>NC_058418.1:38920875-39049701 GCF_002201575.2 Neomonachus schauinslandi | reverse complement strand
TTTAATTGCTATAGGCCATAATAATAAAGGATTTTTGTAAAAAATTACACTTCGTGTAGGCTTTAACAAATGCAACACAGTATAATGGTAGATGACCCACAGAAAACCACAGGATATTCCTAACATCAAACATTGCAAACGTGTTCGGAGAGAGAGATTAAGTTGCTACAAATTTTAATTTACTGGAACCCAAGAAAATATACTTAACAATGACAGACTTTAAGGCACAAGTTTTTGTTGTAAGAAATATGTAAAATGTAATATAAACTCTTCCATTAAGAGGACCCCAGGAAATATCTGACTGTTTATTGAGCTTCTATCCTGTGCCTTGTTCTGTGCTAGAAATTCTAGGGATGGTATCACTGGAAAAAGCAAGAGGCCTTGCCCAAGAAATGTATACTTTGTATAGGAAATGTTGCCTATAGTTGGGGTTTTGATAAATTGCCAGTGTCCTGTCTCTGGAACTCAGAACAAAAGCAACAAGAACAACAAGCTGAGATTAAATACCTTAAAATAAAACAAATGATAAATATGATCATCACAAAGAGACAAAAGACTCCTGAACAACAGAATCACCTGGCTATAGCAAGATTGCTTTTATTAACATATCTGAAGAAATGTATGGCTATCAAAAGCAAGAAGAGCAGGAGATGAGATAGATTTACAGTGTATCCCAGCAAGGTATGGGGCGGGAGGTGGGAAAGAGAGGCCAGACATGCCTCTTTCCCCTTTGACAGGGCTAGTCCTATTACAGGAAAGGCAAAGAGGCTACAAGTGTGAGGCCACTGACAAGTTGGCTGGATCATCCCTGTGCTCTCCTTCATTTGTGAGACTTCCCAAATCAGTAATTTAACAAGTCTTTTCAGTCAATTCCCAACACATATGCACACATGCACACACACACACACACACACACACTTCCTAGTCTTCTCATTGTTACCAACTTCATTCACACTTTTAGTTTCTTACGAGCACTTGATAAAAGTTGGCTTTCCCATAAGAAGATAGAAAATACATGTTGAGTATGTACTATTTCCATATAGTTTACATTTTGTTTTTGTTTAATCCTCTTAACAGCCCCAAAAGCTAGGTATCATTACCCCATAATTACATGTAACCTAAATGTCCTC
The DNA here is from genome assembly GCF_002201575.2 of Neomonachus schauinslandi. Classification (NCBI taxonomy): domain Eukaryota; kingdom Metazoa; phylum Chordata; class Mammalia; order Carnivora; family Phocidae; genus Neomonachus; species Neomonachus schauinslandi. The sequence goes on along the minus strand of NC_058418.1, from coordinate 39,048,571 downwards.
TCCTTCTTTAGTTTATAAGGTGCAGGGAAAGTACCAGACTCATAGCTCACTCAGTCCCTTTAAATACCCCACCCCCCCCCAAATAATCCAGTGTCATAAAAGCATTATCAAACATGATAAACCTTACTGAAGGTGTTCGGCAGGAAAATAAGAGGACTTACATTGCATCTATAGCGGGAAAAAAATCTCCATTACACATTCCTCTTCTCCATAGTCACTTCCTAGTTTTGATATCAGTGGTACACCTGCATGTGAGATGTAGCAGCCAGGTACAATTTATTTCTACCTTGACTCTGACTCCCAATTTTATACCTCTCAACAATTCAAGATGCTTAATCAAAACCAAAAAAATATGGAGCTATCCTGTCCTTGAGAAAGTAATTTGGGAACCATTCTTCTCCACCTGAACGTTTTCTTTCTGCTCACTATTCATTCCACATATTATTTATTTGTTCGGAACATATATGGGACTCCTCTTAGGAGAAATTCTGGTGAATGAAGTTGTCTTCATCGCTTTTCAAGTAATTGGGATTGTGAGCATCTGTTTTGTCCAGATCTCCTCCACTTAACATTGAGATAACTCAAGTGTTAGGAAAGTACAATAAATGTTCTGATCAATCATCTCTGGGACTCAGACAAGACTGAATTCTTGGACTTGCAAAGCTAAAGGTTAAAGTCAAAGTTAGTTTACCCCGTGAAGTCATCTGAAGATCTAGTTAGCATTTCCCCAGTGATACTGCAAACTGCTATGTGCATCTCCTCCCACTTGCATGGAAAAGAAAAGTAGACACATAGAACATGATTCTGAATCTAATTTTGTGATGCAGAGGATAGCTTCTTTAGAAGCTTGAAAGAAAACCCTAGGAATCAGAGAAGTGAATACAGACCTCATAGTGGTGGTAGCTCTTGAAAGATGGTGAGCAAAAGGACGACACATGTGAGAAAATAGGCACAAGCACTTGTTATATGCTTTCCATACATTGATCCCAATGAGGCTGGCTGTTTGTCTGAATCAGCTCATCCACCATAGGTTCTTTAAGTACCTTGGGGGGAAGAAACTATCAAAATTGCTTAGTACCATTTGTCTTTGGATACATGCTTAATTTTGTTATTCTTGATACACTGATAATATCTCAAAATCTTATCTTTGATCTTCCAATCCTATTCAAGTTCTTCTTCTTACCCTACCTAAGTCCCTCTTGATTTACCTTTTTGAGAAGATGTGTATGAGCCACACACATAAATTAATCTGTTCTCATGCAATTGTGAGGCAGCTCTTCCTATGAAAGTGGCCACAGAATCCAATGGATTCATTAGAAAAAGAATTAAAAAATGAATCTGTCACTGATAATTGCAATCTATACAACCAGCAATGTACAGCTAGACACACAAGAAATTAGAACATTTCAGGAGCAGAGTATCATCTTTTCCCAAAATAAATCTGACTCAAACCTAGAATTACTATATATTTTTCCCCTCCTTTGATCTCCTCTCTTCTCCTGTACTTTCCTCCTTTTTCTTCTCCCCTACCTAAAACAGAGAGACAATTGAGTTTATGGTCAGACACACAATGGTTGGAGTGTTATTATCTGGCTAACCCTGTAAAGATTGCTTCATCTCCTAGAGCCTCAGCACCCTACAACTGCAAAATGAAATTGATAACACTGCCCACTCAGGATTGCTATGCAAGTTAAGTGACATGGTGTATGCAAAATGCAAAGTGTCTAGCACAGGGACTATGCACCTGTTACACAGTAGCTACTCTCCAAAGGGCACCTATTATATGACTATTAATAGTAATTGCAACAGTAGTAGTAGTTTTAACATTAATAGAAACAAACTTTTGTTCAAGGCATACGGTACTCTAACTAGACCTGTTACAATTTCTATGAAAAACTGTACTGAAAAGAGATGGTGGTGCTCTAATACCCCCCCCCCCCCCATTTACAGCACAAGACCCCTGTGAAATGTGAGAATATCTGTCAGATGGACATACAGTCTGGGTTCCTCTGCCTGAAATGAACCAAAGCTCTCTATTCCGAGGAGCACAACATCTAGTGGCAGAGACCTTTTCTGGCCAGAAATTCTTCCAGAGACTGAGCAGCATTCGCTCTCCCTCTCCAAAGCCTCCATCCATTAGTCTCAGTTTTGTACCCCTTGGGGCCAAGCAAAATAAATCTAATCATTCTTCTTTATGACAGCACTTCAGATATGTGAACAAAGTGATCATGTACCCCCAGAGCATTCTCTTCTCCAAACTATACATTCTCAAATCATTTCTCGATGTGGCTCACATTCCAGGCCCTTCAATGTCCTGATTGTCATTGTGACATCCAGGACCGAAAATTCTGAACAGTCTGTGGCAGAACACAGAGGGCAAAGAAGCACCTGTTATCTGTGCTGGGTGTTTATCAATGTGGTTGGCAGTCTCTTTGTGTTAAAACTTATCAAGTGTATGATTAAGTAAAATATCTATATCTATGATGTGTGAATGTTTGCATAGGTAAGCTGTATATGTATTTTTGTACACATTCCTCTCCCCCCCCATACCTTCCTCCCTCCCTACCTCTTGTAGAAAAGATCCTTTTCAATAGTTTCAATCTCACATTCGTGTTATGAGAATTAGATGAGTCTACATGTAAACTACTTAGAACAGTGCCTGATCTATGTAAGCACTAAATGAATGCTAGATATTATTCTTATTTTATCCTCACATGCACTGTGACCGGCTCTAAGGATATGTATATAACTGGGGATATGTATCCCCAAACTATGTATAAAAAATGGCTGCTACCCTTAATGAATGAGAGCCTTGGGAAGGTTTTTTTGTTTTGTTTTGTTTTTTTTTTTTTTAATAAATGACCAGTCAAATGCTGTATCTGAATTAGGCACATGGTGCACAGAACATAAAGGAAGCATATTAAATTAATACTGTTGGCAGGAGAGAGGAAAGGGCAAGGAGAATCGGAAAATATTTCTGGAGGACAGGACACCTGAGCAGAAAGTTTTCAAAGAATATATTGGAATTAGCTGGAGCACGCATGGGAAAGCTTATTCCAAGCATACCAAGTGGGTATGCAGAGACTACGATGCTCTGGGCATTTGGAGACAGAGTTTGACAGGTTTGGCATTTAGGATACAGATGCATTATAAGATGTTAAATGTCCAGTTTCTAGGAAGTGTTCATCCTATCAGACTGAATGCTTGTCAGTTTACATCTGAGAAATACCCACATGAACTGGAATGAGAAAGCTATGTGAAGACACCCACGCTCCACAATGTCTAAGTTGTACAAACTTAGACATACAGCTTATCACCTAGCATTGTAGTTTCCCAAAATGGGGGTAATAAGATTGAGCAATAATATGGGGAAGGCACCTCCCTTCTCCTAACTGATTAGGATGCTGCTGCCTTTGCTACTATGAGTATTTTCCATTTAAAACATGATATTTAAAACAGATACTGGCCAAATAAAACATGTAAGTATTCTAGGAGCCACAATGTTAACAAAAGAAAAGTAAAAAATGTTTATCATGGAAAAGCAATTACTGGGTATTGGCATGAGGGTGAGGGACAGGGTTAGGAGGAAGAGGATAGAGAGAGGACTACTATTTTCAGCAGCTTTTCTCCTTTGAAATCATACCCCCATTTAAGTGATGGTTTGGCTAATCTCTCCACACCTTCTACCAGAATCTTTTGTAAATACACAAACTTTTAGCTGAGAAAAGATAGCCGTACTTCATTATATACATTTGCCACATCCAAAACAGTTTTATCTGATGATTGATTATTTTGTAGTACATCTTCCCATGTTTGCTTCCGTGACTCATCTGACTTAAAGAAATTAGACTGTCTGGGTGCATTTTCCCCCTTCCGCTGATGTAAGCAAAGCTATACGAGGAGAGACTTCATGCTGTAAATACACATGGTAAATTTTGCTTCTTTTGATAAACATTTCTTAGTCAATCAAGACTTGCTTGTACTAAAGACTAAATGATGAGTATATGTCACAAAGTAGAGAACTGTTAATGCAATTTGGGCCAGTTAATGGATTCTGCTTTTTACCATTTTTCCTTGATACTCTATACCAAAATCTCTTTTGAGGAGTTGGCATGACATGTGGGATTTTTTTTTTCCTCTTCTCTGTCATCCCTCTTCCCAGCCATCCTTCTTAAAACATCTTCTTTGGCAGTAAAGGTTAGCCCACGTTTATTGAACACCTACCATATGCTTGTATGCTTGAGATACAGTGATGAAGTATCAATAATTATTGGTCTCTAGATATCTCTCACAGAGAGATGGGAGTGAGACAAGGAAACGGGATAATATGCTGTGGCATGATCAAATTATACACAAGATTCTCTGTGGCAGGGAAAGGTCAGGGGATATTTTCTGAAATGTTTGATCCCTTAGCTCAGTTCTGAAAAATGTAAGATAATAAGGAAGAGAAGGCAAAGGAGGGAGGGGCGGAGGGAGAAACACATTCACTGAATATTTACTATTTTTTAGGCACTGTGAATTGTCACCTTTCTAACTTAAAACACTTCTCTGAAGTAGGTACAGACGTCATTACAACTTTATAGACATGGAAACTGACGCTCACAGAGGTAAGATTTGCCCACAGCCAGGAAGGGTCATAACCAGGAATCAGCCTTGGGCAGCTCAGTTTCCAAGCCCACTCTCTGTGCCGAGGAATTCTGCTCCCTCCCCTGAGAAGAGCAGAGAAGGAGGAAACTGGAGGGAGCAAAGGTGTGGACACTTTAGGTAGAAAAAAAAGCTGCTGAAAATCCTTGGATGCCATGAATAGCAAAGAATTGTTGACAAATGGCCCTACATGGTGACATGAGGGAATCTGACCTCTGCCCTGAGCTCTGAGGTAACGTGAATGCCTCTGTGTATCTTCTGGCCATTACCACTGCCCCACGTCCTATTTCACCTATATCTCAGGACAGGCTTCCAAGTGCAAGGGGTCAATATAAATGTATCCTTCGGACATAGTTTTGAAAAACTGTGCCTGGACTGACCATCATCAGTAATCATGGGCTTTTATAGAGAAACAGGAATGTAGACATCTTTTGGGCAAGCCTCCTCATTCTGGACAAAAAAGAAGTGGCTCAGAGTGAGGCAAGTATTTATCCAAAGCCAGAGTTCAGAACCCAGGCCTTCTGCTCACAGCAGAATGATTTATATTTTTAGCTAATTAAACATCAGGTGACACTGCCTTCCTGACCCAGGAGGATATTTGTGGGCACAGGAAAGGAGAGCAGCCTAGTACCCAAAATGGGTTCATAAAACTGCAGGTTGGGGAATCTTACTTCCCACACCTGGTCTCATACTCACACACCTGGTCATCCCGCAGACTTTTAGTCAATAATAAGCACCTATATCCACTCAACTGGTTGAGTCACTCACATAAGAATGATCCTTGACATCTTTCTCTCTCTCATCTGCCAATACCAATTCAACATAAAGTCCTGCTTCCATTTCCAAAACACACGTAGGGCATGCATCCCTCTTTGCTGCCGTTGCATCTTCCAAGCCAGCAGCCCTCTCTCCTGTTTAACTGCAATGGATTGCCATGCATCCATTCTTGCTTTCACTGGCTCACAGCCAAAATATTCTTTGTCAATAAATACAATCAGATCACTCCTGCTTTAAAAAAAAAATCACTTGCCCATTGCATTTGGGGTACAATTTCCTTGTCCTACAAAGCCCTGGATTATTCGTCTCTGTGTACTTCCTCAGAGTACATTAAGCATCAGGCTTATGAATCTTTTTTAGGTCCTCAAATGCCCCAAATCCCATCTTGCCTCAATGCTCTTACACAATCTACTCCTTCCATGCAATGTTCCCTCCCTATACTTAATCTTAACTCTTCTGCATATTTTAATTCTCAGCTGAAAAAGAATACCTTTAACGAAAGCTTCACTCACCTCCCCTTACAATCTCTCCCATATAAATCATTCCCCAATGATATTCCCTTGCAGACTCTAAGCAATTACATCACATTTAATTATTCATTTATTAGCAAACTGTTTGACTTTGAGTAAGCCGTTCAATTCTCCGAAATTTCTCATCCTCGCCTATAAAATGGGCATACTTTGTAGAACAGTTTTAAGGACCGGAATCAAAGCACTTAATAGGCATTCAATGAATAGCTATGTTATTCTTAAATTCCATCCATAGCCCAAAACAATACTCTGTACAATGGAAAATCAATCATGGCTTAAGACCCAGAACTAAGGTGACTATCAATCAGAATAGAGAGACTTTGGGCGCCTGGGTGGCTCAGTTGGTTAAGCAACTGCCTTCAGCTCAGGTCATGATCCTGGAGTCCCGGGATCGAGTCCCGCATCGGGCTCCCTGCTCGGCAGGGAGTCTGCTTCTCCCTCTGACCCTCCCCCCTCTCATGCTCTCTCTCTCTCATTCTCTCTCTCAAATAAATAAATAAAATCTTTAAAAAAAAAAAGAATAGAGAGACTTTTCTGGAATACTGTCTCCAAGAAGAAAGCTCTGGGAGCCACCTGTACATTCCAGTCTGACCTATGGAAACACCACTATTAGTTCTTAGCCATGAAAGAGGCCACTGAAAAGGGAGAGAAACATACACAACTGGGGAAAACACTGAAATACAGCTTATGCTGTGTAAGTTCATCTGTCTTAAGCTGAGGACACTAAAGAAAGATTTTTGTAAAAAGCTTTCTGCATTGGTTAACAATGATTTCTGCCTTTTCCCTCTCAACACAGTCAATGTTCCAACGTTCATAAAAATTGGAACACAGAGCTCTCTTAAGTCCTGTTGTCCAAACCATAGACTATTTGCAAAGCAAGCCAGTACCAATCTTGAATAACATTTCCAATGGTTCTCCTAGAGCACAAACACATTTAAATGTGCCTATTCACAAGTTTAAAAAAGAATGTAAATGTATGCACATAGGAACATTGAAATAGCCTTCTGTGAGGCCATTTAATAAGCCAGTCTCTTAGTCCACACAGCAAACAAACTAGAATTAGAAATCAGAAGCAGAACTGTCATTATGCATACCTGTAATTAATTTTAGGAAGTTCATACGTTCCAGAAAAGTTGTCTGCATACCACCATTTTGTAAATTGGATTATATTTTTATTTTTTTATTTTTTTTTATTTTTTTTTTTTATTTTTTATTTTTTATTTTTTTAAATTTTTTTTTTAATTTTATTCATTTATTCATGAGAGACAGAGAGAGAGAGGCAGAGGGAGAAGCAGGCTCCCAAGGAGCAGGGAGCCCGATGTGGGACTCGATCCCAGGACCCTGGGATCATGACCTGAGCCGAAGGCAGACACTTAACCATCTGAGCCACCCAGGTGCCCCTGGATTATATTTTTAAAAGCATTAAAGGAGGTAACTGTTTTAACTAGCATTCAAATGAAACCTTCGGTAATGTGAAGAATCATTTTTTGTAATATGAATAATTGGCATCATTAAATTCACTTTGTAAACAAGGGACACTTGTACCATGTTTAGATTCAAGCAGATGATCCATCTGCTCTTGGTTTTGGGATTCATTCATTCAGTTAGCATTTTTCATGCATTTGCTATTCATGTATTCATTCTACAAATATTTACTGAGTGCTTACCATATGCCTGGCACTGTATTAGATGCTGAAGATTCAGGAATGAACAAGAGAGACGATATCCTTTGCCCTCCTGAAGCTTGTACCCTAATGGGGCAAGGTGATGATAAACACAGATAAATAAAAATACACAATACAATCTCAAGTAGATATATATGTTACAAATAAGAACAGAGCAGTCTCGGGAAAGGGATGGACTGCAGGGGACTGGACGGTTAGGTGGGTGCTTCTGCTGATGGAAGAGCCAGGGAAGTCCTGGTTAAACAGGCAAAATGAGGGAGCAAGCCAGGAGAAAGACTTGGGGCATGGTGCTTCAGGCAGAAGGAACAGCAAATGCAAAGGTCCTGAATCTGGAGTATGTTTATGTTTGAACAATAGCAGAAAGTAAAATGTGGCTTGAGTGATCCAGGGAGAGGTGGGAAGATCAGCAAGGTACTCAGAAATCACCTCATGATGGACCTTCTGGCCTACGGATGGAGGTAAGCATGAGGCAACTGTTCTCAGTACCAGTAGGCAAGGAATAGAAGACTCAGAATCCCCAGATTTCTGCCCACCATGGGAGGGATGGTTTTCCAAATAAATTAACACGCTTATATCTTTTTTCTTGTATCCTCCTAATTCTGCTCTTACCTCCTCTGCCTCTATTGCCCTTCCCTCCCTTCCTTCCTTTCACCATTTTATAAATATTTATTTTGTACGTATTGTGTTTCAGGCAATGTGCCTAGGGATCTGATGGATGTCCTCTGCCCTGGGCATAGAGAAAATTCTCCCTTTTCCCCCCACACTTCCCATTCATATCAAAACTAGAATCTGTTCCATGAGCTTCTCCACTGGGATAACTTGTGAGTCAAACACACATAGGTTGGAATCCCAGCTCCAATACTTACCTGCTGTATTATATTAGGCAGTGCATATAATTTTCCTGTTGTCTCAATTCTCTCATCTGCAAAACAGGAATAATAATACACACTTTGATGGAATGTTTTAATAATTTCTAGTTTTATCTATAAGCCAGTGATTATTATTATTACATTACTATTTCTGCTTGTTTCTTCCTTTACAACTTGAGCCTCAAAGTTAAAGGACATAGTTATGAGGTTTGGTATGAGGCTGAAACTGTCTTCTAATCCTGTCTCCTCTAATGTTCTAGAATACTGTATTCCTGATTATAGGATATAACCCATGGGATCTGACAACCCAAGATGACCCAGCATGGAAGCAGGCTGGAAAGCCGTGCCTGTGGGAGATTGTGTTAACGGCCTCAACTCTTCATCCTTCCCTGTATCTACACCCCTTGCCATACAACTCTGAAGTTCCTCTCACTGAAAAAGCAGATTATATTTTTCCACCCCTTACCTTTTGATCTGGCTATGTAGTATGCTTTGGCCAACAAAAGTGTGAGGTAGAAGGGACAGTTTCCAGTCCTAAGCCTGCACCCCAAGAGGCCATGCATATTTCTGCATGACATCTTGTGTAACTGCCATTGCCGTGAGAATATGTCCAAACTGGTCCCAGGAGGAGGATGGGAAATACAGGGAGCTGAGCAGTTACCCTGGCCTAGCTCAGTCTGGACCAGGCAACCCCAGCCAACCCACGGAGGAGAGCAAATAATTGTTATTTTAAGCCACTGGATGCTGGAGTCATTCATAACCTATGGAGATATTTGAATTACTGTCTTAATTTAATAAAAATATTTATTAATAAACATCATTTAATCAAACATATTTATTGGACTTCTATATTTAATACACCAGGTGCTGAGGATACAGGCATAAATCAGAAGGATATCATCCCTGCCCTTGGGGAACTTACAGTTTAGGTGAGGGAGGAAAACAAAGAAATGCTACTGGTCAGAGTTGAAAAGGGTCTGTTTTAGAGAAGGGGGTTGCCTGAGATGACTGGCTGACTACTCCTAGTGGTGGAAAGGGGAACTGCATCTAAGAGATGCTCTCACTCTAATTAAGAGTAGGACTTAAAAACCCCAGAATGTCAGCTTTGGAAGGATCCCTCCCTGAACTTATCTTGGGTGAGCTCTCATTTACAGCTAGGCTCAGAGAAAGGGAATGAGTTATTCAGGGCGACTCAGGGAATCTGTGGCAAATCTAGGACAGGCCACCTGTCCCCATAGTAGACACATCTAATTCTAATACGACCTCAAATGGGTCTTACAGTGTTAGTAAACTTTGAACTGCCATAAAATTCTTGGCCAGAAGTTTTATTACTAACACCATTTAAAATAAGATTAATCTCCACAATTATTATAATTCATAATTGTAACATGACTCCTTTCTTGCTCAGGGCATTTAAGGTATGATAATAACTAGACCTCATAATTAGTAATAGTAATTAATAGCTTTCATTTATTGAGCCTCTGCTCTAAGCACAGTTTTGATGGCTTTAGATATGTAGGCACATTTAATCCCTGCAACAATCTAGGCACAGATAATAATCTCCATTTTATAGAATTGGAAACTGAATCTCATGGAGATAAAGTCTTTGTCAAGTCATACAGCTAATAAGAGGCAGAACCAGGAATCAGACACAGATCAAAGGGCTGTGGTTTTTCTACTTTGCTCTGCAGACCCAGCTGTGGCAACCTTTATCTGAAATACTGGTTCACAAATGGCATTCCTGTTCCATCTTTCTCAATGGTTTCCCTCTGCCTAGAGAAGGCACGATTGAAACCCACTGCAATGTGATAAAACCATCTTCCTGCTTGGATCTTGCCTCACTTTTTACACCTTATACCAAAGGATACCTCTGGAGCAGGAAGCTTTGAGAAGACCTGGGGGAGCCTGGAGCTTCTAAGTGGAAACAAGGAACTGACTCAGCAGGGCCTGGCTATCTTCAGAGTCTGAGGAGAGGCTCATCAAAGGGAGGATAGCCTGGTACCTTTGATGAAGGCACCAACAGGAAATTATTAGCCTCATGCTGACAAGGACAAAGACAAGAAAAGGGCCATTTGGGCCTCATCTCTGTCTGGACTGGAAGAGGCAGGAAGCATAAGGGGTTGTTTAATCCCGGCTCCAGAGCAACGTGAACCCTGGTTTTCTCCCTTGAAGAACAAGGTGAAGGAAAGGTGAGGCAAGTTAAGATAAACACCCAAACTTCTGGCTGCCTGGATGAACTGAATCTTTTAATTTAAGCTGTCAGTGGGTTCTTTCTTCTCTCTCTCTTTTCCTTTTTTAATCTAAACTGTAATCACACAATACTCCACCCAAGTGCTTGATATGGATTTCTAAGACAGATCCTAACATAGTCATAAAAAAAAAAAATCCCCTCTGAAATGTGCACTTTGTACTGTGTCTATGTGTAGGTGTGTTTAAAATGTCACGAACTGGAATACCTAACTCTAGTTCCCAGGAATTAATCACTTAGAAGAGTGAAAGGGGGAAATTAACTTGCTTTAACACTTACAAGACTCTCCAAAGCAGGCGCCAAAATAGAACTTACTGAGTAGACGTATGGTTATCTTTCTATAAGAACTAAAACTCTTAAAAAAAAAAATTTTTTTTTTTCTCTAAAACTGCCTTGCAAAATCCCCCCTCACCCCTAGCCAAGTTAGGGCTCAAATGCAGGTCACAGACTCTCACAGATTCCTCATAGGGAATAAAGGTGTAAAAAGTTTTTTGGGGGATGGGGGGGGTGGCCTTTTTTAAAGTAACAATTCAATGAATTTTAGCTAAATGTGTAAATTTGTGCAACTACCACCACCATCTGATTTTAGAACATTTTCAACACCAAACAAAGTTCCCTCATGCCCATCTGTAGTCAATTCCTATTTATACGCTGAGCCAGGACAACCACTGATATGCTTTCTGTCTCTATAAATTTGCATTTTCTGGACATTTATATAAAAGCATCATACAATATGTGGTTTTGTATCTGGCTTTTAGCATGTTTTTAAGATTCATTCATAATGTAACATGCATCAGTATTTCTTTTCTTTTTAATGCTGAATACTACTCCATTTTGTGGATATACCACATTTGTTTATTTGGCAGTTGATGGATATATGGTTTATTTCCAAATTCTGGCTGTTAGGGATAATGCTGCTATGAACTTTCAGATACACGGCTTTGTGTGGGTATGTTTTCCACTCTCTTGAGTAGAATCAGAGGCACAGAATTGCTGGGTTGGGCAAAGGGCTATTGACCACTGTTAGACACTAGGTTTCATCTGATTCAGATATGCGATGTCAGTGGAAATCTACCAAACAATTCTTAACTTATCTTTAAAATCAGCTGATACTATCTTTCATGAGTGGGATGGTCTAAAAAAAAGTCCCAAGAAACAAATAACAACCAACCAACCAGCCAACCAACCAAACAAAAAAAACCCAACTGCTCTCATTTGATGTATTCTGAACAGAAAGTGGAGGGCTAATTCCAACTAATATCAGATCACATGTGCCCAGGCTCTGTCTGTGGACATGCCTCCAAAACGGAATTAATTGAAATTTTTCTCATGGATCAAGAGATGCCCTCACCATCACAGATGCTGGACATCTTTGTGTATGTGTAATTAGACTGACGATGGCTTCAGGGTCCCTTTTATGCCCACGCGGAAAGGATGACACAATCCTGACAATAGTAGCGGAAAAAGCGCAAAATCCAGGTATCTCTGAAGGAGAGTATAACTTCTCTCCGGTGTAACTTCATTCCCGGGCGAGGGGGCGCAGTGTGAGCACCCCATCACCGCCGCTACGCCCCGCCAGTGTGAGGGGCACTTGGCGGCGGCGGCCTAGGACACACTGAAAGTTTTAGGGCTTAGGGCACACGGGAGTGGCAGATGAAAAGACAGCACCAAAGGGGTTGAGAAGAAGCTAGAGTATGGAGGGGCTAGGGTCAGGGCCCAACCTGAGGAGGCGGCAGAGACTGGTACCGCGTCCGACTCACCCGCGCGCTCCGGAGAAGCGCTGGGCCTCCTTGGCCTCGCCAGTCGCTCGCACCTGGGGTGAGTGAGGCGGGGGAGCGCGGCGTCCAGGGTCCAGAGGCCTGTCACCTTGAGGCCTCTGGGACGTGGGGGTCGGGGGGGAGCAGTGGAGCAAAGGAACCGGGCAGCGTAAACCTAGCGCCCCCTCCCCCAGCCGAGGAATGCGCAATCTGAAGGCCACCGCCCCACGGAAGGCGCGGGACGCGCGCTGGTGGGGCGGGGGGATCCCGGAGGCCGCGAGGACGGCGGGAGCGCCGAGGGGGAGGGGCGGCGTGCCGGGAGAGCCCGCCCGGCCCGCTGCCCCCGCGCACGCTGCCGCGCGCCAATCAAACCCACCGAGCCTCGCGCGCTCGCAGCCCTCGGTGTGGCCGTGGCCTTTAGACTGCCTATTCCTACGCTGGGCGGGCTTCGGCCGCCCTTTCGCCTCGCGCGGCGTTCCGCTACCTTCCCCTTTCGTGGGCCGTCCGAGTCTTTCTTTTTCTTACTCGTCCTCGTTTTCCGTTAACTCCTCGGCTCCTCTCCGCCCCGTCGCCCCGCTCTCCCTCCGCGCCCCCTCCGCTCCCTGCTTACCCTTCTCCTACGCGGGCCCGTCACCTCTCCCCCAGTTTCCCATCCTGACCCCCGTCCCTCCTCGGGATTCCTTTCCCCCGTTTTCCCTTTGCTTCTTCATCGTCCTTCCGCCTCTTCTTTTTCCGCCACCCCCCACCCTGGAAACTTGTTCCAGACAGGGATCCCCACCAGGTCATAGTCGTTCCCCTCCACCACCAGGCCCGCGGAGTGTGTGGATCCCCACACCGCTTCGGGTACTACAAACGCCCCGCCTAGTCGCCGGCGTGATTCCGAGGCCCCGACCTCGGCTGCCTTTTCTTGCCGCGGCTCCGCGAGGGCAGCAAGCGGCCCGGGGCTCCCTCCCTCTAGCGGGTCTTCCCCGAGGGATAAAAGAGAGGACTGAGGGAGGATGCGGGCCCTGCACCCTCGGGCCCTCTCCCCCGCAGAGCCGCACTTCCCGCAGAGCGGTAGTGGGTGTGCGGCGAGGGGGCCCTGGGGCAACAAGTGAGGCTGCCTGAGGCGGGGGCCACCGGTACCCGCCTGAGACGGGGGCCCAGGCACCCTCGGAGGTGGGTGGCGGGCGCGAGGCCCGCTCTGGCGAAACGTTCCCTGAGCCCCCCTCCGCACACGAAGCAAGGCGGGGGTGGGGGGACGGAGAGAGAACAGAGAGACTTGGCTCTTCCCAAGTCCGAAGTCTCCCTCCCCAGGTTTCCCTACCCGTGCCCAAGCAGAGTTTGCGGGAAATGGGGGAGGGCACAGGGCAGAAGCCGCCGACGTGGACGGATCTTCGGAAGGTGGGGTGGTAGAGTGAGGAAAGACAATTCCCGATTGCCTCCCCCGCTTGGACGATGCTTTCCTCCAACCCACCATCCAGGCCTCCCGGGCAAGGGCCCAGCCTGGCCAGCTGGAGCGGATTTGGGCGAAGGAGGAAAAAGGGGCTCCCAACCCCTCCCCGGTTTCCCTCCGCCGCCCTCCCTGATTGGCTGTGCGTCCCTGGAGCCCAACTTCAGTCGCTCCAGACTCTGTCTGAGCCCCAAGGGAGCCGGAGTGCAGCGGCCGGGGGCAGGCCACGAATCCAGGGGTCGGCATCTGTGGGGCACCCAGGGGGAGGGGTGCGGACACAGTCGGCCCCCGCAGCCTCCGCCAGGCCCAGCTCGCCGTGTCTCGCGTCCTCGGCTTCTCTCCGCCCCCCGCCCTTTCCTTTCCCTCCCAGCAGCGGCCTCCCTCCTCCTCCAGCCCCCCCACCCCGCCCGCCACCTCCCCCCGGTTTCTCATTCCTGCCACTAGCGCGCTCGGCGGCTCATTCCGCGGCCGCCGCCAGCCGAGGGGAGCGTCGCGAGCAGATGCCGCGGGGGCCGCTCGCAGCCGCCGCCGACTTGTGAATGGGACCCGGACTGGGGTCGGGGCTGACACCGCTGCGCTCGTCTTGTGCCAGGGACCGACGGCCCGTAGCTCGCGCCCACGCTCCAGGGCCCCAGGTGAGGCTCGCCGCCAGTCCCTTCCTCTCGACTGGAGGGGGCTTCTTGGGGGGGGGGGTCTCTGGATGAGCATGTCTAGGGGTGGGGGAAGGAGGTCTGACTGGAGAAGGTTTCACTAATGCAACGCAGAAACGGGGGGGAGGGCGGAGGTAAGAGAAGATTTGTTTAAAAATCAAAAAGGGAGACGGGAGCCAGCTGTGGGCGCGGGCGGCGCGGAGAGCAGAGGCGCCAGATGTGCGCTCCAACCTCTCCCCCTCTCGGGCCTCCTCTGGGGTCTGCGCGGAGGCCGCGGGAGAGGGGCTTTGCGCCGGGCTGGGGTAGAGGCTGCAGAGCTGCGCCCCGGACGCGTCGACTGCCCGCGGTCGGGTCTCGGGGGAAAGTCGCCCCCGGCGCGGGGCCGGCCCGCCCGCCGGCGCTGCACCTCTTTCCGAAAGCGGCGACGTGACCGCGCTCTGCAGGGTTCCTACCCCTTCCTCCAGGTCCCCGCCGAATGCTCCCGGGGCTTAGCCCTCCTTGCGGGACCTCCGGGGAAGCCCCGGAAAGCGGAAGGAACCCGGGTCGGGTCGGCTGTGGCCCCGCACTTTAATAGCCGGTCTTTGGGTCCGCTGACTGCGGCTGAGGGGCGGCCGACTGCGGTGCGCGCTCCAGACCTCCAGCCGGAGTCTGCTCGGGAGCTCCGGGGGCCGCCTGTTACCTCCCGCCAGCCCAAGGGGAGGTCTGCGAGCGGCTCAGACTCAGGCTCGGCTTGCCTGGGGCTTGCGAAGCCTGCCAGGGTCAACGTTAACTTTGCGAACCAAGCCGTGCCCTAAGCCTGCGCCTCCTCCCAGAGCGCGCCAAGCCTCTCCCGCTCCCCGCACGCACGGCCCTCCTCCCCTAGCTTTGCCCCGGAACGCGAGCCGGCAGGATGGGAAGGGCGGCGAGGAGAGCACCCTTTCCCCCCTCAAGCCGGACAGAGCTGTAAGGAGGGCCCGCTTCGCTCTGTGAAGAAAAGAGTCCCCAGAGAAAGTGGGGTCGGGGAGTCCCGCCCGGTCGCACTTCCTTATCCCTTTCTCGCCAAGGCCCTGCTTTCGCGGGGGCGGGAGGGTGTGTGTGGGGGGTGGGGGTGCTCCACACGCCTCCCTCTCCCGAGTGAAAGGTTTTCTAGGTGCTAGAAAAAGCCCTGTTGCTTTTGCTGATAATGGAGCAAGAATTTCATGGGCCATCGCACTGCTATTAAGAAATTGCATCTTTTAATTATTTAATAATGCCATCCCTGCATGACGACGGATTGTCCCTAAGGGATGGAGATGGAGGGTTGTTCCTGAAACCCTGCTGTAGGGGGTATAGATCTGTCTAAAGTCTTCCCTCCCGTTTCCCCCTAAAGAAATCTCGTTCGGGTGGTTCTGAAATCTTTCCTTGTTTTCCTCTTTGGATCTTTCCTATCAGGTTAATATGAGGCAGGGAGTAAGTTTTCGGTTTAATCAGAGGGAAGACAACGATAATTAATCTGGCAAGAGGATGGATCAATTCTTTATCACTTGGGCTTGCAGCAGACATCGATGGTTTTGCGTGGTGTCTGGCTTTCCGGGGAATGGGAATGTAGAAGCATTCTCAGGAGCGAGGATCAACCAGCATCGCATCAGCACATTTGCCAGGCTGGGCTCCGAGCGCTAGAGCTTAACACCATGGGAGAGTTGAAGAGAAGGGGCTGACCTTCATTTCATTAATCCAGGAATTATTTTTCCTATATACGTGAGATGCAGACACCAGAACACAGAAGTAGTCCCAGCCCAACCCTAGCTGCAGGGAGCCTGGTCTTCTTCTCACAGAACAAAGGAATAAAAGTTGCAAAACAAAGGGACAGAGTTGTGGTCAATACCAGAAGGATCCTGAAGCTCCTGGTCACTAGATTTCTTTACTCCTGAGCTCTGATTCCAAGTTTTAGAGTTGGCAAGTGGGCCCTGGAATTCGAACCTCCGTGCAAAACTGAAATCCTGCCTAGTACAAAGAGATGTAAGTAGTTTTCAAGTATAGACCAGGGAAGGGCATCTGAGAAGCCAGGAAACTTTGCTTGGGTGAGAATTATCTTTACATCTTAGTTTTGAAACATTGCAAATTAATGCATTAAAAATGTGTTGCAGCCAGGCTTTATTGTTAATACCAACTATTACTATCATTTTTGTTGTAATTTCAGCATAAGATGGCCATTTTATTACACTGTTTGAAAAAAAAGGAATAACCCCCCCAACACACACACACACCCACATCCCTGGAGTGGGGGATGGGGAGGGAGAATGAAGAGGACGGAGATTGGATCATCTGTTGAGGCCCAAACATGTAGATTTACTCAAACTGGGTTTATTGCTTACTAGAAAAAAATAGGCTCTTAAAATAGTTCTAATTGAAGCATTGGACCATCTTGATAGCACTTCAGAACTTCCATTATGTTCAGCATTCTTATCAGAACACCAGACAGTAAAATTACTAGAAACCTAAATTCTATTTTCAATTAAGATGCAATCTTTTGTTAATTTGAGAATTAAAAAAAAAAAAGTCAAGGCTCTATTTTTTTATGTCCCAGAACTCTTCTTTCCTCTTTGCAGGGGTGGCAGTGGATGTATATGTTTGTTTGTTTATTTGTGAGAGGAGAGGGGGTAGGGTTGGAGAGCCATGCCATGATTTGGGGGAATACAGATCAATTTCATGCTCCTTTAATGCACTTGTCTTCATAATTCATGGTTTTTCTTCCTCCTTGAATAGAATTACATGGCTGCCTTGTAAAGATTCTGGTTTTGGGGACCCTCTATGGGAAACACCATGACTTTGACCTCAAGGCTTGATTTACAATGCCAGAGCTAAACTCCCATGAGCATAGTGTGTCTCAGAACCTTGCCCATGAATGTCTGTGACTTATGAAGTTGACAGTTCACATAAACTTTGATCTGTGATATTCAGATCTATCTTCAGAACCATCCAAAGGAGATCTGCAGGTCTGATTTTAGTTTTCCTCCATTTTCAATACATTTATATAGGCAAATGTTCAAGAAGCATAACCATTTTGTTTGTTTATTTTCAATATTTTTTTTTCATTTTGATCATAGGCATACCTAATCATTAATAATGATAAAACACTGGTCTATGGAGTTTGAAAGTAGGTAACAAACATTTTCTCTTAAACTGTCAAGTTTGCAGAATGACTGTGAATTCCTCAGTGTTTTTCCTAGAAAATCTGAGCACTGTGTAAATTCATATTTCAATTTAAGGGATTGAAATGTGGTTGGGATGTTCCCCCCTGCCTTATGAAATTGGTCATTGTTTCAGGAAAAGTTACCTAGTTTGTCAGGAGCCCCCATTCTAGATCTCCCAAGCATTTGGGTTGTCAACCTTTCCAATCCAATGTTATTGCCCCTAAAATATGTAAAGATCTTTGGTCTATGTGGGCTAGGGGAGAGACATCAACAGGTATGTTAAAAAAAAAACAAACGTAAAGCTAGAGAAAGTTGGACAAATTCTGGCACACCAGAAGTACTAAGAATCCATGAGGATTCCATCAGGATTACTGTGATAGCCATCCACAGCCTCTTCTATGGGCAGGAAAGACTAAAGAAAACACTCGAGGAGGATAATTAGACATCTTTCTGCTATAATTTTACCCTGACATTGAAAGCCTTGTGCATCTCTGGAAATGGGCTCCTTCGCGGAAGATTGCACTTCTGGCCACTAGAGGGCAATGGCGCCCTTCTCCAGCTTTCTGCATGGGGCCCATCTGCTTTTGAGGGCACCATGAAAAGCGGTTTTGTTAGCACCAGCCTTGTCTGGCCCTCTCAGGAGAGACCGAATTCAATCTAGCTATGGTTCAGGCTCCCGCCTGAGCAGTTTGTCAGGATTAACATCTTTCTAGTCGGTGGATCCGTTACCTTCAGCCTCTTCTTCCCATCTTGGAGTTTACTAGAAAGTTGGAAAATCTTTTGTAACTTGAGATTGTCTGAGCAGGAGATGCGTGGGGGCTGGGCTGCATGATACACCAGGTCAGCGCTCAGTGAGGCTGTGATCTGGGAGAATTTCTGGCCTTTTTTTTTTTCCTGCCAGAAAGAGCATCATTTGAGACTCCGAGGGGAAGCGAATGAATAAAGAAGAGAAATAAATATTAGTGAGATTGCTGTGGTACCATTGCCTATTCTTTCAGGAGGTTTTGAAGAGGTCTGCAAGACATTTCTAATTTTCAAAAAAAAGAATAGCAGTTGATCTTTGGTAAACACTTTGGGGCATGGAGTTTTAATATAACTGTAAATGTTTTACTATTACCTTTAAACCATTCTTGATATTGCTGTAAAAAACCCTAAATTTAGCAGAGAGTAAAATTTAATTCAAGATTGGTCCTCATGTACTGGAGTTTAATCATTTGACTTTTTTTTTCCTTCAGTGATATGGAAATTACTGCTTATGATTAAATTGCTTATTTCGGGCTGCATAAATTTATATTTGTTACTGTTTGATAGTGTCATTATGAAAGTTCAGAAGAATAATGTAAAAAAACACTAATGCTATATTATAATTAAGAGGAAAGCTCTATTAAAAAAAATAAGTACTGTCTTAAGTGGATTCCTGTTTGTATTTTTTTAACTGAATACAATTGCCTCCCTGGTGAGTCAGCAGTGCAGTTCCTTGCAGCTCTGAGTGTGTTGGAATGCAAAGGCCGTTGATGAAGAAGGAATCAATGCAAATGGATTATGGGAAGGAGTATTAAGTAACTCAGTGGAAAATAAGACAAAGTGTTTTGTAAACCAATGCTCACTCACCACCGGACAGTTTATTTAACTGAAAAAAAGAAAGTGCTTTTAAATTTTAAGTGCTTGTGAATAATGCATGTTTGTTAGAACTGGAGGCAAAATTTTGTTATTTGGTTTAATTAGTTATCAGACTGTTGCAGAGTTCCAGAATTCTTATTGAGATAAATCATTGTTCTCATGGTCTGTCCGGTTTAAGTTTCAGCTCAGGCAGAGAATCTGGTACCCCAGGATAGTAAGTGAGATAGGCGGATGAGAGAGAAAGGAGGAAAGAGGTAAGGGAAGGAAAAAAAAAAGTGTGAGAGAGACTAATGGTGCTGTTGCTCACGGTGGGCCAAATACTGGTGTCCCCCTCCCTTTCTCTCCACTCCTTGAGACTCATGTGAGGTCCTGAATGCAGAAAGCTGGCATAAACAGGTTTATAGTCCACAGTAAACAGTGGCCAGGGTCTTATTCTATTGCTTTCTGGCACTGAGAACGTCTCACAGGATACTGTGAATTTTTCTTGAATTTTTCTGGTTTTTTGCCGGTGAGGAAAAACCTTCATTCACTTCCTCCACGAATTCCCTTCTTTGCCAGAAATCCGCATGACGTGGTCCTCTGCACTCGCATGAGTTCACTAATTAAGAATTTGTAGGAATTTCTGGAAGATACTGGCTTTCGGTGCAGTGCCTTCCACACTGATGATTACCTAACAGCAACAGGAGTGGTGGAGGCTGCTCCCTGGTTTTAGTTTAAGACACATGAGATCTCTTTTCAGCCATCATTAGGCTCCATCAGTGAGTGCAAACAGAATTTGGAGTAGCATCCCCGCCACCAGTGGTGTTTATCCTCAGTAAGAACCAGCGTGGATGCAGGCAGGGATAGACGTTCAGATATCATACAGTGCAAACCACCCCCACCACGGATCTCTGGGAAGGCGTTACCTGTGATCACATCCTAAATGTCAGGCTACTTCCATCATCCCCGAGGCTGAGGCTTGGACCTGTTATTCAAACAGCAAGAAATTAGGATGAAGAGCGTGAGGCCAAGGTGTGCAAGGGCAGAATAAGATCCCTGTCTTTGTTTAACATTTTGATATTTTGTTCATCATGGACTTTCTCCATTCAACATGATTTTTAAAATATCGCATTACAATATTATTCATCTTGATTACTGAGTTTTTTGGCAAACCCTTATATTTTGTGTCCAAGGACAGTGCCTCACCTGACTCACCCTAATTCCAGCCCTGCCTAGTACTTTGATCCTTCTCAGCTCCAGCCCCAATGCTTAGAGGGTATGTGACTGAGATTAAGCAACATAACATCTCTAAGACTCAGATGCCTCATCTGTTAAAATAGAAACCGTAATAATACTCATGTCCTAGAATTTTTGTGACGATAAAATGAGAATGGAGTGCAGTGCCTGATTCATGATAAGCACTCACTAAACACTCAGTCCTTTTGTCCTCTCAGACCTGGGATTCGGTTTTATAGAATAATAGTGGCAGGTGGCAGTTCTTCCTTATAATTACTAGGCCAAAATCCTGCACTGAACGTTCTACTTTAGATTGAGGCCTCTCCCAATTAGGGATGAATTGTTTATTAGTGCCTCCCTTTTTCTGAATTATTTCATAAGTTTAAGTGATCCATCCCTCTTCCATTTAAAATATTCAAGAGGCAGTTGAGATTTGAGATATAATTACGGCTTTTGAAAAGTGCCTGCCTCCTTCTCCTACCTTTGCATTTTCTCTCTGTTCATTTTACATACAGTTTGCTGTGGTTAAGTTGCCCTGAAGTAATATCTTACTGGGAAAGTTTGCTAAGCATGTGATGTTGAGATATTCATCACAAGGTTTGCTTTCATTTAAAAGGGGCTCATTACTATTCCAGACTAGCTTAAATGATAATTAGCCCCATGATAAATCATCTCCATTTCAAGCATATTCCTCTTTGTTTTTCAGGTAAATGTAGTTTGGGAATTTAAGGGGGTTGAGCAGTGACCATTTTGACTGATGAAGAGACCACAGCTGAATAAGCTCGTGCCCTGCTTCTGGTCTTCCTCAGGTCCAGGCAAAGGCACAGTGATTTGGTACAGCATTGAAAATAATAGGAGCAGCCCTTACCACCTCACCCGCACCCCCCCGCCCCAGCCCTTAATGGTTTTCCAACTGTTTTCACACTCAAGGGCACAGTCAGCCTGTGCTTTCCAAGGCTCCTGGACCTTCCGGGTTGTCCTGCTGTGGCCCTTCTGCAGCTTTCTTGTGTCATGTGTTTCTACCTCAGGCCCAAAGTCCCTCCTGAGTGCCCCTTGCAAGGAAAGGAAATATCTCCCTGTGTTTGCCTGTAAAAAGGAAGGAAGAAGAGCCAACGTGTTCATATCCTACCATGTGCAAGGTGCTGTACCTGACACCTCATTTATTCTATGCCCTCACCTTGTGGGGAGGGTATGAGCATCTCCGTTGTACAAATGGGGAAACTGACTCTTGGGAGGATTCTGGACCCTTGTCTAAACCCCTGGGGCTTGAGGAAGGAAAGCCGGATTTCCCAGTATGTCCTGAATCCACATGCCCAGAAGCTTTCTACTGTGTGTGCAAGCTGGGGCCTCCCTAGATTTCTAGAGAAAAATAGCTGGACCGAGAACTGAGCTGACTGCTCAGACCCCGTGCCCCTATAAGATCCCAAACCTTATCTATAAAAGAAGCTTCTGAGATCTTCTGGTCTGACTATTCTTTCCACATGTTTTCTGTTTGCCACTAATCCTGCAGCTTCTTACATGTCCTGATGACAGCCTGCTAACTACCTCTCAGGGAACCCATCACACTAGCCATGACCCATTAACTCTGTTCATTAAAATTCCCCATCATACGAGGACCTAAAATACCCCTCTTTTGTAACTTTCTCCCAATAGTTATTCTTTGTCCCTGCTCTCCATCACTTTTTCCTCCTCCTGACAGTCCTGCAAATCTTTGAAAATCAGTATCAGATAATAGTTAAAATCTAGCATTTATTGAGCATTTAGCTAGTTTCAGGCACTGGGCTAAGAACATTCTATATGAGACTTACCCATAGTAACTCTATGAACTGGTAAAGATTAATGCTAGGCTCTTACAAAGAAAAACAAAAAACCTGAAAAAAACCAACAGAATTCCCCACATTCCACAACCGGTAATTAAAAAATGCAAGCCCAGAGCCTTTCATTAAAGTAGGTGACAGAGAGCTTGGACCTGCTACTTCCTGAGTAAGGAATGGACATTCCACTTTATCAAGGAGGAATCAGATGTGTGAAGTCATTAATGGAATTATCAGCTATTCCAGTCAACCTTCAGTTAGAGATGAGGGTCCAGAGACCCAGAGAGGAGCCACGACTTGCCTGAGATCACATGCTCATTTAGGGCAGATAAAGCAAGAACTGGGCAATCTTGCTCTTAACTCAGTCTCTTACCAGTGTCTATAAGCAAATTTGTTTTTTGTTTTTGTTTTTTTAGACTAGATTTACTGGTGTTCTGATTTTTATTTAAACCTATCACTAGCTCCATTATCTATCTATCTATCTTTCTATGCACACAAAGATATAACCTGTTACATCATTAGGCAGTTAAGTTGTGACAGCTATATATGGGGCTTTCTGTGAATCTCTATTTGGAAGTCATAGTCAGCCAATCCAATGTCATTTGATAATATTTTGAAAACTGTACCATTTGACCTTGGCCTTCAGGTCTGTTACCTTATAGTCACTATCATTAATATCTCCATTCCATGTTTGCCTAGATAACAGAGTAGAGTGGCATCTCACCTTGCCACCTCTTGCAAGCTTTCACAGGGCTCGCTGGCAGGGTTTGGTTTGAACTTGATTTCAAACCCATTTCTTTGTCACCTGCTTTAATGAAAGGCTCTGGACTGGGCACACAGAAATAGTCAAATCATAAGGCCTTCCCTCAGGGAGCTGTTATATCAATGGTGCAGAACATACTATGTCTGTCTGTAAAAACTCAAGGTTGCAAACAGTTAGTGCAGCAAAGGAAGTACAAATAAATGAGGCCACAGGACTGATGAGTCACAATCAGTGCAGTGATCAAGGATGGTCTGGGGAAGGAAGGCATTTGTGCCTACCATGTACTGATGATGGCGGGCATCATTAGTGATATGGGGTGCATTTCCCCTGATGCAAATCATCTCGGCATTGAGAACTTTCCTTACCAGAAATACTTCCTTAGGTGGAGCCAAACTGTCTCTCCAGAGGTCACATTCTTTGATACAAGGCTTTGGTGCCATGCAGAACAGATGTAGTTCTTCTTCCACATTTGTTACTCAGTATTTATTGTCTTCCAGGATGCCTTCTCCCCAGGCTTAACATCTCCAGAGTGCACACCTCATTCATTTTTGCTCCAGCCCTCCACAGAGGGAAGGACTGAAGACAAAAATCTAGGCAGCTAGGGGCGCCTGGGTGGCTCAGTTGGTTAAGCCACTGCCTTCGGCTCAGGTCATGATCCTGGAGTCCCGGGATCGAGTCCCACATCGGGCTCCCTGCTCGGCGGGGAGTCTGCTTCTCCCTCTGACCCTCCCCTCTCTCATGTGCTTTCTCTCTCTCATTCTCTCTCTCTCAAATAAATAAATAAAATCTTAAAAAAAAAAATCTAGGCAGCTAAACACTAGACTATCCCCTCCTTTCCACACACTTCTTTTATTGCAGCCTGAGGCTACATTACATTAGCTTTTATTGCCAGTCACATCACTCAGAGGACTTATGCTCCACAGTTTATTTGTTTATTTGTTTTTCCTTATGTGTTGCTGTTAAGTCACATTTCCCCACCTGTCCCTGTGCACATAAGACATGACAGGCACCTTTAGTGGTTGTTACCACAGGCTCTGGAGTCAGACTTCCCTGCTGCAAATTTTGGCCTTGTCACTTCTTAGCTGTGCAAATCACTTTAACCATTTCTCCCCTTCCCCATACATAAGCTGGGTTAGTAATATGTACCTTATAGGGTGGCGCTGATATTAAACACTATTAATATATAAACATGCTTAAACCAGTGCACAGAATGGGATTGCTGTTACTATTGTCTCCGTTCTATTTCATATTGTTAGGTTCAGTCCACGGATCCAGTCTCCCAAAACATTTTTAAGTTTAAATCTTTAGTCTCTTGTCCAGAATCTCTGTCATCCCTCATAGCCTCATGCTGTGAGTTGCTTTACTTAGTTACCAACCTTGCTTGGTAAAAACAAAACAACAATAGCAATAAAAATAACCAGAAAAGGAGCAGGGGCAGAATCTTATTAAACAAGACACTTCCTTTCCAGTAATTCAACAGTTTGGAATACACTATTCTACATGTTAGTCATTCCTGGGATTGCATATTTGTCATCTTGTTTGCTTGTTTGTTTGTTTGGCTGCATAGCAGTGTGACCCCCTCCTGTGTTTGGAGAATAGCTCACAATAAGTTTCTCAGTAGAGAGAAGAACCCTCTCTCTACTCCAAGAAGCTTGAAGGGCCGGAGAGTTGCTTCCCTAGCCCTCCTGGAAACTAGAACACGGACTCAGCACCAACTTCCCAGTGTGCTTTAGATTTGGATTCAGTATCTTATGTATATGCAGACATGAACATACACATAAGCATAACCACTGGCCATGAAGCACTCATTCTGGCCATTGTGGCTGTGGTTGTACCAGCATCTGATTTCTGGGGCCACCGGGGTAGTAGAGTAAAGCTGTGAGTGCCCATGTCCAGCAGAGACAGCTGCGGTGCCCTCACCCACCTGTTCCATGGCTCTGAGTGTCCCAGACTCCTGACATCCCTCTCCAGTTTCTGAGCCTGCTTCTCTAGCCTTCCTGGCAGAACTGTGCTACCCTAGGTCTGTTTCTGTTGCTCTGAACTAAGAAACCCAAAAGACTTCCTTTCCCTGCATATTTTTGCAAGACTACTGTGAGAAATCTTATCTACTGCAACACTGAGTGGGGTATCTGGCTTTTGAGCTCCTTTTGAATGCTGAAGAGAATGTTGATAATTAGATGCTAGGGTGTGAGGGTAGAACAGAGGGAGCCTTTATTAAACATTGAATAGTTTAATTTGGGCAAGAAGTAGGCAAAATGTCAAGACCTAGGCTGAAGCCTACTGATATAGCTTAGTAAGATGAGGTGGGATTTCCATGGGAAGCTATGGCAGACAGCATAATAGCTAGTCATGTGGATGGCAAATGATCTGTTGGAAGGGACAGGGCAGGTTGTGTGGGCAAGTGGCCATGGATGCTGGCCAAGGAGCCAATGCAAAATTCCCAAAAATATTATCCAGAGGAAGCTAAGGCCAGATTTAGGGACAAGAATCCAAATTAGGTGGCACCTGGGTGGCTCAGTTGTTAAGCGTCTGCTTTCAGCTCAGGTCATAATCCCAGGGTGCTGGGATCAAGCCCCATGTCGTCAGGCTCCCTGCTCAGCAGGGAGCTGCTTCTCCCTGTCCTCCCAGCTTCTGTTCTCTCTCGCTATCTCTGTCTCTCTCTCTCAAATAAATAAATAAAATCTTAAAAAAACAAAAAAAGAAAGAAATCAGCATTACCCTTCCAGAGAGGGAAGACTTCGGGGCAAGCTCAGAATTTCAGAACTGTCTAATGGGCCAGGTAGTTGAACATAGAACGGCTTTGATTTTGTGGCTGATGAAGCCCCTTGCCCACAC
Source organism: Neomonachus schauinslandi (assembly GCF_002201575.2). Lineage (NCBI taxonomy): Eukaryota > Metazoa > Chordata > Mammalia > Carnivora > Phocidae > Neomonachus > Neomonachus schauinslandi. The sequence goes on along the minus strand of NC_058418.1, from coordinate 39,022,580 downwards.
CTGACTCTGTTATTACCAAGTTGCCTGGGACTCTTGGAGCCATGCATTTCAATTTCTGTGTGATACTCCCTGACTGGTCACCATGGACACAAATCCAGACCACAAACCACAGATGACTAACTAAACAGGTGGAGCTGGGTGGGCAGCTGTGTTAGTAGGTATCAACTTTCTATTATCTATTAAAGCATGCATACTTAAAGGTTTTAAATATTTAAAAACATATTTAAAGATTTTATAAAATATTTCATTGACAATAACAGCAAAACTGTATTTAAAATCCAAACTCAAGCTGAAAAATCAGGTTATTTCTGGCAACAGTTCCAATTCACAACACTTTGACCTAAAGTATCCCAATGGTGACAGGAGATTGCTCTTGAACTGGCTTACTCCCCTATATACTTCACATATAGACACGGCTGTACTATAAGATATAGTTTCCATTGTTCTATTATTCTTGGGAACCTAAGGAGCAGTATATAAATGAAGTGTCACTATAAGTATTATTATCCTAGAGTAAAAATTGCAATGTAGCAGTTAAAGCTGGGCACACTTGCCTTTGAAATAATGCATTGGGGATTCTTGTGTTTTATTCATCGCCGCTCCTACTGCAAACATCGCAAAGAATCTTCAACTTCAGCAAATCTCAGCAGTGCATTTGGGAGCATTAGTCAGGAGACTAATGCAGCCGGAGAGGATGTGTCTTTGAAGTGAGGCATGGGTCCTATGGAATTATTTCAGTTGCCCTCTCCCCATCAACCCCATTGCTGTTGTGCCCAGCATTACAAGACAGAGAAGCAACCAGTTTTCACTTAGAGAATCATGCCTTGTGTCCTTTTCTTATTGGCTGCATAACATCTCATTTCTCATGAAATGATCACCTGTCAGCAAGTTTGCCGCCAATTGCTGAGGAGTTTTCCCTAATAGGCTGCCAGGTGATTCCCTCCCTCAAGGAGGACTAGCCTAGTACCGCCCTGACATTGCTGATAAATAGCTGTGTGGCCTTGGGCAAGCCAATTAACCTCAGTCTCCTCATCTTTAAAGTGGCCTTTGCGGTCCTTTACAGTTCTAAAATGGTCTGGCACTCAAATCTTCCACAAATCCCTTGGCACCGTGCTTTTCGACTGTCACATCTCAGCATTCTAGAGAAAGCCACGCAAACAGAAACACCAGGAGGGGAAGGCACAGACTGGGTTTGCCTGAGCAGAGCATGACAGCAAGTGATAGTGGACAGAGTATGCCTGCAGGATAATAAGTTTAGGACTCTGTGGAGTACATTGAATGCCAAATTCAGGGCTTTGGGCTTCAATCCCTAGGCCCTAGGGAAACTTTGAAGGGTTTGGAGTAGGGGTGTGAGGTGTGGAATGCACTATTAAATGATTTCTGGAACAGCATTGAGGATTACTGATAGAAAGAATAGAGACCCTAAACAGGGAAGCCAGCAGGAAGGGGATTACAGCAGAGATGATGAAGCAGGGACTAGGGTAGCAGCATTCTCACAATAGCTGATGTGCACTGAGCACTTACTATATGCACACACTGTGCACAGTGCTTCCCATAAATCATCTCAGTCCAACCTCATTACAACCTCAGGGAGGTAGAAGCTATAATTATCCCCATTTATAAAACATAGAAACCAAGACTCGGGGTACTTAAGCAACTTTCCCCAGTGTTGTGTGGTTAATAAGTGGACAAGCAGGAATTTGAACAGAGATTCCATGTTCTCCAATGCTCTGTTGTAGGTACACAGAGGTAAGAGGTTTTGAGGGGTTCATGAGACTTGCTACTGATCGTCAATGAGGAGTGGGGATGGATATTTGGTGAGGTGCATATGGAGTGCCCTGGACTTGACCTTCCAGGCATTACCTCATCCCATCTTCCCAACGTCATAAACAGGAGCCCCAAGGGATCACACAGATAAATTGTTGCAAAGGATTTGAACTCAGGACTGAAAGATCTAGAAAGCATTTCCCGTGGCTCTTCTAATGTTTCTAGGATTGATGGGTTCTTGGCTTTCTCCCTACCCAGGATGATTTGAAGATGACACCGGATGGTTGAAGATGCAAACACCAACATGACAAAGTCTTGTTCAGAGAGACAAAGGCCTCAAGGCCTCTGTGCTTGGCATTTCTTTATCTGATCTAATATTCTTGGAACATTTTCATTTCTATATCCCCTTGATCTATCCTTTTTACCCGTTCCTTCTTTGTTAACCAACTCACTGTGAGACAAGAGATGGAAACTTGCTTCCTTTGCCTGGACTCAAGTTTCCTCTTTGGTAGAAGAAGAGGGTTAGAATGGAAAATCGCCTTCCCGCAGGAGGGATCTGGAAAGAACAGCTGAGTTCTATTTTAAAAGTCAAAAAAAAAAAAAAAGCTCTGGGTACCCAGCTTGACCCAGAGAATACATGTATTATTCTCTTAACCCAGCTCCTGTGGTTCAGATTTTTATTTGGACAATAGAAACCAAATTGATGATAGGCTGTTGGGAACTTAGGACTTAGTTCTCAGTTCTGGCCAAGAGCCTCCAAAACCTGTCCCCTGGCTCATTTAAATTAATAGTTGTAAAAACAAAGGCAAGTAAGAAAAGCTTTGTGGGTAAGAATGTGAATTGATTAAATTCATGGAAATAGCATCACTCTTCAAGGATTGCCTGTCTTTGCTTAATGTTGAAAATATCGATACCATCTCCAGTATTGTTTCCCCTATTTTTACATTTGCATGGGAAACGATTTGATTAACATTTTCTCTGAAGATGGTTTCCTTCTGAGAAAGTTACATTGATTGTATCAGCTTGGCCCACTGAGCCTGCCTTCCCAGGCAGGGCTGATTTGGATGCAAAACAGAGCTATTTTGGAAACAGTAACTTTACCTGTATTGTTGAACCTCTTTTCAAGGCTCAGTTGCGTTTGCTACAGTAGGGCATTGAGGATGCTTTTCACGTGGCACACATTGTGCTAATACAGCTTTAATTTTCATATCAAATTGGACAAGAAATGAGTTTGTCAGAAATAATCAAGCCTATTACAGAGGTGCTGGGTTGGATAGTTACTGAGATGTGACTGTTACTCCGTGAAGTGACCTTGTGTTGTGGGGATCTGTAGATGGAGGTCATTGGGCAGGCTGGATCCAGTTACACCCCTTGGGGAACTCCTAGGGGCCATTCCTGGCAGTGGTTCAGTGAGTTAGGAATATTCCCTAATCTTTCACTATTACTTGGCTCTGCCTCTGTCTCATTCCCAGTGCCCTGCTGGGCTCCTTACAGAAACAAAACCAAAACAAAATGCTTTATGTAAATAGTTCAGTCTCTGTGAAATGTATGCTCTACCTTAAATAAAAGATATTGTGACTTGATGCTAGGTCCACATAAGTGGACCCAGAAATCCAACAGAGTGTGAGGAAGAACTGGGAAGAAGAGATACAAGTGATTCCTTATACTGAGCATGTAGGAACTGATTTTAAGCTTTTTAGTTATCTATCCTGTTGACTTCATATTTCATAGGTGAACTTTGGAATCTATTTCCCCAGAACACTCAACAATTCTTACAGGCTCCAGGATACTACCAATCTATCAGAGTTTTCAGAGTCCACTTAGGTTCCTCTTCATCTCTTTGGGTCTTTCTTTTGAGCTGATGGGGCACAGAATGACTTGAATACTATATCCTGTCAGTGCTCTGTTGTGCCTTTCAACAATAGACATGGATGTTTCCCATGGCTTTGGGGCTCCTGTGTGGCTTAGTCGGTTAAGCAGCCGACTCTTGATTTCAGCTCAGGTCATGATCTCAGGGTCTTGGGATGGAGCCTCAAGTCCTGCTCCACGCTCAGTGGGGAGTTTGCTTGAGATTATCCCTCTCCTTCTGCCCCTCCCCCAACTTGCTCGCTTGCTCTCTCTCAAATAAATAAATAAATCTTTTAAAAAAATCCCTTTGAAAAAATTCATTGTCTCACTCAGGTCTCATGACAGCAGTGAAACCTGATCTGAGTGATTAAAAGCTCAAAAGCTGAAGGGGTTCAGACTAAAAGCTTTCGGATTCCACCACCACCAGTTTTGAGCAGTGTGGCCAGGCATATATGAGTTCTTTCTGCTTCAGTTTCCTTATCTGCACCATTGGTATGACAAGGACATGTGCAAAGCCAAGGGAGTACTTGATAAATGCCAGCGACAACCCTGTGAGTTAGACGTGTATTGTTACTTCTTCTCTGCCGAGAGGAAGCGAAGGTGCAGTGAGCTTGCACATCTTACTCGGGTTATATAGCCAGCAGTGACAATGTGGACTTTGTATCCAAGTTCAATGGCTCCAAACCCATTTTCTCTGCTCCGTTCCTTCCACTCAAGTTTACTAAGCTATTGTAAAACCTCCCCCCCTCTTTTTAAAAGATTTTATTTATTTTAGAAAGATAGAGGGTACATGAGCAGGGGGAAGGGAGGGGAGCAGAGGGAGAGAGACAAGCTGATCAGAACCCGATTGGGGCTCAATCCCACAACCTCGAGACCATGACCTGAGCCAAAATCAGGAGTTAGGTGCTCAATGGACTGAGTCCCCAGGTGCCCCAAGCCTCCCCTGGATTAGATGAGAGCTAGCTTTCAATCACTTGTGAAGGTTTCATGCTTTCCTTTTAAAGAAATTGACATAAATAGTGGTCTCTTTCCCAGGATGAATCATATTTGTGTAACTGTGAAGATGTTAAGAACTCAATTTTCTCCAACAAATCCTTTGTTTTTAAGCTTTTACATGTTTATAATTGAAATTCTAGGAGGATAGCTCTCCAAGCAAATGTTGTCCTTGAGACATGTGACACAAGTCTCAAATGTGAGCCATATATGCAATTTTTAATTTTCCAATAGTCTAGTCAAAAAAAGTAAAAAAGGAAATAGGTGACAATGTTAATGATGCAGTTTATTTAAGCCAATATATCCAAAATATTATGACAGGCAATCAATATAAAATTATTAATGTGCTATTTCTTATTCTTTTTTCATACTAAGTCTTTGAAATCTGTGTGTGTGTATATGTGTAACACATCTCAGTTGGGACTAGGCACATTTCAAGTGCTCAGTAGCCACATGCACCTAGTTGATACTGTATAGATAGTGCAAGTCATGATTTTTCAAAGGACAATTTATACAACAATTTTTTTAAAGATTTATTTATTTATTTTAGAGAGAGGGGAGAGGGAGGGATAAAGGGAGAGAGAGAGAATCTCCAGCTGACTCGGAGCTGAGCACAGAGCAGTGCTCGATTCCAGGACCGCAAGATCATGAGCTGAGCCGAAACCAAGAGTGGGATGCTTGACTGACTGAGCCACCCAGGTGCCCCCGTCTCAGGACCTTTTAAACCACAGCTGCAGAAGCCACCTTCTTAGCTTTATTGCAGCTTTCCTGAATCTCCACCCCAAAGCTGGATCTAACAGAAGGATCCATAGAAAGGGGATGACCAAAATAGGGTCATTCTTATCTACAATCAGAGATAATCATGACTTTCAAAGGTATGAGTGAGCTAACACTGACATGAGCTTTAGACCTTGCAACCTCACTTTAAGATGTGGGATACCTGTGAGTATAGGTGGCCCTGAAGCAAAATACGTTACACTAAAAATGTGTCATCCATCCATCCACTAAGCAAATATTCATGAGACACTGATAAATTAATTAGGCTGGAGATAATAAGGGTGGCCACGGTAGAGAGTTTCCACTCTTGTGGACCTTATATTTTAGTTTGAGGGAGCAGAAAATAAAATATAAACAAGTGAACAAAATATTTTTCAGTAGTGGTAAGTGTGATCAGTAAAACATGACAATGCTTTGTGATGTATTAGGAAGTAACTGACATTTGAGAATGATAGCCACCGTCTCTGCCCATCCCAGCTGAGTACTGCTGGTACAAATGAGGAAGACAATTGTGAGGATATTTACCATTATTGGGGGCCTACAAAGTGATGACCAGGAAGGGAAGAAGGAAGAAGGAAAAAAGAAAAAAAAAGAGGAATAAAAATGACAAGGAAAGAAAGAAGGGAGAGGTGGGGGAGGGAGAAAAGGAGGACAAGGTATTAGTATCATGGCTGATACTTTTCATAAGTGATGACAGGAAATCCTAACAACTATACTGAGAGCTGGATTCCCTAAAATTGAAGGGGAGCCCCACAGAGGGGAAGGACCTTGACCAGCATCACATGTGAGTTTAGGGCTCTTCCAAGAGCAGAATCTGGGCCTCTATGTCATGGCATCTGCTTGTTCACGCTCATGTCTCCTGGTGGGCGTTCATCACCTTTATTCCAGGGAAAGTCCTTCTTAGTGAGAATGTATTAGGAGAGTAGTATGCATCTCTCAGGGGTTCTGAGAAATCAGTGAATGTGTAGAACAAGCTTGTATAAGTAAATGGTTGGAATGGATAAAATTACTAGAACATAATTCCTTTGGTTAATGGATAGAAGCTTGGAGATGATGCCTGATAGAATATAGCCCACACATATCTGAGGGATTGCTTTTGGGGAGAAAGTGATCAGATTTTCACCTGTGACAAGAAAAAAAAAAGTGACTAAACATCCATCTGAAGAAGAGATATTTACATGAAATCCCTTGATAAGAGGTATAGGCTGTAAGTGGAAGGACAGGAGATGGTTTTCTCAGGGGGCATTAAACATAGCAATTTGCCTACCCATCTTGGGTCTCCCAAAAGATGCCACTGTGGTGGGAGATCCCTCTCGTTGTCCTCTCACTTCAACCTCCCCCAAATTCAGTCTCTTAATTTTTCTTAAGATACTTCTCTGTCTCAGAAAAAGAGAAACTCTTTCTGATTTACCTTGGTTGGGCACCCATCTCAGCCTTTTCTGTTAAATATTGGAGATTCTTAGTGCTTTTTTCTTCAGTATTTTATTCCAGACATCTTCTCTTCTCCTATCACACTTGTTCACTGGGATGATTCACAGACTTCATAGCTTCACCTACCTTCCTAACACTGGCGAATCCCCAGAATGCATACCAAACTTAACTTAGCAAACCTTTAAATGTGATCATTTTCCTGTATTCCATATTCCAGTGATATCAGTATTATCCACCAAGGTATCCAAGCAGAGGCAAATGAAAATACAGACATAAATCTCAAGGGGCCTCATTTCTGAGACCTCACATCTAGTCTATGGCCAATTACTATTGATTTGATTTCTGACACCTCTCACAATATGGCCATTTTTCTGATTTTGCTCTTGTCCCGGTTTCATCCTTTGTCATTTCTCTTGTGACATTTAAGATTCATCCTTCTTCTCTTTCCTCCTTGCTTCCTGCCTTTGGTCAGAGCCCTCTGAACTTCTTTAGCTCCAACACTCATGGCTTCTTTAGTATTTGGCACATAGCAGGTTGCAGGGGCTACAGGTTACAGACATCTAGCTCAGAAGAGTTTAATAGGAGAAGTTTTGGGCTGTGTAAATGGGAAGTTCATGAGAGGTCTAGCTTCTGGCTGGACTAGATACAGGGCTTCACAATCTCGAGAAATCTGTCCTACATTTCCACACGGTGACCTCTTCATCTCCTTATCTCTGCTTCTCTTTGAGTGTTAGTCTCAGACTGTCTTGCCACTGAAAGGTTTTCCGACGTGACATAAACAAGGACACCATGACCACTGGCAGGCTCAGAACATGTTTATACTTGAAGTTTGCAGGAGCAGGAAAGAGCTGTCTCTCTGGCTCTGTATCAGAAAATTCCAAAGAAGGACTGAGATTGCCTTGCTTGAGCCACATGCCCATTTCTGAGGCCATTTTCTATCTTCTGTGAATATGCTTAAAGACCCAACTTGGGCCATGTGTTCATCCTTGTGGTTGACAGTGGGGTTGGGACAGAACACAAAACCCCTTTAACACATAGATGCTCAAAATTGTTACTGGATAGATGGACAGATGAATGGATCAATGAAATGGTATTTGGCTTCCCTAAACCTTTACTGTGTTTTAGTCAGTTTATGTCTGCATTTGCGCTATTTACTCTCTTTGAGAGAAGAGATTTGTGTCATCTTCCAGTATGGAGTTCATTATGGTATAGCTCTCTATGTGTTGTTTCTCAGTGGCTGTGGATTCCGTGAAGTCTAAACCAGGATACCATCTCACAATTCATGGTACCCATAGATGGTTGAGTAAAAGAGTAAGTTACTGAAAGTATAAATGAGTGAATGAGAAAATAGATGGTTATAAAGCATTTCTGTGGGCGCCTGGGTGGCTCAGTTGGTTAAGCGACTGCTTCGGCTCAGGTCATGATCCTGGAGTCCCTGGATTGAGTCCCGCATCGGGCTCCCTGCTCGGCAGGGAGTCTGCTTCTCCCTCTGACCCTAACCCCTCTCATGTGCTCTCTCTCATTCTCTCTCTCTCAAATAAATAAATAAAATCTTAAAAAATAAATAAATAAAAAAAAATAAAGCATTTCTGTAATGTTGGGAATTCTGCTCAATATATCCTTTAGAATCAAAGCTCTGAAAGTGACCTTGAAAGGCATTTGATTCATTTACATTTGATATTACATTTTACATTTTTAAACAGATTTAGGTGCTAATATTTAGAGAGATTGGAGGATTACCCCTAAAATCACATGACATGATGATGGTGGAGTCAAGAACAGGGCATCAGCACCTTTAACTTCCAGTGAGATGCACTTTCTATTACATAATTTCTTTTTTCAACTAATCCACATTAGATAAGCACCTACCACAGCCCAGGCCCAATAGGAGATGCTCTAGGGGATAGTAAAAATGAAAAGACAGAGCCCCAATTCTCCAACAGCTCCCAGATGAATGAGGGCAATTTGGTAAATGCCCAACAGCATGACTATTATATATCCAGAGAAGGAGTGTCATTCTGGCCTACTGCCTCGATATTTTTTTGCTGAGTAGGACTTGAATAGCTCATGTAAATGGATGACCAAAGTTGTTTTACAGAGCATCCGAAGTTACGTCAACTCTAGTATGTTTGTCTGCCAGTCCCTCGCATCCAGGGAACTTAGGCAAACAAGAAGACTGTCATAACACCCGAGGACACATTGCATTTCTCAGATGCTCTGAAGAAACCACATTGGCCAGTTTGGTTCTCCTAGCTGTTGCTCTGCCCCATCTCATGACCCTCTCTTTTCCATTTGATCTCTTTTGACAAAATTTCTTTTCTCCAATTCAGACAAGCTGAATTTTCAGGTTGGGAGGAGAAAACCGTAAGGGTTGCCATTCTTCTACCAATATTCCTGGAAATCCTCCTCTGGGTTCGGGTGGCTTACCTGCCATTTTGTGATGATTTCTAGTTAGATGATTATTCTAGCACAGCTTTGTTACCGCGGAAAAATCACATAGGAAACCAGTTTACAGACTCACATTCTGAATTTCCTCTTACGATTTAAAATTTATGCCTCAATTTCACTGACCAAAAGTCCCCAGTAGTTACAAAAGGAGAGCACGTCAGGGGCTTCCTGTGGAGGGTGGGGGAGCTCGCAGCGTTTTGTTCTTTGCTATAGGACTGATAACAGGGTCACGTTCCCTTAGTGCAAATTCATAGAACTATGCTCTTCTATATATATTCGATATTTAAATTTTTAAGAAACATTTAAAAAGCAAAAGCAAAAAAAAAAAATAATAATAGTAATAATTGCTCCCCTAGAGAGCAGTAGTTATCAACCTGGGATGATTTTTCCACCAGGGGACATTTTTCAAGGTCTGAGACATTTTGGTTGTCACTACGGGGTAGGGGTGTGCTACTAGTATCTAGTGGGGAGGGATGCTGCTAAACATCCTATAATAATACACAGAGCAGCAGCCCCTCCCCCCCAACAAATAATTATCTGGCCCAATAGTGCTGACATTCAGAAGCCCTGCCCTAGAGAATGGAGATCAATCTGAAAGATTAATTTTTGAAGGGCCATAGTAAGCACCATTCTTAGAAACTTGTATGGTAGATCATATCTTTATTTCACAGTTGGGGAAACTGAGGCTCATAGAAACTAATCCATCCAGAGTCATTCATTTAAGAACCCATGAAGCTCAAACCCTTACCCTTTACACCAATATATTCTCTTGCCTATTATCACTTCTCCAGTGCAAAAAATCATAATTTGAAAACTGACACATATTTTTCTCCGTAACTAAAATGCTTTCTGTGTAGAACAACCAGATAAAGGCATTAATGAAAAGAGGCTTTACAGAGATATCATCCATATGATCTTCTGCAACAATGGCTTTGTAATAAACTACTATGAATTACTTTTTCCAAGAACTTGTAAAAAAAAATGTGCAAACTGGAAAGCATAGCGTTCTTGTTATTGAACCAGTTGAAATTTGACCTTTGGACATAAGTAAGAAGACTGTCATTCAGAGGAATTAGAATGCATTCCTGGCTGCTATCGGGAGATTGCAGAGCCTCTTCCATTCCCTTGAGTATGAAGTTGTCTGAAGTTTCCTATCTGTAAATGCTGATGTACACCTCGTGTATCAGTAAGGATACACTGAGGGTAACAGAACCAGTAGGATACATGTATATTAGGAGATTTATTGGAAGTAACTGGCTCAAGCAATTGCAAGGGTTGACAAGGCAAGGTCCTTGAGGACAGGTCCTACGGGACAGGTGGGCAGGAAGGGCAGACGGGAGCCCGAGGATGGGAGCTGTAGCTACAGTCCACAGGTGGACTTTTCTCTTCATTAGAGTAACTTCAGTTCTGTTTGGAAGGGTTTTCAGCTGGTTGAGTCAGGCCCACCCAGACTATCGAGAATAATCTTTACTTAACATAAACTGATTATAGACTTTAATGACATCTACCAAATATCTCAATTAGCGTTGGTGTAACAAACCTAGCCAAGTTTACACATAAAGCTGACCATCATGCACAGTAAGTGTAATTTTTTTCTAAGCCAGAAGTTATTTTAGATGGTGTAGTTCAGATATCAGAAAGTATAATGAGTGTGAAGTAATGTAAACTACACTATTTCTCTTAACAGCATGAGGATATGGTTGGCCCTCCCCATCTCGCTATATCTCAACTATTCTCCATATGGAGACATCTTTGTGTACAACCAATTACTTGTGATTTGGTCTTGAGACTCACTATGATGTCCCACTGAGAAGAAATACGGCAGACTGGAAAGAGCTGGGAGTATGGCAGATGTGGACTCGTACCCCAGCTCTGCTCTGTAAGAGCTCTGTGAATGTGTGTATTACTTAACTCCACTACACATAATAATAATAGACTGCCTCACATGTTCTGGGGAGATTTTCTTGAGAGACTGTAGTGAATGGCAATATAGGTACATGCATGCATAAATATATATGTATATGTGTACAGACATGCACACATTTGTGCTGTAGTTATTTTAGTAAGCATCCATTTATCCAACAAAATATCTACCATGCAATAAATAGCCACAGTGGTAGGTACTAGGCACACAAAGATAAAACTCTCATAGTCCTTACCTTCAAAGTCCTAATAGTCTGGAGGAGAAGGATATAATTAAATTGGTAATTTTAATGTGTTCTGATACATGCTACAATGCGCACATTTAGAAACATTAAAAAGGCCTCTTGAATGTTGAATAACTGAAAGCAAAATTAATTAGTTAGAAGACTGTTCTTTGAATATATGCTCCTTGGATGGATGTTAGGACCAACTCTTCCTTAATAAGGAATTACTGTTTGTTAGGGTTTAACTAAAGCTCTGGGCAGAGTGCCAGGAGAAAGGTGATTGGATTCCCAGCAGTTGGCCATGTGAAGAGCTCAAACAGTATGGCCTATTTACTTGTCCATTTATTTATGGCCTTTCCGGTTCTCAGGAGGTGTTGAAGTGGCCTTCATAAATACCAGAAATGTGCTAAGATTTCAACAAAGGAAAGTTTTAAAGAAATTAGGATGAAGGGAAAGTAAGAGTAAGGTTGAAAGAACAAAGGACTTCATTGAAGAGCATACCATAATTTATGACATAGAGCATTGTTTCCTAGTAACTAAGTAACTGGAGAAACAATACAACCACCACAAAATAATAATACGGTAGTGTCCAGGTGAGACAAAACATTTCCTGACACTGAGGCCAGTAGAATTTCTCCCAAAGAACCTTATAAAGAGACCAGTGCCTTTAACAATTACCCAAGCATAAACAAAATGCTACACATGCACATGGTGCATATGTATTTACATATAGATGCATGGATATATACACATGGTGCATATGTATTTACATATAGATGCATGGATGTATATACAGGTGCATCTCTAGGGTTGCTTAGTTCAAATAGGGGCCCGGGTATACGAGTCCAGCTCAGTGGTCAAGATCCTTAAATAGTGACACTTCTGTGGGATTTGTAGGGTCATGTCTCAGCCCAGGCTCTCCCCTGTCTTCCTCTCCATGTACCTTAGGCGCACTGCCCCACGGCTTTCTGCCAGAAGGAGCCAAGGTGATACGGAGTAGAAATAGAATAATATAACCCAGTGAACCAGAGCTCTGCTGAATGTTCCAGAACCACACCACTCTCAGATCCACTGAGAGCCCTGAGTTGGGGGAACCTGTCACTTGCCTCCTGTAGTAACTTCAGATAAGGCCATTCTCCTTTGTGGCCTCAGTGTTCACCTACCTGGGAGTGGGTCACTGGGCTTCTAAGAGTCTTAGGGTCTCAGAAATAAATACTGAACAGGTACAGCATCTGAGATGGGTTTTGGCCTTAGGCCTCCCATGAACCCTTGATAAAAGAGAAACAGTTATCTGCTGTCATTACTGGAAGTTTGATGAATCTGTTAAAAAAATACATCACATCACTACAGAAATGACAGTAACACAGGGTTCTTTTTTATTTATTTCTTTCCTTCTAACTAAATTCTCTCAAGGTGAGAAGAAACCACTGTCCACTGCCAAATCACGGTTCATGGGTTTGTGCATGAATGAGAAAAGGAGTCTGTGATTTGAACTGGTACAAGAGAACTCAGGAGATGCACTTTTGGACTTGGTGAATGGATACCTGGCACCCGGTCTGGGCGTGGTCACATGGGTATGGCCATGTTTCTTAGCTCCTTTGTGTCCCGGGTGTCTCTATCAGTAGGAAGAAGATAGTAATAGCTGCCCCATCTTTATTAAGGTTGATGTGCTAATGGTTGTATAAAGACACTATTAGACTTAGATAGGGGTTGGATAGTGCCAAAGACAAAGAAGAGAGATCCTGTCAGTTTGGTTCAAAGCATTGTTTTCTCTGTGGGCTCAGTGGGAGTGAGGGCCTCCTTCTCTGCTTCGGGCTTGGAGATGGCCGTCATTGGGCAGCTTGGTAGGAACCCTGGCCTGGGAATTGGGAATTGTAAATTCACATTTGGATTCTGTCATTTTACATAAACCTTGGACAAATAACTATCCCTCTTGGGGTATCTGTTTACATATATATTTTTTTAAATAACGGAGCTAAACTTGGTGACCTCTAAGAACCTTTCCAATTCTGAGGGGCTACAGTGTACCATTTACAGTGCTGTGGAATAGAGACTTATGAGTGAATAGGACAGACCCTGACATCTGTGAGAGCTCTGTTGGAAGAGGCAGAGAGCATCTGTGATGGGACAGTCTCAGATTGGAGTAGTTGTAAGGAAATAAACAGAGTTGTGTAATAGAAAAAGAGGTGAAATGGGTCTTTCTTGCTAAAGAGAGGTGAAATGGGTCATTCTCCCAGGAATACTTCTCTGAGGAGGTGACATTATTTGATCTTCTTTATTCTTGCAGAGTAAACAGTTAAAATGACATCTGAAAAAACAGCTTTGTCCTTTGCAAATCCATCTCAGCATTAGCAGTAGAAGACAGAATGGATTTAGGAAAAGGTTTCCTGTCTTAAATTTTTTGTGGAATGTGTGAGGTATGAATAAAGGAAAGTTAAATAGAGAAGGATCTTTGCAACGTGAGTAGGAGATACATTTATAGTTCTGGGGCAGGGATAGGATTTGGTAAATAATTTTTAGGATATATTAGTCAATTCAATGAATGTTTATTGAGCACCTACTAGGTGCCTGACCTTAAGCAGAGAGCTGAGACTAGGGTGTTTAATCATCTAGAATCTTCCTGAAGAGAAGCCTAGCTTGGAGGGAGAAGAAGCATATAGAAATAAATATCTCTGTTCCATGGTAACAGTGGTGGTGGGAAGGATTCAGGATAATTCAGGACATTGGTAATGGGGTTGGCTTGAGGAAGTAGGAAGCAGTTCACAAAAAATGCTAAGGATGAGTGTTTAGGTGAAAAATAAACCACCAAAATTATTTTGAAATAATGATGTCATTTCTGCTGACATTTCTACTGAATATTTTACAATATTCATCTCACTTTTTTTGGAACTAATACTAAAGAAATATCTTAAAATGTTAAAATAATTACATGCATCAAGAATTCAGCATAGAAAAGAAAGACAGGAAGAAAGAACAAAGAAAGAAAGAAAGAAAGAAAGAAAGAAAGAAAGAAAGAAAGAGAGAGAGAGAGAGAAAGAAAGAAAGAAAGAAAGAAAGAAAGAAAGAAAGAAAGAAAGAAAGAAAGAAAGAAAGAAAAAGAAAGAAAGAAAAGGGTTCTTAAATATCTAACAAGAGATTGGTTAAATAAATATGGTATATTTTTATGATGGGCTGTAATTGTCACTGGTCATATTAACAAAGAATCTGTCACTACATGGACATATGCTTAGGATAAAATGTTAAGAGGTGCAAAATAAGCCACTGAATTACCTATTCAGTGTGATTTCAACTTTCTCCATGCATAGCAGACTATGGAAGGGTATTATTCTGAAACAGCAATAATGGAGGGATGGTATGATTAATTATTTTAGTTAAATTTTAAATTTTATTCTTTTTTGATTTTTCATTACCACACATTCACACTTGAGAAAGAAGCACATAGAAAACTACTGCAAATCTGGGGGTATTTGACGAAGAATGGAGGAGCAGTTCCTTCTAGTTCAATCTGTTTCTGATGAATTAGTTATTATTCCTCTGGAGTAGAAGTAAACCTTGAATTTAAAAATATAACTTTACATTTTGTCTTTAATTCCAAGCTTTTGTGATACTGCAATTCATTTTTACTGTCCACAGGGTTTTTTTTTTTTTTTCCCCTCTGCACATTTAAATGTAGCAAGACTAGAAAGCAATGTGAGTTTAGAAAACCTGCTTTTGTTGTGTATTTCTGTTGGCACTCAGGAAGAGCCATGGAAAAGGATGGAAGGTCTGTTGGAAATAAAAAGGACTTTAGCAGAGTCATTTCATGGCTGAGAGCTCTAAAGGCTTAAAGATGAGGAGTGATTTGCTCATGGTCACGTGACTGGTTTATAGGGACATTAAGCATCATCATGGTGCAGATGGGGAGAATAAGACTAAAAAGAAATTGGCTCAAGATTTGTTGTTGTTTGGGTGGTGATGGTGGTATTGGTGAGGCAGAAGGAGGAATAGGGCTCATGCTCAGTTCAAAGCTACAATGTGGTTATTGTAAGACTGTAGAACATTCAGGATACATTCTTTGAAAAGTGGAAGTACAATGTCAGAAAGGGAATTATAAACCCGATACTAAATCAGCTAGAACTTAAAGTCTGGGTTTTAAGGTTTGCTCTTCCATGAAAACTCAGAACATGTCAATTTTCAGAATAGAAATGTTTCTCTCCATGTCTGAATTTTAAAATTCATTGTGCATATGTTCTGCGATTTAAAAGTAACAGTCTTTACCATTTTTCTCATTCTGTTGCAAATTGCAATTGTACCATGTCATCAAAAAGTTATTTAGTGACAACTTATGGGAAGCCAAAAAGTTTCCTATAATTTGCATATATTTTCCACATTTGGAATGTTAGTGATTAAGTTTTTTTGTGTTCACTTAAAATAATATATTATTATTGAAAATAAATATAATAATAAATGCAAAATGTTGGCTCTAGCAGCATATGCTAAACACTTCCCCAGTGCAGCACAGCATATGCTTAGTTCTTCATTAAGAGATTTTAAAATAACTTGTATTTAGCAAGAATACATTATCTTTTATTCAGAATTAATTATATGCTGTTTTGTGTACCATAATTTAAAGTGCTACCCACTTCTAATATGTAATACGCAAAAGAAACTATGGTTACAATTCATTAGAATTGGCTTCTTTCCTTTGCAATTTAGTGACATAATGAATACATAGAGCTGAAATGCTATTTGTTACTTGAATCAAAAGTTACATGAAGTGCTGGTAACTAACAGTTACAAATCCTTCATTTTTTTAAATCACAGCATGCCTCAGGAGAATGGAATAAGTCATGAGAGTAATTCATGCATAATTAGTTATTTTACCATTCTTTGATAGTTTTAAGAACAAGTTTTTAGAAAGGCTATTGGAACAAGAAGGTAGAGGAACATTTAGAAATCATTTTTGTATTATGAAAACACCATGTTACTTAATTGTTTGGTATGCCCAGACAGACACTACTTTGAAAGCAAACTCTGACTTGTGTAAAGAAAGGGCTTGGTTCTAGGTGTCTGTTAAATCAGTGTAACATACCTTCTTAAAAACAAAACCCCGTCTCAAAAAATGACCTGGAGATATGTTAGTTGTCTGGTTAAGTGTCTGCAACCTTTGTTTGATCATCTTCTATCTCAACCATGTTTTCAGTGATGAGGAACATGATGCCCCGAGATGCTAAATCCTTAGCTGGAGTAATATAGCACATGACTGGGAACCTGGTGTTGGAGTCCAGCTTTCTTAGCTTAGGTAAGACTGTGATTTGGGGGGCATGCAACTTGCTTATATTGTCACTTTCAGCCTTAATTTTTACCAAGGATTTCAATAAGGGAAGTCCATTAGAATAATGCGTTACCTTAACTGAGCAGAATGAGAGGACAAACACAGCCAAGGTGCATCAAAAGTGAAAATGAAAATTCTTAAATGCAGTTTCTATTTTTGAACTATATGATGACATCTTGATTTTTTCATTAAAAGTGACAGAACCTTAAATAACAATACTAATATTCATGCTGACCAGGGTGGAACAAGGAGGTGAGCACTTTAATACTTTGCTGGTGGGATTATAAATCAATACCAGAGGGCATTTGGCTATGTTTTTCTTGAAACGAAACATTTACTGGCCCTTTGTCTTCTTCGTTTTACCTCTGGATATCTAGCCTTAGGAAACACTCTGAAACACAAAGATTAAATCATGAAAACATGTTTTTCCAGGTAATTTCTTACAGTATGTAAATTGTACCTCAATAAAGCTATTAAAAATGACTCATCACATTTTTTTTATTTATTGGAGGTAAGCATAAAAACATGCTAAATGACTACCCTTTCAAGGAAATCTTTAAATAGTGACAGTTCAATCATACAACCTAAATTTGAGAAGTCACTCATCAGATTTAGGAAGAAAGTCTCAATAATAGGGAAAAATACTTGCAGTAGAGTATTTATCATCAGGAGCATGATAAAAAATTGTGTGTAAACCACAATTTTTCCTTTGACATTTTTTTAAATGGTTAAAATCATTAGAAGGTAATAAATCAGCATGGTAACTAATGATAGTTATGATGGGTGATAAGATTGTCCATTCATTATCCTGTCATTTGTTTATGTAGTCAGTCAACTTTATGTAGTTTATTTAAAACCCCTACATTTTCAAAATGTTCTTCCTTGAGGATTAATTACTACTAAAAATCAGAAAAAAAGGCATTAATCAGTGCCAAAGTGAGGAGACCTCACACACAGATAGCTTGGCTATATGAAAGGATGACACTGCACACTTTCTAGGAGATTGAACTGCAGTCTCAAGACTGTCCTTACCTGGCAGAAGGACCCAATTAAATAGGATTGGCAAAGTTCACCAACATTTCCCTTTCTCAGTCATGGTGATTGTGGATCAGCCCTGAGAACACCGTGTGGAACGGGTTGCATCAGGAACAATCCACCTAATGCCATCGATTTACATAAACTCTAAATTTCTTCACGTTTAGCCAGCGGTGGGGTTGTTAATTTCCACCATTTTTATCCACTATAATCAAAGTGTTAAGAGCTCAGAATTCAGAATTTGCGCACTACAGCAGCATGTGGTGAATGATTGGCATTAATAATCCAGGCCTTGCTGCTCGATACCTTCACATGGTCAGGCCCTCGGTTCCAGTCCAGGATGAAAACGTGTTTCCTGCAACTTGTTAACTCAATTACACAGTCCTCTGAATTATAGCAAACATTTTTTATACAAAGTCACTTGCATAGTCTCTATGGTAGCTGACACTTTGTAATTCCTAAGGGAAGATATGAAGAATTAGACTAAATTCCCTGGATTCTGAAAGAAAGGGAAAGTGATTAAGACATCGAAATTGCTCCAGCTACGTGGCTGTCATTGTTGGGAGGAAGCGATACTGTGTCAGGTGCAAAATGTAATAGCTCTGATTACCCAGTACCTATCTTCTGGGACATTTCCAATTCACACCTAACTCTGAAGGCTGCTCTAAATTGAAAGATTCCAGAGTATGCTGGTCTAGGATTTCCTTTCATCTTAAATGATCTCATTTTTTCTCATTTAAAATTCACTCGGAAGATCCTGAAGTCGAATATTTGACTTAGATGTTTTCATGAAAAAAATTTTTTTTTAATGCACTTTCTCTTACGGTCTGTTTTGGAATATCTAAGCTTATACAATTTTGTGGGATACCCAAACTCTAGACAAAACCCTGGTCTTCAAAGCCAGGGGTCGTGGGACATATTTCCTTTTATGCTCTGGGACTTGACTGTGTGTTACAAGGTTTCATAAGAGGTGGTCTGCACACCAATCTACGTCCATGTTACCTGGGGATCTTCTTTCAAAAGAAGCATCCACAATCTTCACCTAGGTCTGTGCAGCTGCAGGTGGGCTCTGAGAAGCTGCATTTATAACAAGCTTCCAGGTGATGGTGAAGCCCTCTAAAGTTTGAGAAGTGTTGCTTTAACTTGCTTTTCTTTTCAGAAAGCCTCCACCCTCACTGTCCCATTCTTTACTTCATAACAGCTTTCTTGGCAGAGGCTCGTGAGTTCGCAGCAAGAGTGAATAACCATCCTAATATACCAGAGCCAATAGGAGTCTAGACTTGACTTTCAAGCTGTGCTTGACTTTCAAGCTGTGCTCGGACCAGCGGCATCATATATCACCTGGGGCTGTGTTAGAAATGCATTTTGGGGGATCTACCCTGTGACTTTCTGAATCAGAAACCCTTGGGGTGGTTTTAAGAAGGCAGCCAGGTGATTCGGATGGTTTGTAAAGTTTGAGGACCGCTGGTCTGACGTGTCGGTTTTCAGTCTCCAGTGCTAGCTAGCTGCGTGCCTTCACTTACACAGTTCATTCACCTTCCTGATTTCTATAAAAGATGAGACAGTTCTTTCCTTCAGATCACGATTCCTTTTAGAGAATTTCACATACTAAGAGATCCAGAAATCCAGAAGAGATTTTAGAATCAATGTCCCAGGCAAATGATGCCTCTAAAACAGGTAATGGTCCTACTAGGGAGATAATGGTTTGGTCTCTTAAAAGCAGCATCAAAATAGCATGACAAGACCTACTGGGTTTTAACTGGATGACAGGCTCCTATGTTAAAGCTAGTTCGGTTGAATCTTGGTTTTGACATTTACCAGCTGTGTGGCTTTTGGGAAAGCTAAGATTATCTGGGAGCCTTACTTGTCGTATACGAGAAAGAGTATAATGATAGTTTCACATGGCGATTTTGAGCATTAAATGAGGCACTGGAAGGAAAGTGCTTTGCTGAGGGCCTGGTAATCAGCAAATGCCCAAAGAATGTTATAAGACATGTAACCATGGGTATGCATTGTAGTCTTGTGACCTTGAGTTCCCTCATTTTAAATTGAGAGTAATTGTCATGCCTAAAAGTGGTGAGTTTCAGCCATAAAATGGAACTGAGTGAATCTCTGAAGCTATAGAATCTGAGGTTTTCCTATGAAAGATGAAAGGATGGAGTCTGGCCTCTCTGTATCCCCAGCTTCCAGGACTGGTTTTGGCACCTGTTCAGCACTTGATAAATAGATTATGTAAGCAATGATTCAAGCTATTTTCAGAATCCAGTTTTACAATCTTTGGCTAATATTCCCAACAAACCCAATGAGGAAGGCCTAGTTACTTATATCATTTTATAGAAGAAGCACCTCCAGCTCAGAGAGCTGGAGTAAATTGACTAAAATGGCACTGGCTTATCTGACCTCGGGGCTCCTATGCTTAATTATTCCGCTATGCTGTTTTAACTTCTGTGAGACTCCGGCTGGTAATCTGTAGCAATAAGCAACATGGATGGGCAAGGTTAGAAATAATTTTTAAGCACCTGTGGAAAATACAGAAAAAGTAATTAGGCACTTGGATGAATCAGCAACCTTTTTTTTTTTTTAATTCAGTAGCTATAAGCTAATTAACTCCTAGCCAAAGTGAGGAGAGAGATGCTTTTTATTTTGTTGCTAATAGTATTTTAAACTATGTTCTTGTTAGATTTAATACAGAAAACACATAGAAACAATTGTGCAGCTGAGTGTGTTCTTGTCAGGTGAACACCTTTGAACCAGCCCCTCTTGAGGAGGTAGAACCTAGCCAGACACACTGGACACCCTCCCAGTGTCTTCCTTCTGAATGAACATGAACATTTCCCTCACCTCCTCATTGCCAGTGTGTACAGCCCCAAATCCTATAATTTAGTTTTGCCTGTTTTTCTTTTCTTTTTATCTTCAGAAAGACCTTTTGAGTTTTTTTAATCTATAAGTGTCCCTCACCCCTGTCACTGAGGCAATGGAATAATTTATCCTATAATAAGGTTTTCTCAACCTCAGCACTGTTGACATTTTTCTTTAATCTTTTTTTTAAAATATTTTATTTATTTACTTGACAGAGAGAGGCACAGCGAGAGAGGGAACACAAGCAGGGGGAGTGGGAGAGGGAGAAGCAGGCTCCCGGCGGAGCAGGGAGCCCGATGTGGGGCTCGATCCCAGGACCGTGGGATCATGACCTGAGCTGAAGGCAGATGCCCAATGACTGAGCCACCCAGGTGCCCCAGCACTGTTGACATTTTGAGAAGGATTATTTTTTGTTGTGGCAGTTGTTTTGTGCATTGTAGGTTGGCTACCAGCATCCCTGGTCTCTACCCACTAGATGCCAGTAGGATCCCCCTCCCCAGTCATGACAACCAAAAATGTCTCCAGACACTCTCAAATGTCCCCAAGGGGCTAAAAGTTCCATTAATATAGAGTTTCCTTTCATCCTCTTAATTTTCTGGAACTGGATCTTGCATGAGAGTCTTAATCAGATTCAGATTCAATTTTTGTATTTGTTTTATTTATTCATTGCTAAGACTACTTCTTAGGGGGTGGCGTGTACTTCCCTCTGAAGGCCCATATTGTCAGTGATTTCTCTTTCTTGTGATGTTACCCACCACTGATGCCCAGGGCCTAGATCCTTTATAAGGGGTTGCAGCGTGTTGACCTGCCAATTCTGTGAGGCCTTCACCATTGATTTGTCAGAATATCTGTATCAAGAGAAGCCTGCCTCAGCTATGATTTGGTTTCCAGTATGGTTTGAGCGGGGAAAATTCCCATTTTCCTGGCTTATCTTTAATCTAACAGCCAACCTTTTCCATTCTTGCCATTTAGACACACACTCATCTCAACTTTTAAGACCCAGCTTATCAAATGAGTCAGGACCAGTGTGGCTCCCTGGCCCCATTTCATGGAGTCAGTCACTGCTGGACTATTCAGGCTGTGTATGAAACTTACCAGGTGGGGGATAATAATTGGTTATAATGGATTCCCGTCTCTTCTCTCCCACTGGTCAGTGAGTGAGGAAAGCAAGATTGTCTCTCACTGTTCCTTCATTTCACTGCCTAGATTTGAACCAGGCATCCTCGTACCTTGGAAAGAAGATCAGGCTTTGCAGTGAGACAAACCCGGACCCAAACTCTAAATCCGAAAAGTACCTGCTGGATAATTCAAGTTTTGGGGCTTCAGTGTCTTCACTGTCAAAATAGAAAAAGTAAGATCTTAAAGAGCTGTTTGTATGGATCAAGTCATTTGGAAACAGTGCTCACTGGAGACATGTTCAATACACATTTACGATGCTCTTTCCTGTTATAATAGTAGCTTCTATTAAAGCAGTACTTGCTATGTGCCATCCTCTACCATGTAGGGCCCCATGTGTGCTTTCTCATTTGATCCACCTGCAGTGTCCATACCTTGTTGCACAGGTAAAGAAAACGAGGCTTATAGAGGTTAAGTGGCCTGCCCAAATTTCCAAGCTGATGTGAGTTGACTCTGGACTTAAACTCAGACCTTCCTGATGCCAAAATCCTTTCTATTATCCACTAAGCATTCTGCCTTTGAGTGTTAATCTTTGAATGAATGAATGACTAAATAAATGGATATGAGAAGATGATACCAGAAGTTTATTAGCAAAGAATTCTTTCCTCCCAGAGGGCCTTGTTTCTCCTGGAATTCAGTTCAGTCTGGACTTTGCATTTCACATTTGGGTTGAGGCAAAAAAGAGTAGAGCCATGACTTTGTTGTGGATTTGGGGGTGGGGGGTAGTGGAATGTCAGGTATCCATTCTGGCTTCTCTGACTAGCCAGGGGTTTGGTCTGTATGTTCCTCACCTGTGCTCAGACGCTGCTTGGCCCTTGTTTTTCTAACCAGCTGCTCCCCCTCTCATGATGGGGGGCTCACTAGTCTACCCTGGGTGGGGCTCGGGTCCTTGCCCCTTTCTTTCTTCCTCTCTACACAGCCATCACTTGTTAAAGTGTGAGGGTCCTGGTTAGCACCTGGGTAGACAGAGCTCAGGTGAGTCCTCCAGCTGGCCAGATATCAGGGTGCCATTGGGAGGAATTTAACCTGGTAGAGCTCAGGAAGCTGAACTTTCTTTTTTTTTTTTAAAGATTTTATTTATTTGACAGAGAGAGACACAGTGAGAGAGGGAACACAAGCAGGGGGAGTGGCAGAGGGAGAAGCAGGCTTCCCGCGGAGCAGGGAGCCCGATGCGGGGCTCGATCCCAGGACCCTGGGATCATGACCTGAGCCGAAGGCAGACGCTTAAGGACTGAGTCACCCAGGCGCCCCAGGAAGCTGAACTTCCTTAAAAAGGTTGTGGGTCGACCAGCAGCTCTGTGGTTTCCTCCAAGGGGTGGGGAAGGTGAGAGACTGTTATTTAGCGAGCTCTGACTGAAATGGGAAGCAGTAAGGCTGGAGAAAGCATTGGGCACAGAACGTGGACTCGAGTGGGTTGTCAGCACCTTCTCTCTCCTTTGCTTCCCTCCCTCTCTGCATAGATTTTGTATGACATTTCCTTGAATCCATTCTTTGTCTCACTACAAGTCACATCTATATTTTTAGTGGATTTCAGAACACATCTGGAGAGTACATAGCTATTTGAAATCAATACCTTTTGTTTCAGAATATATTCAGAGTGAAGATTTTTGAGTGATAATGATGTCCTTATGGTTTGAAGAATACAAAAAAAATATGCAGGCTCCCTTTGGGGTGTTCTGGGTTTTGATACTGACAAATCACATTCTACACTGATAGATAACCAAAGTAACCCACCATTTGATAGGCTCTACTGCATTGCAATCAACAGCAGATCCTACGTATCTTGTGTGAAAGCCATTCTAACATTACCACTACACGGAATGGCTCATCCTTGGAATACCATTAAATTTTTATACGCATTCTCAGAATATGTGGTTTGATGGATCAATTTAAATATTTAAGAGAAATATTGAAATATAGAATATAGAGAGGTATATATATGCGGTATTACCCAATAGTAAATATATTCAATATATATAAATTATAAATATGTGCATTTTAATATATAAAAGCAAATCATTTGAGAGATTACTTTAGTAAGAAAATACAATACACTACAATATGGCAAGGATTTATTGAGTGATAATTCTATTCTGGGTACTGCCATTCCATAAAATGCTGTAGACACAAAGATGAATAAAGTAGGACACCTGTCTTAATGGAGGTCATGGTACATCAGGGAGCCAGACAAGTGAAGAAACAATCATTAAGGAAAAAAAAAAATCACAGAGAAAAGAATGGACAAATTAAACGGCCAACTTTTGTACATCAAAAATATCTTAAGTAAATTATGACTAAAGAGCACATCTGGGAGATACTCAAAACAAATAGGACCTAAAGAAGTATTCTAGTATTTGAATAAAGAGCTCTAGTAAAGGGATGCGAAAAATACCATCACCCCATGAAGAATTCAACTGTGTTACTATTCAAAGAAAGAGAAAATCAAGCAATGCTGCCTTTCACCTGTTAAAAAAAAAATCTGTGGGTAGAGGGATTGTTACCATGAGGGGACAGGTAGAATGTAATGGACATTTCATTATCATGTTGGTGGCTGTGTTAATTAAAATATCTTTTCTGGAATTAATCTGCATTATGTATATTAGAAGTTTAAAATCTCACCTCTTTGTATCCAGTAATTTTGCTTCTAAGCATCCATTCTAACAGAATGAGTGGGTTCATGAACAGAGATTAATGTACAATTAAATTTGCTGCATTGTTACTTATAATAGGAATTTTTAAACTACCAAGTAGCCCAATAGTAGGGGATTGAATGGTTAAATAATTTGTTGTATATCCTCACAGGCCATTATGCTATATTAGAAGCAGGATTCCTAAAGAATGTTTAGTAGTGGCAAAGTCAGAATCAATAGAAGAAGATCTCAACTGTGTAAATATAGGAGAAAAATAGTGAAAGGAAATCCTTACTTTCTCATTTATGCATGTCATTTCCCAAAATTCTGACACCGAGTATGCATTATCTGATAATCAGAAAAATATCAATAAATAAGACCTAAGAATTGTATGGGTAATTATAATGAAATGTGAAGTCAGAATTACAAAAAGCAAAGAGAAGTTTCCAGGAGCTTGATCACTTAATTCCACTTGATGAGTCAGGCAGAGAAAGCTGGAGAGAAGAGATGGATTTTCAGGACTGAAATAAAATTTGCCTCATGGATAAGAGAAAGAAGGTCATTTCGTTTTGCATTGTGCAAATGATAGAAGCATAAACATACCTGGCATGGTGAAGGAATGAGATTGATCTGGTGCGACTGGACCGTGCACTCGGCAGGGCAGAGGGCTCAGTTGAATCAAGAAAGGTGAGAGACTCCAGGCTGTGAAGGGCTTTCCATTTTCAGGCCATGCTAAGGAGTTTAAGCATCAAAACCTAATCACAGAATCTGGGAGACTCACAGCTGAATGCTGATTGGAAAACACAGACACACAAATACACATAGGCACACATACATAGGGTGAGATAAATTTCACTACAAGTATCAAAGTAAAAGCATACATATAAATATATATACAAAAATATATTCAGAAAACATCTTGGGGGAAAATTGATGTTTTTCTCTATGGTAAAATTCAAAGAAAACCATGGTAGGAAAAAAAATAACAGATTTTAAAATACTATTTTTTTCCTTAGGGCTCATTCTTTTCTGTCCTTCAAGTCTTTTCACCCTTGAAATAATCTGCTGGAGAGGGTTTTCTGACCAACTATCCTATAACAGCTGTTCCTTCCTATTTGTTATCTATTAGTAGTCACTAATTAGATTATAAACTTCATGCAGAAGCGAGATATATTGTATATGTCATTGTATCCCCAGCTCCTAGTATACAGTGCATGCTCATTAATAGTTGCTGCCTGAATACATTTCACAATGTCCCTGTACATGGAAGGCTTTGTCCACATTCATAAAGTTGATGATGATGTCTGAAGCTTCACATGACTGGAGCACTCCTCGTTTTTCAGGAATAAGTGCAGGCATATTGCACTGGGCTGATGTCACTTTTCACTGACAAGGTGGTATTCATTTTGAATTATTGTTAGGCTTAGAAGCTAAGAACAGCCTGTGACTACATTGCTTGAGGTCAGGCAGTCAGCAGCCCTGGGTTCTAGGTAAGCCCCTGCCCCCAATTCCCCAAGTGGTGTTTGTTCTGCTTGGTCCCTTCAGCTTTCTCCCCTGTGCAATGAGGAGCTGAACTCAGTCTGAGTGGCTGATTCCAGGATCCCCCCACAGGAACCTCTATTTCTTACCTGCCTCACGACTATGCAAAGTTCAGCAGAAAGCAGCACTTGATAAATGCTTGATGACTTATTGATCAAAATGTCTGTTAGATTAGAATTATTTATATTTTGAGATTGGTAACACCATTGTAAAAAGTTACTGGAAAAAGAAACGTCAGTTTCTCCCAGTGCGATGGGAGATTTTTTTCAACTGTGTTTTAATAGGGGAATCTGTGGGGCGCCTGGGTGGCTCAGTTGGTTAAGCGACTGCCTTCGGCTCAGGTCATGATCCTGGAGTCCCGGGATCGAGTCCCGCATCGGGCTCCCTGCTCGGCAGGGAGTCTGCTTCTCCCTCTGACCCTCTTCCCTCTCGTGCTCTCTGTCTCTCATTCTCTCTTTCTCAAATAAATAAATAAAATCTTTAAAAAAATAGGGGAATCCGTGATTTCCTTTGGAGATCCTATGCCTTTATTAGGGTAATGGCATAATACGAAGTAGCGTCTTCACTGATGCTAATATCAGGGATACTCTATCACTACTGATACATTAAATATGCCTACTGCCACCAGGAACATTAATGTATCACATGTGTCTAGCATAGGACAGTGGTTTTGAGCTCAATAAATACACACATGTTGACTCACTAGGAGGGATCTGTGGACCATTTTTTTACACAGGAAAATAACAGAGTGAGAGCAAGAAACCGTGAAGTCTTGAGGACAAACACCATCGCAGATTTAGCTCTCCAGATTTCACTATCTGCATCAGGGAGAGTGGTTTGACTTTCATACATCATCCAGATATGTACAGGAAAGAAATGTCCAGAAGAATGAACGGATGATGCCATAATTTGCTTTCAGTCATAATGCATCCCCTGGGGGTGGGGGAGGGACAGCTAGAGCAAATGATCATAGTCCGAGGATCAGAGGATCATCATAATTGCCACCTTCTGCTTCAGAAACACTTAAACTAAACACCTTCATGTTTCCATATGAATGAATGAAGCCAACATGGGTGTTAAGCACACAGAACATACAGATGCATTTCTGGCTAATGTAAATTGAAGCAAAAGTATCTGAAAAGAGTCTGCTTTATCCTTGATAGGCAGAGGTAAGATGCTGCAAAGTCTTGAGGATGAACAGAATAGCAAACTCTATGATGTTAAAGCTCTTTTATATATACCGTCAAATATTTGTGAAACTTGATATGGCTGAGTTCTGTAGCTGTGTAATGGCTTAATATTTAATTTAAAAGGATTTCCTCCTTTAAGCATATTGTGTTGATTGTAAAACCTGTACAGTTCCTTTTAAGGTACCTCATAATTCACTTTTGCCTTGTCTTGGCTACACGGAACATGTTAGGAGACTATGTGGGTGAGACTTAGCCTTTGCTAATTTTCTTTTTTCCTTTGTCTTTTCTCAATTGCCATTGTGCTTTTGCATTAGACTACCACTTGTATAATTAGTCTAAGCAATATCCTCATTTCCATTATTAATTATTCTCTTTATGTTAAATTTTTACTTTTCTGCCTTATAATAAAAATTTTTTTTATGGAGCAAAGAAAGGAGGATACACACCTGCAATGAGCTTCTATGTGGTGCCAAGCTCTTTGCTTCATTATCTCATTTTATCCATGTGTAATCATCAATAAAGATGCTTATACCCATTTTTTTTTCTCAAATAAGGAAAACTGATATTTAGAGAGATTAAGTGATTTCCAAGTGTTCAGAGGTCGGAATGGTAGAGTTGGAAGTTACACCTGCTGGCGTCTTTACTTCTTAGTGACCTTTGCATGGAGTGTTTGCTTAGGCATGAGCATCTACGGGATTTTTTCCCCAGTCACAAATAACGCAGTACAGTGAAAAGTATACAGAACGTGCGGTTAGGCAGGTCTAGGTTCTATTTATGTCCCTGATAATTCCTTTCACGCCTGTTGCCAGGTTACTTAGACTCTTCAGTCTCAGTTGCCCCTCAAAAAAATGGGTTGTACCAGAACTCTTTTCAAGTGTCTATAGGCTTAGAAATACCACACACTCCCAGGATGGGCTGGATCAGCGAGAGCTGTTCTTGTCTCTGTCTTTTTCTCCACCCGTCCTCCGTTTTTTCAGGCTGTGAGCCATTGATGGAAGTTATTGATGGCTTCTCCAGGTGAAGAAGCAGCTCAGCGAGCCTCAGAGAGGGAGGGTTTTCTTTTTTGGTCTGCTGGCATCACCCTGTGAAAGAGAAAAGAACAAGCAAAGACAGCCATGCCTTTCAAGCTGGGATGCAGGAATTGGAAGAGGGGTTTGTAGGAGATAAATCAAAGAAAATTGTCTAGAATTGGTACAAACGAAATTTGAGCTTAACAAGTGGTGGAGTGGTGAGGCAGGATTTGTGCTCCTTTTGCTGAAACACAATTACTCTCCCTCGCAGGGGAAGGCAGCTCGTTGGCAGACTCTCAGAGGCGCGGGCACACGAACCGCATTCTGCCTGGGACCAGAGACTCCTAGCCCTTCCTGAAGGCAGAGCGCTAGGCAGCCTCAGTCAATGCCCCTTCCTTCTTATCACACCTCCTTCACCAAAAATCAGAGGTACTGTGTGTTGAGGTCCACCCATAAAGCAGGTGCAGGGTACACGAGGTACTTGATTATCCCGGGGGGGGGGTGGGAATTACAAATAAGGGTACATCCATGGAGCTTCTTATTAATGTCCAACTTCATAGGTGCTATTTTGGGACTTTGGGAAAAGTACTGCTATTGTTCTTGTATCATATATTTGTATTATGAATTATCTTACAACAGCATTTCACCCTCCTTAGTGATCTTCCTTTAAACCAACTTTCATGATAGCCCCAAGAATAAGACCTAATCATCTCCATTTTATAGAAGTGACAGCTTAGAGACAGTTTATTCAGAGAGGTTAAATAGCTGCTCTGAGGTCACACAGCTAATCCATTCAATGCCACATCGTCTACACAGGCTTGGCGGCAGCGGCCACTTGTCCAGGGACAGCATCCTGGGAGCAGCGGGCTGTGTCCGTTTCATCAAAACAGATAAATCTTCAGGGATGCATTGCTTGTTCGAGGTAGATTCTCCTGAAATACTCTTTTACTATACTGTGAAAGGCAGTGATTCAAAGATCCTTGCCAAGGGATCATCATAAATCCTGTTTAGACAGAGAAATCCCTAGAGGAGGAAGGGTTCTGTGCAGTGGCCCACTGCCTGGAGCAATAGTCTCCAGAAGAGGAAAATTTGCAACAATGCTTGGATGGGAGCCGAGGGGCTTGTTTACATGGGCAGTGGCACAGACGTCCTGTAAGTAGGATTTGATGAAGAGCCCCGCCTCGCCCCACATGGAGAGTGGGAAGAGGGCTTTCAGACAGTGGCCTCTAAGAGGCCACTGTCACATGTGGATTCCTGTGATCCTCTGCCTGAGTGGCTGTCTCTCTTTCAGAGATAAGCAAGCGTGCTGATGTTCTGCCCCTACCACAGTGAAAATTAAAGGCCTGGCTGATAGCCATTTTTTCAGTCCTCTTTCCCCTTCCCTTTATCACTCCGGCAGAGCAGTCTGGCAAGGCTCACCCCCACATTGTGGGGAGATGAGCAGATTACCAGCCACACGAGCAAGGATCCACCATGTGGAGGACATGGGGCTGTGGGTTGCAAGGGAGGAGAGCAGGAGGCTGCACGCGAGTGCACGTGTGTGTGTGTGTGTGTGAGTCTACAGGGATGCTTGATTCCTTTCTTAAGAATAATCCTAGGTACATGCATTTTAATAAAAAAATATTAACCATTTCTTCCACCCAAGGATAGAAGATGATTTACTAATTCCCTAATAATTTTTGCAGCATTCTGTACAATAATTAGGAAAAGCTTATAAAGAAAAATACTATTTTGAACACACACACAGATTCTGAGAAAGGCGTGGACCTGGAAATAGAAAATTACAAACAAGGGTACATCCACAGGAGCTTCTTATTAATGCTCAACTCCTCAGGTGCCTTTTTTTGGACTTCGGGAAAAGTTATTTTTAATGTATCTTACATATGTAGGTATGGATTGTCTCAGAGCAACAATCCTGTAAGGTAGACACCATTAGGATCACATTCCAGATAGAGAAACCAAGGTTCAGAGAGATGAAGTCACCTGCCTGAGGTAGCACGGCTAGTAAGTGATGGAACCTTCACCGGAACCCCAGATCCCTAAAGTCCAAAGCTCTGTGCTCTTGCTTGTCCCTTGGAGTTTTATTGAAGGGCCATGGAAGATGGCTGATTCAGGTATATTGAACCGCTGCTGTTTTATTCCCCGAAACGTCTTCCTTTTGGAGCCTGGGTGTTTTTGCAGTGCTAACCAATGCCCAGCTCCGTCCTCTGTGATGCTCCTGCCCCTGCTCTCTCAGCCAGGCAGAGGAACAAGGGAAGCAGAAAGTTAAATGAACTCCCCAAAGGGCAGTCACTAGGAGTCAATGGGTGTTTGCCTTATTCTATTTGTTTGATTTAGAACAAAACAAAACAACAAATGTTCCCTGCCTCTGGGTCCAAGGACTTAGCTGCAGATTTAACAACAGCAGTTCCCATGAATAATGAAAGAATTTCCAAGTTGTCTGCAAACAACCAGGACATTAAAGGAACACACCAAAATGAAACTCAGGTGTTTGCTTTCTTCTTGCCAGTGTGGCAAGTTTCAACAGCCCCTTGGCCATCACCTGGGCACTTATTGGAGATGCAGGATCCCAGCTCCCTTCCCTAGCCATCCTGGAGCAGAATCTGTATTTTGATAAGGTCCCCAGGTGACCTAAGAGGGGGAGCAGACTCTCTAAGGAATGTTGGGAAAGAGGAGGCCTTCCCTCCCAGCCAGAGCCAGGGCTAATATGAGGTGAGTGAGTCACTCCAGGTCCAAAATTGTAAGAGTGCCAAATGAGGCAGTCATCAGCACAAGCAATATTTAATGCGATATTTTCAAAATACTTTGTGAGGTTTTTTTGAAGATACCTGGAGATCTGCAGTCTTCTCCTTTCTGGTTCCTTGAGGGAGAAGGCTGGAGAAACTACTGGAGGAGGTCTGGGAGCTTTGGTTTCCATTTTCTCTAAATAGTCTAAATTTTCAGCAAGTGAAATTGCATGGAGTTGTTTCCATTTTGATCTGCATGCCTCTATTTATATTATTGGACTTTCAACAGCTGTGATTACACGCAAGGAATGTTGCGTTATAACCTGAACGTTTAAGCTCCAAGTTCAGTTCAGCTGCCGAACATACATCATGTTAATGATGATGCTAATGATCAAAGCAGGTAGCATTTATCGAGGGCTTGCTAGATGCTAAGTGTATTACAGACATTAACTTATTTAATTTTTACAAGAACCCTATGAGGGAGGTACTGCATTAATCTCCATTTTAGTGATGAGGAGATGGAGATGTACCCAGAAGTGAGATAACTTGTCTAAGGGTAGAAGGAGGTAGAAGTCAGATCCAGGCAACTTGCTCCCGGAGTCTACCCTCCTTACTGCTTCACAAATCTATAGTAGAATAGTGTAAAATGAATTTACATGATATTCGAAGTTCTAAAGCAAATGTATGCACACTTTTTTCTTCAACGGGTAATAGGTTGCTAAGTTTTTTAATTCTGATCATCTGCCCCTTTTACTTTTTTTATGTTAAAATGCTCTTTAAAACAATGCAGTGAGAGTTGATACATGATGGTAGTTGCCTTTTAGAAATATCCATACAGTTTTGGCTCCCATTTTCTTTTGAACTGGGCCAGGAGGGGAGGGGAGAAGAGGCTTTCAGTTCTAGGGAAGACACACATCTCAGGATCCTCGCTGCTGTGCTGGGAGCACCTGTGAGCACAGGTGGGCGACGTGGGTCCCGCCCTGTCCCTGTCTTCGCTCCTGCTGGGCCTGTTATACAGCAATCCCTGCCCTTGCCCCTCGGGCTGGAGTCTGTGTGGGACTCATTAGCAGTGGGTGTGTGTCTCACCACAGTGGCTCATTCACAGGGCTGCAGGCAGTGCCAGGGAGCGGGCCGCCCCTCTGGCTGTCCTGGGAGGCCGCTGCTCCGGGCTGTCCAGAACAAAGCAGGGCTGCACCCTCTCACGGCCACCCCCCTCCCCCCGTAGCGTCTGGTGTCCTCCCAGGAGATGCCCTAAGATCCAAGAAGAAAGCAGGCTTTTGGAGATGGCCTGTTGTCACCCTGGATCCTGCCTCTCAAGGAAGACTGGAGGCGGCCAACGGCTCAACAGAGTGAGCAGGCACTGGATTTAACCAGCCTGGCCTCTCCATCTGCCAGCCTGAGTGCATGTGCCAGCAACGCTGCCCAGACGAGGGACGAGGATGGTGACACAGAGATCCCAGCAACGTGCTTTTGTGGGCACAGCTTTAGGTCCGGCGGTGCCGTTTTATTTCTGTCTTGCCTGGGCCGTAGCGCTCTGTTCCCCGGTGCGAGTTTGCTCTTCCTGCACTTGCGCTCAGGTCCATCTCCAGCCGATTCAGGGGTTGCTTTTAATTCTGGCTTGGTCGCTGCTGCCAGAGCCTGGCTCAGCAGCTTGGCATGGACTGCTGAGCCTATCTTAGGAGTTTCTGAAAGTTTGTTCTGGTCTATCTGAGAGAAAGAGCGTGGACCTGGCCCCACTGCCAGATTGTGGAGGCTGGGGACACGTGCTTGGGGCACTATTTCCATCTTCTGCCTTTGTCTCATCCTCTCCTCATTAAATCTTCCAGGTCTGTGGAGTTGACTACCAATTGGTGCCTGACCTAGTTAACAGAGAACCACGACGGTACCCCTTGCTCATCATAATAAATAGATTGTAACAGTTCACTGTGATTCAAAGTGGACTCTGTTATTTTAGAGTCATTTCTACCTCCTTGGACTGAGTGTGTGTGCATGTCGATGCGTGTGTGTGTGTGCGTGTGTGTGTGCACGTGTGTGGCAGTTCCCTAAACGAAGGCTGACGTTATCTGTTGCTCTGTTGGGACTTTGCTTTCGCACAACAGTCCTGTGGCTTTGCATGGAATAGTTAATGGGCTTGCTGGTTTTCCTGAATTGATCCCCTTTTATTTTCTCCTTGGGGCACTTTCTCTGGAGCCTTGGTTCTCACATCTTCTGCTCTCGGTGTCAGCTCTGTTTGCCTGTCTTCTGCCAAAGGGCACCACGAAGTTACTCAAAGGAACTTTGGAACTGTTTGTTCAATGAATGAAGAGCTCAGTTGGGACAGTTCCTGGGACAGCACATGCTTCCAACTGGTCCCTGCTACAGCATTGCTGGGCTATGACTCAGGCATCTGGTTTTGCCTCTGCTGATCTCAGAAGCCACGTGGGAGGTTGGTTTTGTTGGCATGTCCCAGAGTCCGTGACCTTTTCATCATCATTTTACCTTGCATTTTGAAAGATACTCCCCCCAAACAAGCTGTATTTTTATAAAGTAATAACCGATCTGTGTTCTCACTTTTAAATTAATCATATGTACATAATTGCCAATCAGAGCTTCTAATCAGTATGAGTTAATCAGTGTTAACATTTATTTATTTTACTAAGCACCTTCTATGTGACTGACCTATGCCAGGTGCTGGAAACAGAAAAGTGAGCAAGATTCAGGCTTGGCAGGGGCTTCCAGTATATACTATTCTTGTTAACTCATCATTTTAGTTTGGCTATATT
Source organism: Neomonachus schauinslandi (assembly GCF_002201575.2). NCBI lineage: Eukaryota > Metazoa > Chordata > Mammalia > Carnivora > Phocidae > Neomonachus > Neomonachus schauinslandi. The sequence continues at coordinate 38,988,928 of NC_058418.1, read as the reverse complement.
GAGCACCCTCTGTGTGTACAGAGTGCCTTGCATATATCATCTTGACTAACCTGTGAGTTAGGTTTCACAGATGTCACTTTTCAGATGAGGAAACTGATCCTTGTAGAGTTGAGTCACTTGCTCTAAGACCTACATTTAATATATATATATTTTTAAGTAGGCTCCACATCCAGTGTGGCGCCCAGTGCAAGGCTTGAACTCACGAACTTGAGATTAAGACCTGAGCTGAGATCAATAGTCAGACGCTTAAGGAGGTTTTAAGGAAGAGATTATTGTCACAACTCCTTGCTTCCTTCCTCCTCTTTCCTTCTGGGTAGGTATTAGCTTTTGTAAGCAGGAGAGTGCCCTATGTTCTTTCCATGCTTTCCGGTTTCTGGCTTAGTTTCCCCCTTGCCCCAGTTTTACTGAGATATAATTGACATATAACATAATGACTTGATACACATGTATTTTGTGAAAAAATCACCACCATCAGTTTAGTTAACATCAATCGCCTCCCATAGTTACACATTTTTTTTCCTTTTGTGATGAGAATCTCTTGTAAGATTCTCTCTTAGCACCTTTCAAATATACAATATATTCCTGCGTGAAGTCTCTGTTTATAGCTTAGTTTGAAGTCTATGAAAACGCTGAGTACAAATGAGCGTGTTGCCCCCTAGAATAATGGAACTTTGAGCTTTCTAAGACATTCAGCTTACTCGCTTCCTGATTGTTTCAATAGGGGAACTGAGGCCACGAATGGCTGAGAGATTTGCCCATGGTCCCAGTGTAAGAGCCTGGGCTTGAACTCAGGACCTCTGACGTGAAGGCCAGTTGTGTTATTTACAGCCCATTATCTTGTTCCTGGGTAATTTATTCTGGGCTAGATGGCAAATCTCAAGAGATCTCCTGTGTAACTCTATCCAGGCTAGAAGTAAGAGCAGCCAAAATTAGGTGATGATGTAAGCTCATTAAGGGCAAGGGTCTAGCTTTGTTCATCACTGTGCTTCTAATCCTCAGCATGGCCCCAGGTAACTACAGGTGGTCAGTGGGTATGTCTTGGATGAAGGAACTGGAAGAGACAAAGGGGGCCTCCAGGGATAACCATCTCATGTTACCTGTTTGGCAGTTGCCGACCTCCCTTCTTGGATTCTCCCGCACCAGTGGATATTTTAGAATCAAATTGATGGTATCAATATTTCAGTTGGCACTTCAATGATTCAGTCATTTAGTATCAGAAACTATTTTCCTGTTTTGACTTTGGAATAAATTAACTGGTTCTTTTGCATCTCGAAGCAGAGTAGCTTTTTAGTGTTTGCTTTTTTGTTTTGTTTTGGGGGTTTTGTTTTCTGAGGTGGGCGGTTGTTTGGCTGTAAAGGAAAGTGATGAAGGCACTCAGTTATCACAGCACAGTTCATGTTGGGTGTGTGGCTGGCTCAGGTATTTACCCTGCAAAAGAGACACTTCCAGTTGCATGATGAGAATTCATGAAAGTAAAAATTTGTGTCCAGGACAGATAATTTTTTAAAAAATTATGTAAGCAATGAGGAAGAAGAAAAGGGAAAAATCACCCACGGTTCATTCACTCTGACTCATAGTCCTTATTTTTCTCCTCCCTTTGAGTATTTAACTTGGGAATATTTTTACATTATTGTAATTGGAGTAAAGATTTTCTTTCCTAATGAACGACGTTGAAATGGTCCAACATATTTTTCCACATTGCTTTACAATTCACGTAATTGTGACTTTGGGAAAGAACTGCTATCCCATGCAGGGCGTGTCCAGTCTTACACATTTTCCTATTACAACAAGGCACTTTTGACTTTACAGGAATAGAAGGATATTATTCCTACTGGGAATTTGGGTGAAGCAGAGTGGGATCATAAGAGATTGGCCATACCTAGAAGGCCCTGTGCTTAAGTCAGTTACTCCACAGGAGTCCATTTCCCACAGCTCTAGGGCCCTATTTCCCTATTGAAAAAAGAATGTTTGAGATATGCACATAGAGAAACCTGGAATTAATCAATATCAAAACTTTTTGGTTACTTTTCTATTTTTTTGTAGTTTAAATAATTAGGATGATTTACAAAGCAAGCCTCTTCCCTAATTGCGAGAAGCGTTTTCCTCATTTCTGAAACTGGGTGGTGTTGAACCGGAAGGCAGAACAACAAAAACAGTACAGATGTGAGTGCAAAGGAAAGTGAAGTTCTTCAGGAATAAACAACAGGAAAGGCAGAGAACTGTTGAAGTGAATCCGTGCGCTCACTTGGAGGTCAAACCTGTTAGGATCAGTCCTTTAATGAGGTCACCGTGTTTTAGGAGTGGAGTCCGCAGAAGGGTGCTGGTAAGAGCCGACTTGGAAGAGAAGGCTGAGAGAGCTTTCATTAACTCTGCTTGCATCATAATTTGGCAAGGTCACTGGAGAGAATCTTCTTGAGGCCACTAAAAATAGGCAGTCTCATGGATCCAACTGTGCTGTCATCTCTCCTTGCCTGCTCTTTAGTCACATCTTATTTGGGGAGCTCTCTTCATTTTCCTCACCCACCTACATCCTTTGTAACTCTGCATTCGCTTTAGATCAGCTGCCAGACCCCTGGTGCTGAGGAAGACAGCGGAGGCAGGACGTTTCAGGACCTCCTGCTCACCTGGCTTCTTTACCTCGCACTTATATCCATCTTCCTTCCCTCCTTCCTCTCTTCTTTTTCTCCTTTCCTCCCTTCTTCCTTCCTTTTTCCCCTCCTTCTTCTCTTCCTTCCTTCCTTCCTTCTCCCTTCCTCCCTCCTTCCCTCCCTCCTCCCTCTGTTTTATCTTAACATGGCCCCCAGTTCCACACATTGCTCTCTGCAAAGAGACTGGCACATAGAAATTCTCTACATGTCACAGCTGGGTAAGTGAGAGGAAGAATAAATGAATGCACGGTCAGATCTCCAAGAAGGCAGAGTTCCAGTGAGAGATCAGTGGGGCTGGGAAGATCTCTGCCTCCCTTGACGGCACATCCCACTACTGATCTACTATCCTCCTTTTTCCACACTCTTGTACCCCCAGCCCTCATATATAATCCCTTCACTTCACCTGTGTGTTCTGTCACTGTCTAGCTGTCTGTCTGTAGTTGTATATATCTGTCCATATCTTAATGTGCACATCTGTTCACAAGGAGGTTCTATAAGAATTCATAGGAGCAGTTTAACTCTTAGATTCTCTAGTTCTATTTTTCCTCTCTTGATTCCATGGATTTCATTCAGATTTTTGTAAATAAAATTGGACCCCAAACCCTAATATGTATAAAGTGGATAAAACATAGCTGTGGATTGAGTAGAAGAAACTAGGAAGAAGGTGGGGATACCAGAACCTCCCCATACTGCCCTCTCACCTACCAGAACCCCTGCCATAGCCTCTGGGGTACCTGGAAAAACTCAGTCTTATGATTTGTGATGTCCCTCAAATTTCAAGTCTGGGTCTCTGTGGTTATGGTTTGTAGTAAATGCAGATGATTATGTAGTAGGTACTGCAGGATCTGTAACCAGTGTGAAGACAGAGTTTCTGCTTTTCACCAGCTCACAGGGATTAGGGTGGCAGACAAATGGCTGGGAAGGTGATTCCCTAGAACAACAAGGTGTCTGAGGCCTTGAGGGCTGACTGACTGATAAAGATTGTAAGTTGTAGGTGTTCCCTCTCATCCTATCAAACACTGAGCGTCAGCTCTGAGCTAGGCCTGAGAGTGCTGACTGAGGAAAAAGTCATGATCCAGTCTCTGTTTTATTAACCTTTATAAATTTCCTGTGTCCTGTATCACTAATTGTTGACTGTTTATTTTTCTGTTTGTTTTCTAACTCTACCACTGGATGAATGCTCTGCAAGAAAAGCAACCCCATCTGTCTGCTACTCTAGTGTCTTGACCAGTATCTGGCACATAGTAGATGCACAAGAAACATTGATTGACAGGATGAGTGGTTGATAGAGATGATGCCGTGGTGAGTTGAGAGAGAGAGAGAGAAAGAGAGAGAGAGAGAGAGTGTGTGTGTGTGTGTGTGTATGTGTGTGTGTGAGATGTTGGAAAAGGAAGGTGGATTATTAGGAGGAAATAACGTGGCCAGGGCCTTAAAGGACAAGGAACATTTATGAAGAAGAGAAGAACATGTATTCTGTGCAAAGGCAAAAAGTAGGAGTGAAAAGTCGCGAAGAGTGGGGCAATATGGTAAGTTGAGCAAAAATGGTCATTTCCGGGAAGGGGCTGCTCCAAGTGAGGCTGAAGGCCTGCTGGCTCCCTAATGAGGGGCCTGCCCTGGGGGAAAGGCAGGTGATGGTGAGGGACAGAAGTCAGAGTACAGTCGGGGGTACCTGGGTTTGCACCCTGACAAGCGGGGTGACTGGGGTATGTTACCCATCCTCTGTGTCTCAGGTTTGTCCACTTTCAAATAGAGGATATGGCCATTTGAGCACAGGACCCAGAACAAAGCAAGGCTTGGTTATTGTTAAAAGCAGAGGAGGCCAGACTCAGGAGCCCTTCAGTGTTTTGAAACCTGGAGCACAGAGCAGTGTGTGGAGGATGGGCTGGCTCCCGTGTCCTCCTGGGAGAAATATGCTGCCTCCACCCTCCCCCACCTCCTTCCCTCACCTGCTGGAGACTCTGAGGGTCCTTGCTGTGCTGGTGCTGCTGTAAGCTGGCAAATATTCTAGTTCTATTATGTTTACACTAAGGATGTTGTTCACTGCCTAAGGCAGGGTGGGGTAATCTGGGGTGGGGGCGGGGACAAAGGGATAAAGAACTGTCTAGCATCAGTCTCTGGAATGGCTGCGATGGAGCTGAAGACCAGTTTTGTCTTCATGGGCTCTGAGTTCCTGTGCCTGGTTGTGTGTCCTTGTCCCTTTGTGTGACACAGCCCTGACAGGTATATGATTTCTCTGCTTGAGCTCTGCCTATGAACCTTCACTCAGATTGTGATACTGTGCTGTTGTTTCTCCTTTTCTCACTTTTATTATGTAAAGCAGCGCTATTCATTTCTGTAGTGCCTACATCTTTGCAGGCAGTCTTAAACTTCCTTTGGAATAAAACTGGCTCTTTGTAAAATGAGTGCCATGAATTACAGGGAGAGGTACACAGGTAGATTCTGTGCCTGTGAGTTTTCAACCTCGTTTCTTCTCCACGAAGACCTAGATTCCTAGAGAGCTACTAAACTCTGCACCCACCTCCGTCACCAGGTCTGGTCTGGACTGACTTTTGTCACTTCCTTTGAATTTCATTTCTGCCCTGGCAAGAGGACGATAGTCTTTCCTCACAGTCCTGACCACACCTGCCCCAGCGCGAGGGATGGGTGAGGATGCTGCAGAGACATGGGCTGCCAGAGGCAGCGTCCGCGTCGGCTCTCCTCTTCACCCACTTCCACTCAGGGCCTCGGTCTCTCCATCTGTAAAATAATCATTAAGTCATTCATGGTTGTCTTCAAAATATCGGGGAACAACCCACACAGTTATTTACTTAATATTTTCTTTTGACTCATTCTGGTTCTCTTAAATATTTTTGAAGAAGATTATATTACTATCACTGATGATGGTAAACTAGTACCTCTTGTGATAAATGGAGAGTAGCCCCCAAATTGATATAATTAAAAGAAACAATATAATTGAATCTTTTCTGAACCTGAGACTACCTTTTCTAAAAAGACAGGTTTATTCGGGAATTACTACAAATGGAGACTTTCTCTTTGTTAAGATCTGGAATTGAAAGAGAATTGCCTATGTCCTGACTCATTGTCATTTAATGCCAAAAATCATCACAGTGATTTGTGGGGCTCCTATCGTGTCAGACATTGCACTCATTTCTTTAATATTTCTTTATATCGAGTCCTTATAACAGAAAACTGATAAATTCTTTAATCATGATGATGTTGACTAATACTTAATGAACAGTAAATTAGTGCCAGAAACAATAGCATAATTTGTACACATTATCTCGTGTGTCCAAAGAATGTCCATTTTATAGGTAAGAGTCCTAGGTTATGGAACTGGTGAATAGTGGAACCCCAAATGGGAACGGGCCTGCCGGACCTGAATTCCACCCCCTAGCAGAGGCTCTGCTTCCCTTCATCTGTCTAACTCCCTTCCTTTGCTCACCCTCTGTTTGCTTGCTGATGTAACCACTTGGTTTGGCCCCTAGACAGGGTGTTCTGGCTTTCTTCGAGGTGACCAGACCATCTTGTCAAGGACTATGAAACCTAGCTGTAGCTTCTTATCACCACCCCAGCAGCTACAGGGAGACCCCTGGTGTCCTCATGGTCTTCTGCACATGAAGTGTCCCCGTAAAGATGGTCTTCATCATGGCATCAGGTTGGGCCCATGAAAGACCATTAGAGAGGGAATAGTTCCTAGAGATCCTTCTAGCTCAGTGTTCCCCTGGATGTGGTCAGAGTTCTGCAGGAGGATGGCGGCTGCTTTCAGTGAGGGAACTGATTATTCCGATTATAGAATTCTGTAGACTCAGAACAGGAAAGAAACTTAGTGACCATCAAATCCACCCCAGTACCTGATGTCAAGATTCATTCTGTAAGTTGCCAGATAAGAAATGTATTTTAAATATTTCCAGAGATGAGCAACCAACAAGTGAATAGTGTGTGTGTGTGTGTAACTTTACATACTTACGGTATCAGACAACCACGGATATCAAAGCCAAGAAGGTATAAAGTAAACCTACTTCAAAATCCAGCCTAGTTTTCTTGGATGAAGTCATAAGATAGAGATTTAATAAGTGGACGTTGCAATGGCAGATGTCCCAGAGCCTCTGATTCGAGTACTATTAATAGGATATTTGCCTGTCACTTCCACACCATTGACCCAAACCCAGTCTGGGAAGATGACCCAAGTCTTCACAGCTGTTGATAATGCTGTTTTTGTCTTTATTCTTGGTTCTTATCAATGGAATTAGTAAGAGTAGACTTTATTTGTAATTATTTATTTTAAAAAAGATGAAAACAAAAGAAGGAAAGAAATGAAACTTTGAGGATGTGTGTGCATCTATGAGTCTGGGAGGTGAATTCTGGGGGAGTAGCCCAGATAAAGCTTTCTAAGGGGATGCTAAATTCTTGATATTGGCATGTGGATTTCCCCCAAATCTTCAAGAATGTCAAAGTTTGTGCATACAAGTGAAGAATTTTATTCCACCAATAAAGTGCAGCAAACTATAACTGAAACATTTTAATGGCCCACTTCCCCTGCCGCCCCTGAATGAATCCACTGTACTTAATGAAGGGCAATGAGGATGCACGGTGCCTGCTAGACTCACTTGCTGGCTCGTGTCAGTCCCTCTGTGGTCAAATTCGAATTTGTGCCTGAAGAAAAGTATAAGGCACCACCCGCTGTGGGTCTTCAGTGCGCTCGCAAATAGGTGAGACCTCAGGATCAAGGACACAGTTCTTCATTTACCAGCTCGATTTTTCCAAAGCTACCTGGGAGCATCTAGCGTGCACCTTTGTAACAATGGATATGTAATGGGCAAGAAAACATACATGCTTTTTCCTTTGTGATGCTTATGAACGTTATCAATGTGTACAGTTTATATCTTCAAAATCATTGTCTCAGAAGAGGTAAATAACAAAACGGCATTTTTTTTTTCTTAGCTTAATTTTACATTGCAAAAGGACGGCCCCACTTAATTTTGAGAAAACTTGTTTTGTTTCTTTCCAAGCATAATGGCCCCAGAGAGAATGCTCTCCTATTATATCATAAATCATTCTCATTGCTATGGACAGTGCAGCTTGCTTTTCTTACTTTGAGAGGTGATAGCAGACGGTGACTACTTCCAGCACACAGCAAAAACTCTGCTGTGTGTGTGTGTGTGTGTGTGTTTGTGTGTGTGAGTGTGAATACTTCTTTGACTATGAATATGGTGTTTTGAAAATGAGTTGATTCCTTGGTTGTATGGAAGTTCCCCAAATTTGATAACTGTTCAGTATAAAGTCTCAGGCTTTGGGTTATATACTGTTCATCATTTCTTTGGAGGGCCCTCGTCAGGGACTGCTCTCTGTCTTTCTCTCTCTCTCTCTGGATAGTTCAGTAGTCTGGTAAAGTGATGTAGTCACTGGTCACTTAAAAAAAAAAATCACTGGACTACTTCCCTAAATTAGTGCCCTAGTTCATGTCCGCTGAGAGCAGTTGAGTATGGCCATTGGATGAATTGCTTTGGTTTAAACTCCATGTGTCCAAATCCTGGCCTCACTGCTTTATAGCTCGGTGAATGAGGGCAGCTTTACTTCACCTTTTTTATCATCAATTTCCTAGTTATGAAATAAAGAAAATCATAGTACCTGATGTATAAGGTTGTTATATATATACACACACACACACACACTTAACCCAGTGACAAACTCTCAGTAAACGTTAGAAATCATCTTTGCCTGCTTGGATTAAGTTGTGTCTACATTAACACCTGGCTCCTGGGGGTATAGAAGAGCTGAAATAGTTCACATCATGTGTACATGACTATAACCATGCCCTTAAATCCTCAAAGATGATTAAATGCTTCACTTGGCATCTGAAGTATTTGGGAAATATCGATCACATTTTCAAACTCAGTTCTTACACAAACACATGGATTTGCCGTCAGTCAGTCAGGAAGTACCTATTGGTTACCCAGTCTTGTTAATAGCCAATTGTTTGCAAAATGATAGCCTATTTTTAGGTATAGATTTTAACTATTTTAGAAAACAAAACAGCTTTTATCTAGGCTGCAGAATTTGGGCCAAGTGAGGACATCATTACAGTCCTTAAAAAAAAAAAATTAGAAACTACCTGTGCTTTGACATCAAGTAGATAAAAAGGGTAGATTTTCATGTTTTAAAATTTTTAAAATACAGTTTTATGGTTGTTCTCCATTTAACTAGTACCATTCATCTATTTGTCCAATAAGCCGAGCTCTGTAGAGGGTTAGCCTGGTATTGACCCAGGCCGGACAAAAATGAGTATAAGATATTACAGCTCATCTTTCTGTCTTCAAGAAGCTCAATGTTTCCTTGGATGCAACATTGGAAGAGGGAGACAGACACAATAAAAAAAGAGCTCTCCTTGGGGGAGAAATTTAGAGGAACAGAGGTGCACAGCCTGCTGGGACCGGGGTATAGCAGGCCTGACTTGGGCAGGAGGTGAGGCTGGGGTCAGACTGGGGAGAAATGCATAAGCTGTGTTAACCAGGGTAGACATCTCCTGACCTGACAGGGAACCACTTAGAGTTTTAATATTGTCATATTTCTTTAATGTAAAGATTGTTGTCCTCTAGGAAGTGTTTCCATCAAGAAAGGAGTTTCTGTTTTGCCGTGTGCATTACTGTCAAATGCTGAGATACTTGTTCATTCACAACAAGGAGACAGATAAGCAAAATAAAATAAACTGCAGGAGGAGACATAAATGTTGTTCTGAACGTTTGTGATTGCATGTGCTCTGCTTGCTTTGTTTATCCCAGCGATTCTTTCTAAAACCTTACCAGTTGACCGTATGGACATCCCTGAAACCTTCCTGAAGCTGGGTTGTGTTCATTTTTATTTGCTTGCCACTTCTCCCTCCTCTCAAAAGGTTAAAATGTAAAATTGCTGGCATTCTAGGGCAAAAATAAAATATACTCTCTTGAAGAAAGCCTCTTTCTTTTCCTTCTCTTCTAAGTGTTCTCAGGTTCTATAACAATACATAAACAGACTCCATGTATATTTGTGACTTTTATGGTGGATGTGCTTAGATTTTCCCCTTATTCTGATGTTTTATTCCTTTTTTATTCAGTAGAGAAACCACTAAGGCATAGTGGGAAGGCAGAGCCTTAGGAGCCAGGAAAATCTAGGTTGGAGTTCTTATTTTACTATTAATTAGCTTTGGTACATTGGGTAAGTTATTTAACTTCTCTGAGGTTGCATTCTTTTCTCTTTTAGGAGGTAGGAACCAAATAAAACAAGCCCCCCCCCCCCCCCCCCGCCCAGGGTTGTTGGCAAGACCAATGAAAAGAAAATTGCATGTAGAAGCACCAAGGCAAATGTATATGGGGGGTATGTAGTAGCTGGCCAATAAAACTGGAGTTTCCAGCATCACAGCTGTTGATATGTTAACGGAGAGAAATCGAAACGACCGACATCATTTGGGCAAGAAATAGGGATAAAATGTAGAGTAGCAGGAGGCTTGCTCATATGCTAGATGACTGTTTGTTTATTCATTTCCCAACGATATTACAAAGGCTGTGAATATTTATTTAGTTCTGCTCCCAATAGTCCTTCTAATGGGGAATTATTTGGGTACAACGAAAGACATTTGTAAATGTGGCTGATAAGACCGGCATTGGACAAGGAGTGTTTTGTTGGACACAAGAATTCTATTGTCCCCGGCTTCAGTTGTCAAGTGCTCGGAGAACCCAGAATTTATGGTGGTAGCACAATGGGCCTTTCAGGGCCCGCGAAAGAGCTGTGAGATCCCGCTCCCCGGCTTTTCAGGGCTTCTAATCTTTTTATCGGGCCCGGACAATGCCGGATTCAGCCGCTGCCTGAGTCTCCTGACTGTCCATTGGCCGCCAGGTATTGTGCGGTAATTACCATGGTGACAATGGACTCTCTCTACGCCCGTCCATCGGCGCTTTGGAAAACGGGGAAGGTTGTCACTTTGTATTAGGTGCCTCTAAAGGCATGGCTTACTTAGAAAAACTGCTAAAGAGAAATAAAGATAATCATGTTAAGAGTTTGATTTAAAGGGCCACTGTGTCAAATCCATTTGGAGCCCAGGACATCTTTTTGGATGTTTTCTTGTAATTACGGTCAGACATGGGGCGTCATCCCTGTGCAGGCGGTGAGGAGCCAGCCTTGGAGGTTTTGCAGGAAGGCATGAGTGGCGGGGAGCTGGCAGCCCTTAACATTCAGTGGGAGCAAAAGTCCAAGCTGAGCTGGTAAACTTTGAGGGATCCCTGAATTTCTTTGAGACACAGCTTCTTCGTATGAAAAAGACTGGTGTGGGAAATGCTTACAGATTAATACTCAGTATATGTTCTATACGATATAGGCAAAATACATGAATACGAGTTCTATATAAATGCTTGTGCCTCTACCAGAGGGCTTTATGAATAGCAAATAAATTTTAAATCATGCACAGTTGAAAAAGCACAATCTATACATTTTTGTAATCACAGCTACTGATTATTGAGTGCCTACTCTGAGTGGGGTAGTGCATTTATTATCATTATTCTTCAAAGTCATCCTGCAAAATAGTTGTTATGATCCCCATTTTCTAGTGAGAAAACTGAACTCGGGAAGTTCTTGCTTGCTCAAAGTCAAACTAGCTCGGAAGAGACAAAGCATGGATTTTAAATCGAATGTTTCCTCACATTCAATAGCCTACTGCCTCCCCCGCTTTTTTTTTTTTTAATTCAAAATCTATAAACCTATCTTACAAAATATGTTTCACCATATGGTTTTGGAACTTTGGCGATAACAGGAAAGAGAAACACCCAGTGATGATTATTAATTGAGTGTATTCATTCCTTCAGCAATGTCAGGAACACGTTCATGTACCATAGGAAGAAGCCCCTGTTACAGGGTGCCCTCAGTCAGCTGCCTCCCTGCTGCCCCTTCTTCCGCCCAAGGAGCAAGAATACACAGCGACATCAGCAAAACGACTTGGTCTTTCCATTACAACAGAAAATCATATGGCCTTTGCTTGACTTCTTTGCCATAACACAGTAGTCTAAGAAGCCTGGTATTTCATTTGTTTATTTAATAGTCATCTATTTAATCATAGTTTGTTTCAGTCAGCCCCCTACCAAAGTACTGGAAATTCCCTGTTGCATTGTTTTAGCAAAAAGTAGAAGTTTTCCAGGAAATTCCCTGTTGCATTGTTTTAGCAAAAAGTAGAAGTTTTCCAGGGTGATGTACTAGAGGGGTAGGCATGATTTTCCCCAGGAAATAGGTTTCATTGTAGGTTCTTAAGTCTGGCAGGAGAGGAATGGATTGTTGGTGATCCAGTCCAGTCAAGCTGCTTCCCTGTTCTAAGCACTGGACACTTACGGCTTAGCCGATTTCTTCATCTGTAAAATGGAGCTGTCTCTGTGTTTTTGGGCTCCCCTGCTCCGCTCAGTGACAGCTCTTTCCGTTTTCACCTGCCACCCCCATGCCCTACCTGCATACACCTGCATACACCGTAAGTGTCCCAGGATCGTGTTGATGGAGTCAGTGAGGTGGGGACTGTTTTCATCGAATGTACACATACTTTTGGCCCTTACCCTCCCCCAACCCCAGAACTACATATTGTTGTTTTTGTTGCCCTTGTGCTCTTAACAGTGATCCTAGCCCATGCCTGGGCTGGCTGAGTCCACGTTCTTGAAAAGGACCCATACATGTAGATCAATAAGCCAAGGCATTTGATTTGGAGCAGAGATCCTCAGAGAGGGACAGCCTATCTGGGTATTTCCCCCCACTATTCAAAGGGTAAGACTCCTGCCCAAGGTGTGCAGCCCATAACAACCAAGGTGGGACCCGAATTCAGCAGTGTGACTCGTGGGTCAAAGGGAAGCCTATGGACTTGCATGCACTGAGCCTTCTAAACACTCCAAGCTCAGCAAGAGATATCTGCCACAATCATACCCCCATCCTTACCCTGGCTTTTCTCTTTGCTTTCTGTAGGCTCACTAAGGATTTCTCCATCGCTGCTTCTCAGTGTTCTTTTTCCTGGTTCCTCAATCTCTCTGCAGTTATATATGGCTTCATGTGTCTGCACCCCTAGGAGGCTCAGTACTGCAGGTGGCTGAGCACAGCCCTGGACGGAGCTGGGAGAAGGCAGTGACCCTGTATGGGGAGCGGGCCAGTCATGGCACGCAGGCCTTGAGAAAGGAAGGGGAGACACCCTGAGAGTAGGTAGGGGTAGATGCCACAGTGCTGGGCTGGATTTCTGTGGCTCAGAAGGGAACACGAGATTCCAGGTCTTGCGCAGTCATGAGAGGAGAAGAGGGAAAACGACCATTCCAAGCAGGAACTCCAGTGCGGAAAGAGAAGACAAGCAGCATACATGCATAGGCCTCTCAGACCCAACAAACTCTCTTCCCATTAACTCTGCTGAAAGTACAGAAACAGCTAAGATTTCTTCTGTCATTGTTTTCTTCCCTAGGAAGCATGGTGCGGTTGTATATCAACATTTTCCGCAGAACCTACATCCCCTCTCTCTCAAATGTTTGCAGTCATTGGAATTCATAGACCATTCACCCAGCTATTTTTGCTTTCCTTCCAAAGCTCTTAATTGTCTGTGCAGGCTTTTGGTGAAAGGAGTTTTATAGGGGATAGTTTTGAGGGAGGCAAACAATGCGAGGCAAAGTGGGAGTTCAATTAGTTTTTATGGATTTGAGAAGTAACCTTTTAAAAGCACACTGGCTACAGATACAGCTGTATTCTTAACTGACTGGATACTGGGGAATGCAAAGAGAGGGAGTGCAGGCTATCAGGTCTGCGCTGCTGAATTCGGGTCCCACCTTGGTTGTTATGGGCTGCACACCTTGGGCAGGAGTCTTACCCTTTGAATAGTGGGGGGAGATACCCAGATGGGCTCATGACAACCAGAGTGGTGATAGGCATTGGTAAGGCCTGTGGCAACGTCTGTGCCATTTATGGTGTGCTAGTTGTCCCCTGCTGAGTAACATACTGTCCCCAATTTAGCAGCTTATAACAATTCACTATTACTTTTTATAGTTGAGTTTAGTGAAGTCATCTGGGTGGTTTTTACTTGGGGTCTCTCACGCTGTGTTGTCAGATGGCTGGTCACATGAAGGTTTGACTGAGTCGGATGTCCAAGATGGCATCTTTGCTCACCATCTGGCACCTCAGCTTGGGTGCCTAGAATAGCTAGGTATGGCTGGGCATCTCTCTCTCTATCCACGCAGCTTCTCCACATGGCTAGCTGGAGCTTCCTCACAGCATGCGGGTCTAGAGTATTCAGACTTGACATGACAGCTGACTTCTCCCAGATGAAGTTTTCCAAGAGCACAAGACACGCTCTAAGGTTTCTTATGACTCAGCTTCTGGAAATCTTAGAGTGTCCCTTTGCTAGGTTTCATTGGTGACCCAAGGACATCTCAGATTCACATAGAAGGGACCCTGGGGCATGGATATCTGGGGGTATGGTTCATTTGGGAGGGGGGCATTTTTGGAGACTAGCTCAACATGTAATGTGGTTGCAAAGTGGGGTTCTTGGGGCACCCGGGTGGCTCGGTCGTTAGGCGTCTGCCTTCGGCTCGGGTCATGATCCCAGGGTCCTGGGGTTGAGCCCCGCATCGGGCTCCCTGCTTGGCGGGAAGCCTGCTTCTCCCTTTCCCACTCCCCCTGCTTGTGTTCCTTCTTTCGCTGTGTCTCTCTCTGTTAAATAAATAAAATCTTAAAAAACAAAACAAAACAAAGTGGGGTTCTTCATCAATTATGTGTTCTATGAATTGTCCATGTGACTTTTTCTCTGACTCCATGTTCTTCTAGGAATAACCCCATTGCTGTTCTGTCCTCAACATCCTGGGAATAGCACACAATAGGAAATTTTCTTGTTCTTGCTTCAGTCACCAAATCAAGATGCTATGGACACATTTGAGATTTATAATTTATTTCAGCCCTTCACCAAGAAGGGTTTTTGCTTATTGCTGTTGGTTGCTGTTGTTTGGGGAAGGTGTGGTGTGTGAGGAATAGCTGTTGGATGGAACCAAGATGAGATAAGGAAAAGTATATTTGGAAACAAAAAGGAAGAATAAATAAAGTCAAAAAAAAAAGTTGTTTCACTTCTTTTAAATATTTTATTTATTTTAGAGAGAGACAGAGAAAGCAAGGAGGGGAAGGAGCAGAGGGAGAGGGACGGGGAAAGGGAAAGAATCCCAAGCAGACTCCACACTGAGCGCAGAGCCTGACATGGGGCTCAGTCTCACGACCCTGAGATCATGACTTGAGCCGAAACCAAGAGTTGGACGCTTAACTGACTGAGCTACCCAGGTGCCCCAGAGCTGTTTCACTTCTCAATGTCGGCTGGGTTGATCCTAGAAGGTAGAAACCCTAGAGATGAAGGACATTCAAGAAATCCTTTATGCCGTTGTGTTACAGCTATGCCAGCCACCACCTTCCTTGGATCAGTGCCTCAGTTTTTGAAGACAACAGCTGTTCAGACACTCCATATTCCTCTCTTCATTCACTGAACAGATATACTTTGAACAGCTGCTCTGGGCTAGGAAATGTGTTAAACACTTTGGGAGATATGAAGATGCATCAGACCAGAATCCAGGCAGAACACAGCCCCCACACAGAAATCCAGAGTGTGCTATAGTGCGGGAGGGGGTGGAGAGAAATGCAGTCTTGATGAAGAATTGCAGCTCTGTCAGCCCAGGGCTCAGCTCCGCTGGGGTAGGGATGACATCTCCTACCACCACCACCACCCCTGTCTCTCTTTGCCCTTGAGACTGTCACTCCACGAGGCTCTGGCAGCACCAGAACAGTGCTCGTCCCTTGTGAAGGGAAGGTACCTACTTTGGACTCAGATAGAATGTGTGTTCTCTCGGAAACTGGCTCCAAGAGTTGATATCCCCCCTACAGGTTTGTTGCTAGTGCTGGAGCAGATGGATGTGATGTCCGTAGCATGGTGTAAGAAGTTGGATGGATGGCTGCTCTTATCTTTTTGTCAAAATACCAAAAGCACATATAGCGAGTCACATCACCTTTTGGTAGCTCTAAACCCATGGCAAGTTTTTTCCCACTTTTCACACAAGTGTGAGAATTTGTTTACATCTCTCTCTCCACACCTGGACTATTCTCCTCTAAGGAAGAAGTCTATTTATGCAACTGTGTGTGCCCAGTATCTAGGACTGTGTCATTTTATTGATTCATGTCACCTCTAGGTTAATAATGATCCTTTCACTTTTTGCAGAAATCACTGTATTTTCGGCTCAGTGGCCCCGTGACACTTGTTCCGGTTGTCACTTGTTGAGTGACCAATCAGATGGGTGGAGTGTATTATAGAAATTGGCAGCAAGTATCCAATGGGTGAAGAAGGTAAGATGGAGCTACTTTACTGTACTATGAATGTGGAAATGGAAGTGATGCCCAGCAGGCCCCTTCCTCCAACCTGCCTTTGTTTGAATCTGCACCAAATCAAAAGCAGAATCTTAGAGGGAAGTTGGCCTACTTACTTAGGCTTTGAGGAATGTGATTATTCACTGTTGTTCTTGGGTTCTCTTTATTGAACACCTGATACATACTAGTACAAGGATGATCGTTTTTATTGTTGTTGTTTGGGTTTTTTTTGGCGGGGGGAGGGATGACTGTAGAAGGTTCGGAGTAGAAAGAAGGAACTAAAAGGGATTCTTTAGCAAAGACTCAGCTAGACAGACTAAGACAATGGCCATGTTGCTTCTTCCTCCTTTTCTTCTTTTGAAGAGAATTCTATAAATATGAACAAGGTGGCTTATATCCCACGGCCAGGAGGCTGAACCTTTTAGACCTCAAAAGGCAGACCACGAGATCATAAGCCAAAAGGCTGATTTCAGCTCCCAGGCCCAGCTCTGCCATTCACTGTCGCTGTGCCCTGAGATTAATGAGCTCTTTTCTGACCCACAGGGTAGTTGGACCTAGGGTCATTAACAGTTCTTAAGTTTTAGGATTTTATGAATCCATTTACCTCCTATCTTCTCAGCGGTAACTAGAGCTATTTTTATAGGACATCCAAATATCCAGATAGAAATATAAGAATTCTATTGGCATGACTCCCTACATGTTAGGGTTCTAGATCCATCTATCCTTACGTCTATGGCTCATCTCCATGAGGATGTCCACCAGGTGCCTTAAATTCAGAGGCCAAATACAAGTCATGGTTTTCTCCTCTGAACCTTCACTTTGTCCTGTGTGTCATATTTAAGGGTAGCATCAAAACTCACCCAGATCAGAAACATGGGAGGGGTACCATATGCCTTTCAATCCCTTACCTCCAAGAGCAATTTATTCTTGTTGATTCCTACTGGTGCTACTCTGATTATCTCTGAGATATTTTTTTATTTCTCTCTCTCCCCACCGCCATCCTCCAAACTTAAGCCTGGTCCTCTTTCTCCAGAGTTACTGCAATTGCTGCCTGACAAGTCATTTTGCCTCTGGGGTTACTTCATCTACGGCATGATACATCTTCCATACAAATACTAAACAATGTCCCTACCTCCAGGTATTATGTACTTTCCTACTTAATCTTCTCAGTGTCAGAGATCTGATTCCTTAATAAGTCTCTAGGACCCCTTCAGGGATAGGGCCACTGTTATGCTGTCTAGACTCATCTCTCAGTCATTCTCTTTGCACACTCAGCCCTTACTAGACACATCCACTGTGAGATCTACTGTAGGGCACACCTGTCACTTCCCCAAAGCCCCATGATCTCTCTCTCTCTTCACAAGCCAACTCTTGCTCACTTTATATCTTAGTTTGAACTCATTATCTCTAAGGATTTCTCTTCAATCTCTGAAGACTGAGCTATGGGTATCTCCTAGACAATACTTTAGTAGTCTGATATTATACCATTTACTGTGATTTTGACAGTGGGCTGTAATTGTCTGTTTAATTACCTATCTTCCCGGCTAGACCTGGAGGTTCTTGAGAGCAGGACTTACTGGGGAGCACTGTGTTCCTAGTTGCAACCACTGTATCTGGCCCAAAGTAGATTCTCAATAAATATTTATTAAACATGAATAGAGACTTTAAGAATACTTTGAATAGAATATGAGGAAGGGGAGTTAATGTTACGGGAGAGAAAAGTCATAATAATGACAGCTAACAGGTATCTAGTGCTTAGTACACGTCAGGCAAATAAGATATTTAAAGAAATCGTCTCCCACAATCCTTGCAAAAACCTAATGCAGTGGGTACTATAAATGTCCAAGATTTGCTAAATAAGAAAATCGAGTCTTGGAAAAGATAAGTAACTTGCCTATGGCCGTATTGGCATAATTTTTGTCCTTGGAAATTTTTATCTTTGAGAAGTCTGATTTTAGCTAGAACTAATGGATTTTACCACTCCCCTCTTTTCTCTTACCCCTGAATAAATCTGCTCTGTTATGGACCAACAAACAAACAAACAAACAACCAGTTCCTGCCCAGGAGGCGGGACTTTTCCCCTGAATCCCATGCAAGCTTTTGTGACAAAAAATGGTCATCCCCGTGACTAGACTCGTAAACTTTGGTGATTTTCTAGGTGTTGTACACTCATATGTGAATGTGCACAAAATTTCAATTTGGGGAACTCCTCAAACTCTTTCTGCCATGCTCTGGTCCATGTTTGTTACGGGAATAAGCTGATGAGGGAGCAGAGCGGCACTTCCCTGCAGAGGCACCCATAAGATCTGGAGTGTCTGACTGGCTCCCCTCAAATTAGCATATTTTGCACTCATTTGCTCCAAAGCCTGGCTCAGCATTTGAGACGCAGCCCTCCTGTAGACATGTCTGAGAGTGATGATCATCTCATTGCTGCCAAGCCAAATGGGTTTCTTCATTTAATCGGCCCTGTGAATTCTTCAATAGAACATGTAACTGACATTTCCTATTTTTCTAGATAATAGGGACAATTAGAATGAGGTATCAATGAAGCAGTCAGAAGCTAAATAGAAAGCACTTGAATTTAATTTATCTTCTAGGAAACATGCTAGTTTTTTTTCTACTTAGAAATTAAGAATGCTTATTTAGAAGAGTTCTGCATAGCTTTTTTCCAAGGAGAGGAAGGTAAACTATTCTAATGCTTGTAACATTAAAAAACACACAGCATGGTACAGACAGAATGGCCGTTTGATCTTTCTGGCAAAGATTCTTGTTTTACAGAGAGGATTTTTTTTCCTTCAAGAAAGGAAAGACTTGTTCATGATTATACTGTAAGGTTTTGGAAAAACAAAACAAAATTAACCAACAACTTAGGCTCCAGACTCAGATTCTTGATTCCCCCATCAGTTCACAAGAGTAGTATTTCTTTTTCTCTTTCTGTCTAGATTTTAATTTATTTATTTGACAGAAAGAGAGAGAGCATGAGAGAGAGAGAAAGCGAGCACAAGCAAGGAGAGCAGCAGGCAGAAGGAGAGGGAGAAGCAGGCTCCCCGCTGAGCAGAGAGCCTGACATGGGGCTCGATGCCAGGACCCCGGGATCATGATCCGAGCTAAAGGCAGACGCTTAACCAACGGAGCCACGCAGGTGTTGCAAAGGCAGCATTTCTTGAAAGAACCTGTGGTGTGCTGTGCACACAGCCAGAGTCAAAAGGGCACTTCCCTTTTCCTCGAGGAGCTGACCCAGTTTCACTTGGGTCCCTCCTCAATGCAGGGGAGGACTTACCTGGGGATTAGCCACAGGATAGGGCTTCTCAGCCCTGATAACTCACTGGGCTTTCATAGTAGGGCACTTGGGCACAGATAGGAATGTCTTCAAGTGAAAAGTTATTTGCACTTATGTTCAAGAAAAGCTTCCACACATGGAGATCCTCCTGAGTGATCATCAGCAGGGGCTAGTGGTCACAGGTCACCCAGTTATCTTTCAGTTGCATAAAAATCAATCCCTAAAAAGCCGCTTGGTGCGGGGGTGGGCAGCTCACCTGTGCCGAAGTATCCACCAGGCTCTGCTTTGTCCCTGACAGTTTGAAATGTCGGCAGCCTGCCTTCCAACTCCCTGTACCTGCTGGGTCTGTCTGTGAATGCACATTTCCTATTTCAGGATGTAGGCCACTGTGGAGAAAGAGGCCAAGTATCTGTCACTTAGATAAAAAAAGCAGACACTCAGTCCACTCGCTGACTCCTTTGCAGATCTTCGGTGTGTACGATGTGACTATCAGCCCCGCAGTCAGCTAAGAATTACAGGAAGCTCTCATGGGCCAGGCAGCATGAGGGTCCTATCTTTGCCTGCATCAAAACTGAAGGGAAACACTTCAACCACAGTTGTGGATCTTTCATCTTGCTTTATTTAACTAATGATGAACAAAATGCAGAGGCCACTCCTGATAATAACGGTGAGAGCTGATACTTAACGAGCACACCCATGGGCAGGCACTGGGCTACGTGCTTTACATCCACGATCCTGTGGGGCATCACCAGAACTTTGAGTGGTACGTGCAGTCGTCGTGATTCTTTTATAGATGAGGACCCTGAGGTTCGGAGAGGTTAAAATCAACTTGCTAAGGGACACGTGCTTAACAATGGGTAGAGCCAAGGTCGCTCCTCCTGAGCACTGACTCTTCCAGTTCCTTTGTAGCTTGCCTTCCAGTCTTAACAAACTTGGAGGGCAATTATAATTCTTTTGGTATGGCCATGTCCTAAATGTCCACTTGTGTTATAAAGGAGACCTAGCAGCTTCTGGCTAATGCATTAGAATGCAGCTGAATGTGTACACTGAGCGAGAGGTAACACATCGGGAGAAGCAAAGAGAGCCCTGGATCTGTTCACTTATCAGCCATCTCTTGAGAACTGTTCTTGTTTTAGCCATTGGACTAGGTACTGGAAATAAAACAGTGGGCCAAATGCACATGCATCTGGGGATACAACAGTGAAACTAGCCATGCCTTCGAAGGACCGCCCTTCTTGTGATGGAGCCCAGCTGGCTGTCAAATAACCATGGTGCATAGTTCCTTCTAGACAAGTCTAGGCTTCCATAGCAGCACAGAGGGGCTGATTCTGATAGAGGAAATCAGGAGAAGCTTCAGTGGGGAGGTGACCTTTGGGTTTGGACATGGAGCATGAGTAGGAGTTTACCAGGAAAAGATCAGCAAGGATTTTGCAGTACAGAAGTTCTAGAGAGAGAGAGAGCAGTACCTAAGTTCTTGAGCCAGTGTTTTGTGACTAGGTGGTTTGTTTTCTTCTTTATTATCTTTAAGTAGATAAGACAGTTAAATGGATGAAGATGGTCTGAAATTCAAAAGGTGACAAAAGGTCTACAGAGAATTCAGTCTCCTTCAGTGCCTATCATCTCATCCATGAATTTCCTTACCCGGAAGCAGCTACTATTTTTGGATTCCTATGTGACTGTCCACAGATTTTCTGGACAGTTACAATCACACATATCCAGAGAGTCACTTTCTCCACATCTGTATATGTAGAGGGTCTCTAACTATAGACACTGTTATGCACACTGTTCTAGAAAAATAAAACTTTTTTATTCCTTTATTCATTTTACTTGCTCTCCTTTGATTTTAAATTTTAAAATTCGGAAAAATTACAAACCTGCAGAAAGTTGCAAAAATACAGTGGATTCTTAGAAACCCTTCATCTGAAATCACTGTTTTTTTTTTTTTTTAATCATTTTCCCATGTTCCGTGCAATGATTATACAGATTTAATCCCTAATTAAGATACAGCCTAGATGTCAGTTTCCCAGAGACCTGTGTAAACTTCCTCTCTGGAGCCCTTACTTCCTGAGACAACCCAGGTACAACTTGAAATCTAGAATGTGTTCCACTCCATGTCAGTTGCTCTGAGATGCCATGAGCAGCAAATCCCCCGTCCAGGATGGAGATGTCAGGAAGGGGACTCCTTTGGGCCACTTGATACCCACCTTGTGCTCAGCTTTGGGAAAGGTTTTGCCCTGTCTTGTTAAGTGCTCCCTCAGCAAGACGTGAGTGTCTCTCCAGCAGGTGAGAATGCTCTCTGCACTGGCCTTCTGGGCCCAGTTGTCCAGGGTGGGAACACAGTGCCCCGTTAAAATCTGATCACTTCGTTTCCGACAACCAGCCATTTAGATAGTGACTCTTCTCTTCTGTTTGTCGGCTTCAACACGGCCACCCCAAGCCTGGTGTAAGATTCCCTCCTTTCAAAGATCAAAGCCCCTGAGCACTGCTCAAGTTATCTCTGTGCTTCCTCTATGCATTACATGGCAAGGGACAGTTTGTATTCTCCGTGAGAGGGACTGTGAATACTGTGACGGGCAGGAGGTAACCCAAGAAGACAGTGTGAGATGGTTTTCCTGTCAAGGGCTCTGGGCCTAGGAGGATAGTTTTCAGGTATTCATTCATTCACTCATCAAATAATTACTGAAAGCCTTCATGGCATTCTTTTATGCTTTGTGTCAAGACCTGTGCATGCTCTTTGAAGACTGTGATGGTGATCTGTGGGGTGGCAGACATATAGACATATCACGGCGGAAGAAAGCAGGTGAACCTGAGAGTGATGGGGCAGAATCTCTAAGGACTGACTTCCTGGCCATCCACCCATTCATTCATTAAACACATATCTATTGACTGTTTGCTTTGTCCTAATTCCAACATGTGCACCTGTGAATAAGACCATCATGGTTCCTATTTTCATGGAACTCATATGCCCGTGAGAGGGTGTCCCCTGACCTCCCTCTAAGTCTACCTGTTTCCTTATGTTCCATGAGGAAGGTTCCGCTGCTCCCACTGTTTCAGGACAAAAATCAAGCCATTGCCTGTCAGCCCTACCTGGCCTCATGTGGTTCCTAAGTCAGAGAATCACCATTTCCTCTGGAGGCTACTAACCCAAATTACCCTGTGCCCTGTGGGGGACTCAGAGCTCAAGGAAGTTTGAGAGAGCAGAGGAGGAAAGGTAACAAGCCATACCAAAATCTGCCACCAATTAATTTTGTCTGCTGAGGATCTAGAAGGCTGCAGCCTGACACCTGGCAGATGCCTCTATTTGGAAGCTTTAGAAAAATTGTGGAGGGGCCAGTGAGTTCATCTTTTCAAGAGGCCCTGAATTTTAGAATCTAAGTACCATTCCAAATGCTGTTAGGTTGCCACAGCAACAGTTCTTATACATTTTTTTTTTTTTTAAGAAAATGAATTGTGAAAAATCCGGCTATAGACTTGCAAGGAAGGGCTAGGTGAGAAGGTGCCTCTCTAAATGAGTATCTAGTAAGTTTCCCCAAGTACTGTGTTCCTGTCCAGAACAGATACTGTTTTGGACCTCTCAACACTCCCCAGTTTCCCTTCAGAATCTCCACTTGGAAAATGGACCCAGGAGGATTGTTATTCATTGTCCCTCACCCATTTACATCTGGCTTTGGGCAAAGAAAGAAAAAGGCGTTATCGCTGGTGTGGTTTTACTCTAGTCAAGGGTTGGAGCGGGACCCGCAAAGGCAGCGAGCACCTGTGCTCACACGGGACCGGCCGGGGTGGCTGGCACTCGGGCTCCTGGGAGCTCGTCCAGCTCTGTGCCGGCTTCCCCAGCACTTCTCCTCCAAGCTGCTGCAGGATTTCTCCAAAATCCAAAGTTGCTTAAGTCTAAAACCTTAAGCTTCAGAAGACCGTGGTCCCTCGCAGGATAAATTACAGGATGCTTTGCTTGTAAGACCGCCAGGATCCAGCCTCCACTCCCTGTGTCATCCCCCTTTTACTCTCCATCCACAGCTTATTGCTGGCAGCCCTGGGACTCACTGGGATGCTTCCCTCCAGACTCCCTTGCATGGGTTTTTTCTCTGTCCCCATTTCTTTGGATATGCAGAGAAGAATCCTCTCCAGATGGGGTTCCCTGGCCCCCATGAAACAGATTGTCACTTCTTTCCCCCGAGTGCCTTGGTTCCTTGGGGGTCTCAACATGCCTTCCATGGGCCCCAGTCACCTTAACCTTCAAGAGCTCCTATTACCATAAAAAAATAAATATATTTTATGATTGCTTTGGTATAAAGATGTATATAATCTTCTACCCTAAAAGGCCAATTAATTTCCCTTCTGACTTTAAAAGAAATTACAACATTGCTGAGGATGTGGAGGAAAGGGAACCCTGTGCACCCTTGGGGGGAAGGTAGATTGGTGCAGCCACTGCAGAAAACAGTATGGAGGTCCCTCAAAAAATCAAAAATAGAACTACCCTGTGATCCAGCAATTCCACTCCTGGGTATTTACCCAAAGGGGACAAAAATGCTAACTTGAAAAGATACATGCACCCCCATGTTCATTGCAGCATTATTTATACTAGCCAGGGCATGAAAGCAGCCCTCATGCCCATAGACAGATGAGTGCATAAAGACAATGTGTTGTGTATACACACACACACACACACACACACACACACAATGGAAAATTACTCAGCCATAAAAAAGAAGGAAATCTTGCCATTTGCACCAACACAGATGGACCCTGAGGGTAAGAGAAATACGTCAGAGAAAGACAAATACCATATGATCTCACTTATACGTAGAATCTTAGGGAAAAAAAACACAAGTAAAACCAAATTCACAGATAAGAGAACAGATTGGTGGTTGCCAGAGGCAGGGGATGGGAGGTGGGCAAAATAGGTGAAGGTGATACAAAGTCCCCATTATATAAAATAAGTAAGTCCTGGGTGTGTAATGTGCAGCATGATGACTGTAGTTAATAATACTGTATTGCATATTTGAAAGTTGCTAAGATAGCAGATCTTAAAAGTTCTCATCACAAGAAAAATAATATAGCTATGTGTGGTGACAGATGTTAACCAGATTTATTGTGGTGATCCTTGTGCAATATATAAAAATATCAATCATTATATTATACACCTGAAACTAATATAACGTGATATGTCAATTATATCTCAATTAAAAAAACATGCAGACACAAAAACATTCCTGTGAGCCCCTAAAGTATTATGGGCCCCAGGCACAGTGCCTAATGGAGAAGTCTGTGTGGTATTCCTTTGTGACCTCATTGCTATTTTTTTGTCTACAAGTCTGCAGGATCTTTGAGGGTGGAATTTGGATGTTTAATACTGGGTCTTCTATCACAGTGTGTGGGTTATGAGTGCACGCTTGCTGAACAGGCCTTCATAGGAGGGAGACATGGTCTCCATCCTCCTGGGCCCTCTGCTGCTGAGATTTTTGGCTGGCATTCCCAGATAAGGCAGTGCCTACTGTCCCAAGTCCATTTTGAAAAGGCACAACGTCTTCCCTTCCCACCATTGGTACAGCCCTTCCTTGTGCATCAGCCACTTTGATCCCTGTGCATGGACATTCTCCATCTCATTCTCTGGAAGAATAAACTGAGGCTCAGAGAGGTTAAGCAGAGTCTAGGAAACAGAGCTGTCTCCTGCTCAGGGTCACACCCAGTGTATGGAGGGAGCCATGATTCTGAGTCCCTTTTTCCCCTAGGACTCCTGCCATTGCTCCATCACACTACAGGCCTACCAATCCAAATTGCCACCCCTTCCTTTTCCATACCAGGACCTATAAGAAACAGTAGATCTCAGCGTAGGTAGAATTGCTTCTGAACTCCATGCTCCTGTGCACCGCCCGCCCCCCCATCTTCTCTTCACTGGAGGACTGGCCGTCCCACCTAGGGGGAGTGCTCTTGGCTCAGCCCCTTCCAGACTTGCCTCACATGGCAGCATCAGCCAAGATCGTGGCCCCTCCTGGGGTAGCCCACATCTGATGACTGGATCAGTAGGGGTTTGACCATCTCGGTTCTCCTCGAGATCACTGAGAAGGGCCATCCTAGCCCAGAGCATGACGCAAGGTTACCCGAGGCTGCTGCCAGGACCCCCTCACATCTCACCTTCTTTCTCCCTCTGTCCACTCCTGTTTCCCTTCCCTCATGTTATTCTCAAGGGTAGCCCGTAATAAGCATCCCCACGGGAAACTCCATCTCAGAGAACCTAACCTGCCAGAAACTCTATGGAATATTTTGCAGCAAGCCCTCTCGTGTCTGCATGAATACACCAGATTCATTTGTACCTTCATTGTTTTCATTGAATGTGTATTCATTGGATGCTTTGCACTGTGCTCAGCACCAAGATACTGTGGGAAGCAAGACAGAAAGGGACCTCTCATGACATGGAACTTAAATTACTTCTACTCTGAAGACAGATTTTAATCCTGTTTCTGCATTTAAATCGTGCTTCTGCCAGAGCCTTCTGGTTGCGCCTGCACTTAGGTGGAGGGCAAGAGAAGTTTCCCATTGAGCCTTGCTGATTGCTTTGCAGAATAAATCCTGCTTCCAAGAGTGTGTGAATAGCCTTCTCCTTATCCACCATCAGACTCCTCTGCTCCTTTCGCTTGGCCCTTTCAGACGGCCCAGAGTGAGGTCTGGGTGAGGGGCAGGAACTTGAACAGGGGAACCGGGGCTGCAGTGGCTGCCCAGAAGGAGTATTGAGAGGGAGGACAGACGTGCACAGAAGAGGGCCTGCAGGAATCAAGGTCAGGATCAGAAGCTGAATTGAAAAGATAAGATGGAGGGGAAGCAGGGCTAGATTTAATTTGCAGCAGAGTGGAGTAAGGGCTTGGAGAGTGATTGCCATTGCCCTTCCTCTTGCCTTAAAAATATTTCACGACCTTCCTCTTAACCAGAACAAAACGTAGACCCTAACTGCACCATCAGTGCTGTCCCTGACATGATCGCTCCCTACCTCTGTGCCCTCGCCTGGTCCACTCAGCCACGTATCACTATCCCTTGAACTGGCCCAGCCCCTTTACAGCCTCAGGGGCTCAGCACTTTGTGTCCACTCCGTTCGGGTCTCGTCCCGGGCCTGGCCCCTTGTCATCATTCAGGACCCAGCTTAAATACCACCCCCCGCCCCTACCGGAGACCATTCCCTACACCAGCACCTCACCTACCACCCACGCCCACCTATTCTACCTTTCATCGTTCTGTCTAATCCTTCAAACAGCCATCACCATCTGTGAATGCTGTATTCTTTCGTAGGTTTACGTTTTTACCGTCCTTTTTCTCGATGAGATTCTAAGCCCCAGTGCTTCAGAGACACGGTCTGCCTTGTCCCCCCCATATCCTCAGCTTCAAGCAGTGCTGTTCACCCTAATCGCAGTTTAGTCCATATTTCTTAAGTGAAGGGCTAAGCCAATATCTAAGTTCCCAATGTTTCCCTGATGGGTTAACAGGAATATAATGGTTGCGCTGCCTGCTTTAGAGGGAGGGTTGGAGCGTGGGCTCCTCCACACTGCTGAGTTGAGCAGAATTTTCAGACATATCTCTCTACCCCTCATTCTCTCTCTCTGTCCCCCTCTCCCTCTCAGTTCCTCCTGGGCCATCAGTCAGATTTGAGTGGCATCTGTTCCCAGAGCACTCCACTCTTGGGAGGCCAACAGCTGCATAATGGCTTCCCTGTGTGTGCATTAACACAGGACTTTCGGGCCTGCTCCGGCTTGCCTGACCCATCTCCCATCAGGAAAGAATGTGCATCCGTAATACTCTGGGAAATTAGGGCTGACATGTAGTTTGGTACTCAAAGTGGTTTCACTCAAGCAAACACAGAGGAATAATAGCTGGGCACTTAAATGCTTGAGCAGGTATCAATCAGAAAAACTTTCCAATAATCCATGTTTATAAAGCTCGTTAGTATGAATTTTTGAAATAGCACTCACTCCACGTTGTTCTTGACAAATGGTGTTTGTCGCCATTGAGGTGGTTTATTTCAATTATGCGCCGGTGTTGGAGGGAGAAGCTTTCTGACAATAGCAAGGCAGAAGACATTCTTCTTGCGCTCCTATCACTATTCCCATTGCTAAACTCGACTGGACAGTTCATTAAGATGAAAAATTAATAGCACATGCTTTGGGGAGAATAATCATGGAACATGACAGCTTGCGGAGGCTTCGGCATTCAGGGAAGCAGAGAGATGACAAACATGCTGGTCTTCAGAAGCGACGATTGGCCAATCGGTCAGAAGCCATGTGTTTACCAAGCACCTACGTGTGTGTTCAGCCTTGAGCGGGGGGGGGGGGGGGGGGGGGGAGGAAAATGCAGAAATCACGGCCTTTGAACTCCATGAATATACCGTCTATTTGGAAAGGCTGGGGAGATTTCAGCTGTCAGTCTGGGAGCCCCAGAAGGGTATACATCAAACGCCTGACACCTTGGTGCTGACTGTAAGTCCAGGAGTAATGCAGTGTGGGTCTCAGAGATTTCTTAGACCTTGAAGAATAGCAAGATGTTGATTAGCAAACTATATTCTAAATATAGTAGCTGGCTCGTGGCTATGAGTTTGCTTTTGGGGGTGATGAAAATGTTCTAGAACTAGGCAGTGGTGGATTGATGCACAACTTTGCAGATACACTAAAAAAACCCTGAATTGTGCATTTTCAAAGGGTTGACTTTATGATATCTGAATTTTATCTCAAGAAAACTTATTAAAGTATTCTACAAATTCTACACAGCTAAATTATAGTAAATTTGTTATATGCTCAGAGAATTGGGCTTAGTTCAAACAGATAAAATGGGGCCAATTAACATCGATAGGAAGCTCGTACCCATTTTACAGATGAGGAAATGAAGAGTCAGATCAGTTCATGCTTTGCCCGTGAAGCCCCATGGATGGCAAATAATGGGGCTGGGACTTCACCTCCAGACTTTCTGGCTCCAGAGCTCAGATGCTTCCCACCCCACCTTGCTGGTGCCCAGAAAAATAGATCTTGGAATAAAGCCATAACATGAATGGCAGCAAAGATAAGACTGATTTGCCTCAGCAAAGTGCCCTTCCCATTTTCTCTCTACTCAGTTCTTACAGTATCCCTATGAAGGATGATCAGGCATGAGTTCACCTGCAGCCGCGGAGGTTGGGTATGTCTCAGGAGAAAAGGGGGGGGGGGTGAGAGCATGGAAACCAAGCCTGTTTTCCCAGGCTGTGTAAAGAGCACTGCACCCCCCCTTTCCAGGCATTCAAAGTGCTCCTGCCTCTGCTCAGGTCTCTGTCTCTCCCTGGACTCATTCTCCAATGCAAGCCGAATGTCTTAAGTGAGACCATAGTGATGTGGGATCCATGGATGTTTAGAGACAAGGCTTGGAATTAGGTATCCTGTCCCTTGAGTAGAGACATGAATGCTGTTTCTTTGCTCCTCTATAGAAGCAGCAGATGCACTTTTCTATTGTAAAGCACATGTCTAGATTAAAGCCACTTAAGTCATTATCTCCCCTGCAGTTAATAAGAGAGCTTTTGATGTCATTCTCAGCTTACTAGTGTAAATAATGGGTCAAATTCTCATCCTGTTAGACAGGATGGAAATCTGACTCAAGATTTGTAAATACTGCTGCATTTAATTCATTTTTACGGGGACATTTGCTTCCCCAGCAGACAGTGTGGGAATAACAGCATCCTGGGAAACAGCCTGTGGAGGAATCAGGATGCATTAACCTAAGCAGTGAGATCAAAACAAAAGCTCTGTTTGCCATCTCCTGCCAGAGCCCAAATCTCGGCAGTCCCCGCTGTTTGGCTGCATTCAGGAAGCATAAATAAAATTAGATCCTCACACGGTATGGATGAACGGGGATTTACGAAAGGGAAGTCTTAGGCAGCTGACATCCTCTTTTCCCATTTCAATGACTTTTTTTTTTCCTTAGCTCTAAAGGAGTTCAAAGAACAATAAAATAATAATAGCAATCATACTAATTAAACGTTAATACTTCCTGCAATATATCCTTGCTTATTTCAGAGTATTTGCTCTTTTCCCTCATTGAAGGTTGGCTCAGAAGTGGGAATGCCTGGATTCTGATCTTGTTTCTGCTTGCCGCTTGCCGGGGAAGTTGACGGCTCTTGTGCTTCTTTGGGCTCATTTGTCAAATATCAGTGTCATTTCAAATGTTCCAAATGTGGGGCTGTGTAGACAGAGGTTCTCATGGATTGATGGAATCCAGGTGATAGCCAGGTTGGTTGGTTTGTTTTCTTCCCAGCGTGTGCAGGCAGTCTTACGGGGAGAGCCGGCTTCCTGCTGAGCTGGCCAGAGTATCAGCTTATCAAGCGCGCAAACGCAGGCCTTCCCCCGGGCTTGCTGGCGCCGCACGCTGGTTACGTGGGCAGGGTGCTTGCTTCTCCTTGCAGAAGGACAGCAGCTGGGCAAATGCCCCACGAAGTACAGAAGCAGCACAGTTTGTGAGGCAGGAGTGGTGTCGTGGAAAGAGACAGCCCACCCCGGTCAGGATTTCAGTCCTGCCTCTACCTGTGCCCTTGAATGGAGCAGCTACTCTCTCACGCTAGTGGCTTTGTTGCTGTTGTTTTAATGGAACAGGACACTGCGACTCTCTTGACTATCTCACAGGGTTGAGGAAGGCCTTGCATTTTTTAAGTTGTGACATTGTACTAGTCCCCCTCCTTCCCCAGCACGATATGGTCCAGATATAAGAGCACGAGCCATGGAATCACCATGAAGTACCCCCTTTCTGCTTCCCGTGACCTGGCTACCTGTGACTGCAGCCAGGTGATCTGACCCCAAGACGCTTCAGCTTACTCAGCTGTTAAATGGGTGTATTAGTTTGCTATTGCTATTGGAACAAACTACCACAAACTTGGTGGCTAAAAACAATACAGCTTTATTATCTGAGAGTTTTGGGGATCAGAAGTCCAGAATGGGTCCTCTGGGCTGAAATCAGGTTATTGACAAGGCTGGTTTCCTCCTGGAAGCCCTAGGGGAGAATCTTATTTCTCGTCTTTCTCAGAGTCTCAGGACCTCCTGCACCCATCCCTTAGCTAATGGCTTCTTCCTCTCTCTTCAAAACCCATCACAACACCCTCTGCTTTTCTCACCACATCCTCTCTCTCTTTCTTTGTCCCTCTTGCCTCCCTCTTAAAAGGACCCTGTGGTTACATGGAGCTCAGGCTACCGTGCCCATTTCAAGGTCCTTAAGGTAACCACATCTTCAGAGTCCTCTTTGCCGTACAAGTCAGACCCATGCATACCGAGAATTAGTATGTGGACATCTTTGGGGAAGGTACATTATTCCTATTCATGGGAATGTTGAAAAATCAGATGAGATAATGCACGTAAAATACCTAGCACAGGTTCCTAACTCAACAAACATTTATGCTCCTCCTTAGAAGTAGTGATAATGGCGTAAGTTTACATACCTCCAGGAGCTGGCCCGGGATTACCACAGTTGTAAGTCCCACAGTTCTGCTCTCCGGCGGGAGCGGTGTCCCTGTTTGGCAATGGCTGGAGGCTTCCACCCATCTGCGTCCGGAAAGGAAGCAGGTCTGCAGAGATAGTTTTGTCTGCAGAGCACGCCCTGAAGCAGGGCTGGCTTGGCCAAGGCAAACCTCCCTTCCAAAACGGAGGTGAGGGCCAAGGGGCTTAACTCTGGGCTTCTTACTTCCATTGAAGATGTATGAACTACAGTAATTGAGCACAGGTGAATCAAAAAAGAAAGCAAGTTGGTGTTAAGGTATGTTTACTGGCTTTTCAGGGAAAACAGCCCGTTGCAAAATAGCAGTGGTGGAAACAACTATCACCCTCTCCAGCCGTGAGCCTTCATGAGGCTTCCTAACTGTGGGTGCTTCTGGCCGAGGCCAGGCTCTGCAATAACATATCTGGGAGGCTAGCACCGGGAACATCCTATGATGAGTGTATCAGCAGACAAGGGAGGATTTGAGCTCCAGCTTCCAAGATTCAGGTGGGGGCTGAATTCTTCCATGTAAAAGTCACGTTGTTCACGGATCAAGGATTGAAGAGGAAAAACGTGGAAAGGGGAAGAAGCCTACTATGTGTCCCACGCGTCTTCCTGTCATTTAATTCCACCACTTTGCCTTGTGCAGGGGAGCATTTTATCTCCATTTTTCAAGTGAGGAAACAGAGCCTGAGAAAGATTGAATAATTTGCCTGACGCCTCACAGCTGGTAAATGGCACGAGGAAAGGGAAATTGAATTAATACTTCAAATCTAAAGCGGAGCTTCTTGGCTGTCACAGCAGGCCCTGCCTCCCCCTGAGCGATCAGGTCTGCTCTCCACGGGACAGGGCATGTTGCAGGCCGCTGGGGCAGCCCCCGTGCCCGCCCCCACTCTCCCTAATGGGCTGAAAGCTAAGGCCACGGATACTGTGTTTCAGCTTTTTCTCCTTCACCCAAAATTTTTGCAAAAAGCATCACCATCTGCCCAGCCTTCTTCTTTTCAGGCCTGTCTTTCCATCTCAAATTCAATCTTTTCCCAGTTATTTTGGGCAGAGAGTTGAGTGATGGATGTTCGCAGAGTGACACTTAAGCAACCCAGTGATCCCTCTTGCCTTCAGAGGTCCTCTCCTGAGGGGCACAGGACCCGACCTGTGACACGGACTGTCTTCACCCAGGATGCCTCTGGAGCTGTTTTGGGGGGTCTGTGTTTTGAATTATTTTAGAAATGGCAAGCGTTTGTTTGGAGAGAATATTGGAAGCTCGTCAGATTTACCCAGAGACAAGATGGGTGAGGAGATTATGCCACCAAACGTGGGTTTGTGGCTCTAATGAGTTGGATCTGCAATCCTTTTGGAACTCAGAAGATTCTCCATCAGGACTTTTGGATGCATGGGCTCAGGTGTTTGCACCGAATCAATCTCTCTAATTGCAAACCACAGTTCCTACCGAGGGGGGAGCAGAAGTACCTTAACAAGCAGGTGGAGTTTTAGATCCAGCGCTTCTAAGAGTCCCGAGCAGAAGGAAGCCAAGCCTTGAATCAAGTACACATCGCATTTTTAACCTGGGGCAAGCCACGGTGAAAGTCAAGAGGCTCTGGGAGCAGAGAAAACAAAACAAAACAAAACACCATAGAATTTTTTTCTCTATGAGAAAGTCTGTACTCATGGGGCAGTACCCCTTAAAATCAAATTATTAAAAGTTAAACCTCTAAGATTGGATGGTGGGGGGGGTCTCACGAGTTGTTTGACCTTGGGTGAGTGACTTCTCAGAGCTTCAATTTCTTCATCTCTAACCCAGTTGGGCTGTGTGCCGATTGACTAAATAAAATAAAGCGTGCAGAGTGCTCGGCTCAGTGCTGAGCATGGAATAAGCGCCCAGTAATTGTGAGCCACCCTCATCGTGGGCTGCTATTAATCAGCTGTGTCCTTCTGAAGGCGAAGCATCCAACTGAAGGCTGAATTGGGGTTGATTTTGGAGCTGTCCACTCCCAAATGGAAACTGCGTTCCCCACCAGGGAATATTTTTTTTTTTCCTTTCCTGGGTAGGATTTTCAGCCTAAGCCCTCCTCTCAAGATTTCAGGCTTCATGTGCACTAGCGTCTCTGAACATTAAGGAGTATGACTTATTCCTTCATTCCCCATCAATAAAATGAGGTTAATAATAACCTTTACCTTTGTGGGCTGATGTGTAAAATGAGCTAATGTTTGTGAAAGCCCTTTGTAAATTACAAAGTGCGATAAAGTATGAATTATTATTGTGATTGCTCTATTCCAGACAATTCATAAACAATGCAGAAAATTAAGGATGCGTACTACTAGCATTCAAAAGGCATTTATGCCTTTTTAAGTATATAGCTATAAACTATCAGCAGATGGGTTTGACAATACAGTCTTCAATCTGATTTAAATACTGGTAACCGCCCACTGAGAGCGACTTTCTAGCAGGGACAGTGCAGCAGATGCTGGTAGGCGGTGGGGCACCGTGGTGAGCTCTAACAGCTCTGGTCCCACCAGGCTTATGTACCAGCAGCGGATGCCCTTTGTGACTTTGTCCTGAGTTACCAAAGGTCGTCTTACTCTTAACTCTTTCATAAAAGAGAGACAGTAATACCTGTCTCACTGCGTTGTGGTGAACAGTCGGTAAGATACTGATCACAAAGCCTTGGATGCAGGGGACCTGGAAAACCTCCTAATTGCAGTCCCCTTGCCCCTGTGATGGACAGGTGTTCTCTCTTGCCCCTTGGGCCCCTCATTGAAATGCTAATGAGGGTTAGAGCCCCTGCCCTCAGCTGGGCTCCCTCCCTGCAGGCTCCCTGAGATCACCGCCACCTCAGCTCAGCAGCCCACCTCCCAGCATCTTACTGGCCCTGCTGACCTTCAGGCCTCCAAGGTCAGCTCCGGCAGGGCCAGATCTCTGCAGATTCCAGTGCCTCCTCTTGATAATCATCTGTGTGGTGGGGGTGGGGGAGTGCATGGAGTGGAAGACCACATGTTAAAGCCAGTGTGAACAGCCGGGCCATGTCCGTCCCATGATAAGGGGCCTCTCTGGCCTCCAAGGGCTTTAAGTTACCAGCCGACTCCCCTTGGACAGTCCAGGTACAGCCATGCCCACATGGCTATGGGCAACAACCAGAGAAATGTAAAACTGACCTTAACACTACTCAGTTCTAGGGGCCAACGTTTTAATGCTGATAAAAGTAACAGGTAGTATTTATTGAGCGCTCACTATATGCCACACATGGTGTCCAGCAGGTCACGAGAATTATCTCATGGAATCCTCACGACAGGGCAAAGGGAAATGTGCTGTACCAGTGCCCCTGGTTTTCAGAGGAGGCCATGCGATGAGCAAGAGCAGAGGTCAGCTTTCAACCCAGGGCTCTTGGTGGCAGCAGTAGGGCCAGCTCACTGGGACAAGTGTCCTGGAAGAAGGGTATCAGGGCGGAACTGAGAAATCACCCAGGTCAGAATGCACTCTGCCCTTCCCTACCTGTGTTAGTGTCCTGGGACTGCCAGAGCAATGAAGTGCCACAAACTGGGTGGCTTAAACAACAGAAATTGATTGAATCACAATTCTGGAGGCCAGAAGTCCAAAACCAAGGGGTAGGCAGAATTGACTTCTTCCGAGGGCTGCGACGGAGAATCTCTGTCATACATTCCTCCCAGCTTCGGATATCCGTAGACATTCCTTGGCTTATAAGTGGCGCCCCTACCCCATGTCCAAATTTCCCCTGTTTATAAGGACATCAGTGATCCTGGAGTAGAGTCCACCCGAATGACTTCATCTTAACTTCATCATTTGCAAAAACCGTATTTCTAAATAAGGTCACTTTCACAGACTGGGGTTAGGACTTGAGCATCTTTTTGGGAGACATCATTCGATGATAATCCCGTCCCAGCTCTGCTTCCCACATGCTCAATATCATGCGACCTTCTGAAGATAAGGTGATGAACGGAACATACATGATCCCCATTGTCGTGGAGCATTGGTGATGTGCTCCTAGGGAATTTCTGCCACTAGCCCCTCCTGGTACTGCAGCGAAACCTCTTATCCGCAATTCCAAATGGCTCATCTAAGGGGACAAGAGAATGTAACTTCATCACTCTGAGTAAATCTAAAGACAGCGTAATTGGAGACAAAAAGTCATCTTTGATTAACTTTATTTGCATGTGTACATCTCCAATTCATCCACTGCTTTGCAAAATGACATGTGATTTCTTGAAGTCTAAAACTGTTTTGTTATTTCTTCCCCCTAGTTTACTGATGCGTGTCATCCTAGCACTTCCCAGACCAAGTGCTGCAAGCAGGGTGATTTTACCAGGGTGCTCCGCATCTTAGGTGGAAGAACGATTCGCCTGTGCTCTGTTTAATTAAGCCTGACTTAATGGGCAAACGTTTTCTTTAACAAGCTTGCCATCACCTCTTCAGTTATTTAAGGCAGTTCACTTCACATCAGGAGGAAAAAAAAGAGAGAAAGGAAAAAATTTCTCATTTGCTCGAACTCGATTGGTCTAAGGAAAAATGTGGCTGTCGAGAAGGTGCCTAATTGCCACTGTGATCGTGCACTTATTCTCTATTTAGTTTTAGGCTTCTTATTGAAACGCTAATCAGGGTTAGGTCTCACCTCTTGATGAATGATTTTGTAAAAACTTGATATTCCTCCGCTTAGCTGGGAACGTCTGCATGCAAGTGTAATGCCACTCCAACTGAATGGGGAGATAACTAATGCCCTTAATTTTGCAAAGATGGCTCTGATTTGGTACATACAGTACAGATCAGGGGAATCAGAATGAAATTAATTTCCTTCTATGCATAAGCACCTCCTTGGTTATATCAGGCACCACTTGGCCTTAGCTCTTTTTGCTGGGGGTTTGGAGAACACCTGGCACGTGTACGTGGGCTCATTTCCTATAGCTGGGGTCAAATGGAGGTTACGCCGTTTTATGTGATGTGAGAACGTGAGGACTCAAGTTCTCTGATTTTGTTTCATTCGTCAAGTAGGAGTCATTATCCCTGCCTCATAAGACCGTAGGGAGTATCTTGTTCTCGCTCACGGTCTAACATTATAGGTACATAGTGAGTGTTCCTTCCTTTCTCTTTCTTCCCTGCCCCTCCCCCAGCCCCCAGCCCTTGAAAGTGAGACACAGGTTGTTGTTTGGGGTTCTTCTCCCCACCCCCCCATGGAAGTCACGCACTCATTCTGCGTCTGAGTCTTAGGCTGCTTCTCAGTTCTAAAGCTTAACACATCCTGATGGAAAATGAATAACTGAAGCAGACACCCATTTATTCTGACGGAGGGACACTGCATTTGTGGACATGTAGCTATTTCTGCATGGGCACCTGAGTTGCTCCTGGCTTTCCGACTTTGCATGCAGCGGGACAGGTATGAATCCAAGCATTGGCCCAAGAGTGAATGTTATTATTGTAAGTGCTCTTTGTTATTTTCGTACATGTGGTCTACCACCTGCCTACATTTCCTGCCCCACCACTTCCTCTTTCTTGAGCAGCCTTTGCACTTTCACTCTCCCAAATTCCTAGCATTACCTGAACACAGACTCCCATTTCTTGTCTTAGATGTTGGCTCCTGTTGTTTCCACTGGCTAGATTGCTGTTCCTACGCTGAACATCTCATCCATTCATATACATCCCTTCACGACCTCGTTCAGGTTTATCAAGTATGTCTTCCCTGAGCAACCATGTCCTTGGATCCTGGTTTATGTGAGTCTCCACTGAGCTCTCTCAGCAACTCATGCCCACAGCAAAGCACCTTTCATGACATGCTTACCATTTTCTGGGTTGCCTCCCAGCCTGCCACCCACCGTGCCACTCCCAGAGTTGTGAGCACCACGGCAGCATCTTCCGGTCATTGCCTCTGCTTAGCTCAGCATTGGATTCCCACCTCATGCTCTGGGTATGTTTGATGAATGCATTTTTACCAATTTTTTGTGTGTACGTGAACAAACATCTATGAGTGCTGCATTCTTGAAAGTTGCCTACTAATCGCACATGGTATGTGGTCCTAATATAAATGATCCTGACTTCAAGATTTGGGTATTGGTTGTTTTCTGAGAACTAGCGTCAACTCAGGATGAAAGAGAACATTATTCCTAATTCCTCGATCAGTTAGTACTGTAGATAATCCTCTCATCCTTAGGCCTTTTACATTGTAGGTCATCTGTCAATATCCAAGGGCCTATTCCATCTTCTCCGGGGAAATCAAAGATCCTTCCTTGGTTTTCTCTGACCTCAGTTACACTGATGGTAAAAGTTCCCAAACTGTCAACATTTCCCCAAATGTGATCTCTTCTGCCCAGTGATGTTGCTTCCCTGAGGACTAGGCAAGAGCATTCTGAGTTCCCATAGAAGATATTTGGAGACAAAATGATTCTGGGATCTTAGGAAAAAAATAACTTGAGGCTTGGAGATTGGCTTGCCTCGTCCAGTTTTTTTATTTTTACAAGTGACTTTCCAATTTATCAGACAAACATATGGGACTTCCAGTTAAATGGGGATTTCAGATAAAAAAACAGTCATTTTGGTATAAGTGTGCCCCCCCAAATTCTATGGGACATAGTTTTACAAGAACTGTTTACAAGATAAACAGAACAAGTGCTGTTTATCTGAAATTCAAATTTAACTGGGTGTCCTGTATTTTTATTCGCGAGATCTGACACCTCTAGTTTCCACAAAAGTAAATGACGTGGCCATTATGATTTAATAGACTTGACATGGTAGGAATGATAGGGTTTGAAACACACAGACTTTTTGAGTCTCAAGTGAGTATTCAGGCCTAAGTCATATGATTAGGAGTGGAAATTTTTCTACTTTAGCACAAAGTGCTTTTTGCAAGCTTGAGATGATTATTCCTAGAAATCCATCTCATCGCAGCAAAGCAAGCGTTGCTTTAACATGGGATACAACTCAAGAGAAATGAGCCATATTAAGACAGCTTTCAGGGAACTTGCAAAGTAGTCTTGTCACTTCATCACACCACAAGCCTGCCTGCAAATGCCAGGTGAGTTCCCATTAAGGCTAGGTCCTCTCTTAAAAAATGCAGGGATTTTGTGTTGTATAGGATATTGAGAAAGTGACAAAGGAGCTGTTTTGAGGAGAACCGAAGGCACACGATGGAATAAGGGCACAAAATTTAAAGTATCCATTTAGCTAGCATAGGTGATGTCCACGTGTCTTCAATATAAACTTTCAATTCCCCATACTTACTAAGGAACTGATAGAAAATTCTGTAGCCAGTTAGAAAGAATTGCCATTATTCTGCTGTAATCTGAATTTCTCCTTTTTATCATGATTTTCTTTTCCAAGATGGCTTCACTGGGGGAAAAAAATCACATCTTTATTACATTTTGGAGGGGAAAAATGTATCTTTTTATGCACACATTTCGATCTCCATGCCAAGTTTGTGATTTGTGATTATTTGAAGACTTTGCTTCTCTTAAATATGTTCAATCAAATGTCTTTTTTTTTTTTTTTTCTTATGACCCCAGGAACATTTTTTTTTTCTGTTTTGATTTGGGTCCCATTGGTGTTTCACTTTGAATTTTCCCAAAGCGATACCTCCATCCCCTCCTCCTGTCAAAAAACCAATATTCTCCTTACTTTATGGTGGCATCACTTTTCAGTTTGAAAAGTCATTCCTTTTTTGTGTGGAAACAGAGTCACCAGGACACAGCCCTGTACCACTTAAACCTTCACTCCTCAGCAGTAAGATCTTAATGTTGACCCAGGCACTGAAGGTTAGGCATCTGTTGGAGCCCATGTGCAAACTAGTAAAATACTGACAGAAGAAAAGGATATAAATTATGTATCAACCAGAGGCTGGCTCAGTTCACTCCGAACAGGACAAAGCAGGATTTGGCAGCACCTTACCAAGACTCAGCCCTAAGTTCTGTAGGAGTATCTCCGCTGCAGAGTGAAGAAGGGAAGGGTGGTGGGGCATAAGCGTGTGTGAGTGTGTTGGGGGTGGGTAGCTAGAACAGCTCTAAGGCAGTAGAAACTATTAAGACCCCAGAGTCCTTGATCTGGGTTGGTGCAAAGAGGGTCCGCGTGGAGGAAGAGCGCAGTCACTGCCAGAGATACATAGATACAGGCAGGAGGCAGGATCGTTTACTGTCTCCTCTGTGCAGATAGAAATGGGACCTCAAGTGGGAGGTAAACATGCCAGAGGCAGGGGCAGACCCTAGGGAGAAAAACCTGGCATGGTCTTGTGGAACCTCAAAGCCCTCGGCAGTCCAGCTGGGCTTTTCAGCAAAGCAGCAGTCACCGGGAAGATGAGACGGGGAATGTCCCATGGAGCCTTCAGAAGAGGGCTGGAGAGAAGGCCATGGTGCCCTCCTCCCATTTCTACTGTGCAGAAATCTACCCATCTTCTCTCCAGATCTAGGTCCCGTCTCTGTGAAGTGGCCATGCCATTCTGAGTATATCTTGACCCCTCTTCATGTTTATATTTATCATTGATTTTAATGAGCTAACTTGATCTGGATCTGTTAGTTATTTTCTGCGTGTGTCCATTTGTCAAATCAGCTAGCTTTCAAATTTGGAATCTCTCCCTGACCCCTACCTTGTGAGAGTGCTGGGTGGACTTGGTTAGATTGCTGGACTTTAGATCCAAAAATGTCTAGGTGTGGAATAGATGGAGGATTGGAGGTACCCAGGGCCCATAGCCTGGGATACCCAATGTCATGGTTGGATTAAGAAGCAGGAACAGGTTCTGATCCAGGAGACTAAGCCATATTTCTGTGGCCTCATGGGCAGCCATCTTTGAGATGCGAGGGTGGGCATTTCCATCATGGATGTCTTGCCAAGAAGGCAATAAGTCCTTGATGGCAAAATTCATGACATAGAGCAATCGCTTTGTTGTTCCTTGTTCATCTGCTCCTTGGTTGACTGAGGCAGCTGTGGTCTAAAAGGCCTTTCCCTTACTGAGTGGTTCTAGAGAGTACTTTCTATATTACCAATGGTACCATAGATTGCAAATTTGCCCTTCCAATAAAATCTTTTTGGAAAGAGGTACTTAGTCAATTGATGTAAGGTGCCTGAGAGCAATGGCAAAACTTATTCCTGGCTGCACAGGCTTCTCCGTAGGGAGACGTGCCTGTCTGGGGAAACGTCCATTTGGACTTAGTCACACCAGTGCTCTATAAACTGATTAAAGTTTTATATTATTTTGCTTGTTTATGTAATTTTATAAACAAACAAATGAACAAAAACAAGCTAGTGTCACCTCCTTTCCCGTTGAAAACAGGACTGAAAACAGGATTGAATCTCCTTTGCAGTGTGGGTACTGAATTGACCAGCAGTATGTCGTGGTTCGGTAACAGCCACTCTTCCTGTCAGAGAGTAATTCTGGGCCTCACCTTCATGCCCTCAGATGAAATATTGATGTGTGGGACTTGCCTCTGCCACCGTGTAACTCCTCATTCCCTGAGCAGCATACCCTCTCTTTCTAACAACAATTAGCTCATGAGATCTCACAGAGCTACCTCATGATGAGCTGGCTCCTTTGTTAGAACACATTTATTGTCTGGCTGCCTTCCCACGGTTCCCTGCACCACTTGCTTTTTATTAATCATTAGCACCTCCTTTGGAGGCTGAGGCAGTGAAGAATGTAGAGCAAAATTTTGTTCTAATGTGGAAAACATTATGAGGGAGACGTTTAAAAATCATGCTTCATTCATTCAAGGACTATTTGGAAGAGTGTGGCAAGGCTGGAGAACATCAGGGGTGGGGGGAAATCTTCTAAGGAAACATCAAAGGAACTGGTGATGGTTGACCCTTGGGTGAAATACCCACTTTCTAAAACTCCCAGTAACTTATGTGTTTCTTGAGGGCAAAGAACATGTTTCACTAAATTCATAGTATTTAACTAATGCAGAAAATCCTAGTCTCTGCAAATATGTCTTAAATGGTTGCTATGTGGAATAGAATCTAGCTGAGTTCTGACATTCCAATCCCCCCACCAAAAAAAAAAATAATAATAAGACCTCCATAGGAGAATTACAGAGAAGTTCAGTATGAAAGGTAGATAGGCAAGAGCTCCCAAATGGACCATATACTTAAAGTCCCCTTTTTGGGGCTAACTGGTCATATGAGCTAAAGTGAGTGCTCTGAAAGTGAAGTGTCCCAAGCCCTTGTTTCCTTATCTGGACAATGGACATGATGACACAAAACTCCTAAGGATGCTGGAGGGAAAGAGGTGATAAAGAATGTATGTGGAGAGAAAGGGGAACCCTCCTACACTGTTGGTGGGAATGCAAGCTGGTGTAGCCACTCTGGAAAATAGTATGAAGGTTCCTCAAAAAGTTGAAAATAGAGCTACCCTATGACCCAGCAATTGTACTATTGGGTATTTACCCCAAAGATACAAATCTAGTGATCCAAAGGGGTACCTGCACCCCCATGTTTATAGCAGCAATGTCCACAATAGCCAAACTATGGGAAGAGCCAAGATGTCCATCGACAGATGAATGGATAAAGAAGATGTGGTATACACACACACACACACACAATGGAATATTATGCAGCCATCAAAAAAATGTGATCTTGCCATTTGCAACAAGGTGGATGGAACTAGAGGGTATTATGCTACGTGAAATAAGTCAATCAGAGAAAGACAAGTATCGTATGATCTCACTGATATGAGGAATTTGAGAAACAAGACAGAGGATCATAGGGGAAGGGAGGGAAAAATGAAACAAGATGAAACCAGAGAGGGAGAAAACCGTAAGAGACTCTTAATCTCAGGAAACAAACTGAGGGTTGCTGGAGTGGAGGGGGGTGGGAGGGATGGGGTGGCTGGGTGATGGACACTGGGGAGGGTATGTACTATGGTGAGC
This sequence comes from Neomonachus schauinslandi, assembly GCF_002201575.2. Taxonomy (NCBI): domain Eukaryota; kingdom Metazoa; phylum Chordata; class Mammalia; order Carnivora; family Phocidae; genus Neomonachus; species Neomonachus schauinslandi. Next base: position 38,947,321 of record NC_058418.1, on the reverse strand, counting down.
GCTGTGAATTGTGTAAGACTGTTGAATCACAGGCCTGTACCCCTGAAACAAATAATACATTATGTTAATAATAATAAAAAAAGAATGTATGTGGAGCACCTAGCACAGTGCGTGCCACATACTAGGTGCTCAGGTATGCCCTCCCCCGACCCCAAGCAGGGGCTGAATGGAGAATGAGTGCTTTGCCAGGATGGACTCCTGGTACTTCTCCAGCCAGGAAAGCCCCTGCCATCTCATGTGACAAGTTCCTGGCAGCTTTGGCCACACTTCCCATGATTGTTCCATTCCCGTCCACTATTACAGATCATTAAAAGGCCCCAGTCTCTGCAGAGGGCCTTCTGGCCTCGATCCCTATTGAGTCTGGGGCTCTAATCTATTTTCACAGCTTTTCTTGTTGGAATCGGCCATCCCTCCTCTCCTCACCACACATACCGTCCCCCAGCCGAGGAGCTACCCCCAGGGTCCGCGTCTTCTCAAGTCAGCATTACGGAATCCTTTTGGGTCCAGGAGCATACAGAAAGGGTGCTCAGGTACGAGAAAGGAACCCATTTGCAGCATCTGACAGAGTTTGTATCCCCATCAGAGAAAAGGAATGTAATCACATCTCCTTCCTGTAATGCTAACAGGTCATCTGCATTTATTTACAACCTACACTACTAAAGACTAAAAGCCAAACCTTAAAAATGACCCAAAGAAATGGAAATTGTTGCTCCTGTCAGCATTTCATCATCTCCTACCTCACCTGTTATGCTTTTATGAAGAGCTTCCCTACCTATTCTCTCTTTCCACCCTCAAATTAACTTGGGAGCCGGGGAGGTCAGGCATCTTCCTACTATTTTTGTCATAAGAGAAAACAGACTCAGGGAGGTGAAGTGAGTTGTCAGTTGTCAGTGGCCCCACAGTTACCTGAGCTGGGGCCTCCATCCCTAACCCAGGAGATCTTGGGCGCTGAAGCAGGAATTTACTAACCCGCTAATGGGCTGAGGCAGTGAGTCTGTTAGGTATCAAGATCTCAGAAGTGGTTTCTTTTCTTCCTTTATTTTTTGAATGCAGCCGAACTGCTTTTCAAGGACACATTTTGCTGAATCTGGCTGTGCTTCTGTTTGCTATGGGATGTGGGGCCATTCGGTTCAGCTGTCCCCACCCGTTGCAGCCCCTTCCCTCTTAATTTTTTGGGGCATTCTGCTGGCCGTCTTTGGAGAGCCGTCCACCCTATCCAGCCCTTCATTTCACCGATGGGAAAACAGAAGTCTAGACCACTGGACAGTGCACAATGAGTTTGTGGCCGACCTTGGAATGCCTAGTACAGTGTTCTTTGTATACCTTCATTCATTCAACAGACCCTTTATGCTTCAGATGAAGATGTTTTAGAGACTAAGACCAACACAGACTAATAGAACTCTTTTCTATGACAAAAATGACCACTGAGCACTTGAAATGGGACTAGTATATTGAGGAAGTAAGTTTTTAATTTTATTTAATTTAAATTAATTTAAACTTAAAAATTTGTGTCTAGGTTGCCACCATATTGGATAGTGTCGCTCTAGACCAGTGGTTCTCACCTCAAATGTACACCAGAACCACCTGGGGAACTTAAAAAATAGTGATTCCTGGTTTTCATTGATTTTGCTTGGTGTTGAATAAGGCCTGGTAATGGGATTTTTAAGACTCCCCGGTTAAGTCAAATGTGCAATCAAGTTCTAGGGACACTAGTCTAAATGTTAAGCTTCATAAAGGACAGAGGCCATGTCAGCCACGTGCATCATTATACTCAGTTGCAAGGAATTCAGTAAGGAGTTAGGTATGTTCCCAAATCTTAGAGAACTTCATATACCTTGAGGAAGAGGAAGACATAATCAAGGACAAAAAATATTAGAAGTGCCTTATTAAATTGCTTAAAAGGCCAATATGGTCCAAAGGAGTGGAAATGGTCACTTCTACCAGGGCAAGGGAGAAGAAGAGGCAGTCTCTACAGTAATGATTCTGGTAATGAATTATAAATAAGGTATATATATTTTTTTTCCAGAAGTGCATTTGTAGCAATAGATGTTTCTGCCAGGCAAGTCAAAACTCACGTCTGTAATTCACAATAGGATTAACCTGGGATTATGGAAAATCTAATTAAGTGAACCATATTATCTGAGACCCACAAAAGACACTTAACGTTGCCTTTGAAAGTTCTGCCTGTCTGAAAGTGTTCAGCATATGCTTCAGAAAATGCTCTGCACATGTACAAGGCACTTGACTGGTTTGCTGTATCCCATTACTTTTCTTTTATGCTTAACTTTTTAAAAAATCCCATTGCTTTTGATAAATGATGTTAATACATCTGAAAAGAAAGAATCGGGCTTCAAAGATTGGATTATTTGAAACTGCAATGAGATCATTATGAGGCTATTGTTGGTGTCTGCTTTCTAAAAATAAGGAGGGGGAGAAAACCTGTGGTATATGTAGAGATACCAAAAAAAAAAAAAAAGCCATTAAAAAATGTGGCAGAGTTTAGTCTACGCTTAGTGTGATAGCATGGTTTGGGGAGGTACGTTAGAAAGAGACCTCCAGAACAGCCCACCCACACTCTGGTAAGAATCAAGCTTCTGATAATTGAAAGCAGCTTGACTTTCTGCATTCCTCACTTCTGTTTGGAGGCTGATTACACCAGACGGATGCATGTGGACCACAGTGGATTGGGGTCATGGGCTGGATGTCGCAGAATTCTGAAGACTCGGCAGTAGTGATTTGAGGCACTCTCTCCCCTTGTTTTAGTAATTATTTCAGAAAAAACCACATCAAGCCCTCGTCAGTTATTAAGACCACCTCAGGATAATTCCTACTCTTCTTGTTTATACTTTTAAAAAACATTCTTTGTGGAAAGTTGTTCCCTGCAGATTCCTGTGATAATATGCAGATTGTTTTCCCTCTTCCTGTTCTCCACTGACAGTCCTTAAAGAGAGCTCCCAGGTCCTTATCTATGAATGTCTTTTCCGTTATAGAATATGGACTGGTTGTTTCCATAGAAGTAGTTTGCAAGGGAGGACTGCTTTTACGCTGGGTTTGGGGAGCAAGAGGGCAAGGTAGATGCTGTATAAATTATCTTCGCTCGATGCTTTCTCTTTAATTTTTCCTCTACAGAGTGAGGACTTTAGGTTTTGTGCACTTTGTTGTTGTTGTTTTAATTTTTCACAAGTTGCTTGTCATTTCTATATCACCCTTTTCCTATTTGTCCACTGAAGAAAGAACAAGAGTGGAAGGTCTGGAGGGTTTCTTCCAGTTCTGAGACTCTAGCGGTGAATAATGCAGCAGAATGCCCAAACTGGAAACAGAAATGGTAACGCTGATAATACCTACACTTGGAAGAACTCAGAAACCTAGCTCAGCTCTGAAACTTTTCACGTGAGCATCAGTCCATTGGCTTCACAAGCTTAACTCGTTTAAAACCAAACACATGTGCTTTATCCCCAAACCAGCCCCTCTTCTCTTGAGGCCAGGATCCGCAGCGCCATCTTCAGACTACAGCCTCATGCTCTGTCCTTCTCGGTTTGCCCAGTTCCCCAGGCCCTCCACATCTGCATGGTTTCCAGAAGGGCCCCCTTTCCTCTACCAGAGGCTTATTTTTCCTATTTAGAGCCATGTTACCTCTCTACCTGAATGACTGTAATTAATTCAGGAAGTCTCTGTTGACCACATCCCCTTCCCTCTCCAGATACTGTAGAATCCTCTACTGTGCTGTCCTAGATGGTAGCCACTAGCCACATAAGGCTATTGAGCTCTTGAAATGTGGCTAGTCCAAACAGAGATGTGCTGTAAGTTTAAAATACACACTGGGTTTTGAAGTCTTAGGACCAAAATAAATAAATAAATAACCGGGGTGTATGTGTGTAAAATATCGCAATAATTCATATATTTATTACATTTTAAAATGACACCATTTGGGGCATACTGGATTAAAGAAAACATATTGTTAAAATTAAGGTATCCATTTTTTTAAACTTTTAAAAATGCGGCATCTAGATAACTTAAAATTATACATGTAACTCACATTATATTTCTATTGGACAACACTCGTCTGCTTTATCTCATTTCCCTCATTTATTTGTGTCATCGTATTTAACAGTTCCCATTCTAAGTATTCTTTTGTTTATCTCCTCTTAACGGACAGCCTCTTAGAGGCTTCTGTAAGGTTTGCACTTTATTGCATGTTATATGTATATGGTATGTCATACCAGGGTATCCAGGGTTTAGAGTACATATTTATGTATTCTTGTTGAAGGAACAAAACTCCTCATTTATCCTCTTGATCACCTGTAGTGTGTCAGGCCATGTCAAGTTCATACAAGTTTCTCTCCCTGCATCATCTCCTTTCATTTTAACTCTCCCTCTGAGACCAGTCCTCCTGTTTCCACATTTTCAACATGGCGGCATGGAGATTCTTGGAGGCTGGCTGAGTCATACACCTAATGAACAAGCACTAGCTCTTGAGCTCTAACCCTCTAACCCCACCTGACTGCTGAGCCCATGCTGTTAACAACTGTGTTGGAACTCCCAGTTCTCGTGCCACTTCCTCCCGTATAGCTCTGACAGCTTGGATTCCATCAATCTCTGGATCAGAGTTTTTAGTGGATTCCCATTGCCCATTAGGTGAGTTCTTATTCCTAATGTTGGGACTCAAAGCCTGTCACATTAACAGGGGTCTGCATTGCCTAGTCCCAGAGGACTCCACTGCCATTATATCTGATGTTAAGTGCAGCCTCCTGGTGTGCATGGGGCAGTCCTGCCAGCTAGGACCCAGAATTTCTAAATTAAGGGAAACCTCCATCCAGGGAAGATTGCTCTTTCTCAGCACAGCACAGACTCACAGGCTCCGGTAGACACGGAAAATCTTAATAAGCTACTGTCAGCCTCCTATTTTATGGGAAGGTGAAAGTCTCAGGAAGGAGAATTTTTTTTCTAAGATTATGTAACCGTTCAATGACAGAGTCTTTGCTAGAACACAAGCATCTTGACTTTTGTTGTGAAAGTCTCCCTATGGCTCCAGTGTTTCTTGGATATTCAGAAATGAAGAAGGCATTTTCTATATATGAACAAATGATCTCCACAGCTATTGTACTTCACCCTTTATCAGAGGAACCACCTAACTTTTTCCTATTGATTGTTGTCTTTTACTAGGTTTGCTGTCTGTGGGTAAAAGAAAACATTCAAGTTGGCTCACTTACAGGAGACCTATTGTCATTCGATGTATGGAAACTCAGGAGCAGAAGATCAGTATGTGGGGGGTAGGGCATGGAGACAGCAGGTGGAGGGCAGTCCTTGATTGCCAAGATTTTCAGAAAATAGGGCCATGTGTTGTGCCATTTACCTGGCTTGGGGACAGAGGCCATGTTTGTTTCTGTTTGATTACTAACTGGCTTGTCATAACCTTGATTTCACCAAATCTTTGGCCATGGAGGATGACTACTCCATCCCCCAGGGAGCCCATCACCTTCCTGTTTCAGTTTCCTCACTCAAGGAGACATGGTTCCTGTTTTCTTTCATTCAAGTTCCCAAGTGGATCTTATTTACCCAGCTTGTCCTTATGAGCCAGATGACACAGGTTAAAGCAATCAGTGATCAATTTAAGATTTGGTTATTGCTGGACTAGATGCAGTTCAATCAGCCATGGCTCAAGATGAGAATGGAAGCTTCACGCGGTGAAGATTGTGGAGATAGGTGTTTACTTGGTAGAAGCTGGAGTGGGCAAGGACCAGAAGACCGGAATGATATGGTACAAATTCATCTGCAGAGATGTGCTCCCCAATTCCTCGGTGCTGTGTACATAAGTCCTGCTTGCACCGATCCCATCATACGATTATTCATCTGGGTAGATGACTGTCTCCCCATTGTTCGAGTAGAGTCTACATACAGATCAGAGATACACGGCAGCCTATGGATCCCTGGTCCAACCCAGGCCTGGCACTGTGCAAAGTTACTGCTGAATGAAGGAACTGGCAAAGAAAGAAAGCTTTACAGGTATTTACTGCTCTGAGACAAAGGGAAATTTACATACAGGCCTTTGATACCACAAATGAAGTTACATCATGTGGAGCATCTGTTTATCATTGCCATTTCTGCCCTAATTTTCCCTCAGGTATTTTAGCTCATGTAAAAAAATTTTTTTTTGAAAATAAAATCTTTCTCTCTCTACACATTCATATACACTGTTCATTCACAGTCTGAGATGACACAGCTGACATTATTTCCTGTACATGTTGACATATTTTATTCATCTTAATGATGAACATTACAGTGAAATATTACAGTGAAAAAAAGACTGTCTTAAGGATTGAGTAGAGCACAAATATTAAGTTCTTCATTGCACACATTGTATTTAATCATCTTATTAATGGAGGTTTACTTAATTATTTGAAGAGTAAGTAAATAATCACAGAATGATTCTACATGTTTGGGGTCTGGGAACTGAAGTTGGAATCCGATAGTACTTTGTGGCCATGAGAGCCTGATAATATAAAGGCTGATTGCGTGTACTTTAAAAATGAATGAAATTCATATCTAACAAAGATTATTTTCAATATCGAATACAATTTTGGAGCTGAGATGATCCTTGAAGGTGGATCATGCAAACTCCTTATATCGAAGATGAGAACATGGACTCCCAGAGTTTGGGAGTCAGGTAAAGAGAAAGCATGGGTTTTGCTGTCACATAAACTTGAATTTGAATTGCAGCCTTGCTAGTGATTTAAGATGTACCCTTGGGTGATTTACCCAACCACTCTGAGCCTCACTTTCCTTGTAGATAAGATTTGGGTGATGTTTACATAATACAAGCTGTGGTAATATAATTGTGGTAAACAAAATTAAATAATATGTACCAAGCCCTGAGTTTACTGCCCAGCACTAGAAAGATTCAGCACCTGGTCAAGGATAATCTCTACTATCATTACCTAATGTTATGTAGCCTGTAAGTAATGGAACCAGGATTTGGACACAGGTCTGCCCAACACCAGGCAGTGAGTGATCTTTTCACTTTCAAAGCTGAACTTGCGTGGTTCTATATTTCTCTAGAAACAGAGGATCAGACTTACACTGCAGCAGTTCTAAAATTTCCACTCTCCCCTAGAGAACGTTATGGTCATTGACAAGGGGCCCTGTTTGCTGCATACTTTGACATTTGAATTTAGTATTAGAGCGTGGAATAACAATGACCCTTTTGCGGTCTTTCCTGTGTGTTTTGCACCTGAGCAGAAGTGATTATTACCCCAAGCTTATGCTTTGCTCCAAGGGTAGAAATCAGGGAAGAAGAAATATGATTCAATAGTTCTTATAATACTTCCTCTCCCCATTCTCTGTGATTTCCACAGACATGGCATGATTCCTGTGATTTGATTTGAAACTAGAGACCAGCTCAGTGCTGAGTGATGAGATCTGAACGGGGAATAAAATATGCTTGAATTAATTTGCATAATAGAATCCGATTGGTTACAAAGCTGTGTTTGTTGAAGTGGAGAGCAGAGCCCCCGAGCTCCCCCACAAGGGGACACTGCACAGGCAGAATGGAGTTTTGAGTTCTGGTGTGGGCCTCGATAATATTCTTAATGTAATGATAACCTGTCTTTAACTGTAAATTAGCTCCCTGGAAATGAAAAGAACGGGTCAGCCTGTCTGATCCTTCCAGCTCTGTGGGGAGGAGAAAGCTGAAAAACCAAAGCCACTTGCTTTCTGCTCAGCGCTTTCGTCTTTCTTTCTCTACCCAATAACAATTTCCAGCAGGAGTCCAAATATACTTAAACACCCGTATATGTCATTTTCTTTTACGGAGACAAAAGCAGGCACAGCAAGAGGGTTTTATGCTCAAGGCGCAATAGCTTATGACGGGCTATCTGCTCTCAAGATAGAGGGGCAAGCCTTCCACTTAGAGCTGGTGGTTTTGCAAATCCATTTTCCTGTCATGTTATTACTCCTGTGACTTTCAACAACATTTATTTTTCCTTCCAAGCAATATGCTCCCACCATAAAATAAAGTCAGCCTATACGTTTTAGTGGAACCCCAATGCTTAGACATCCTGGCATAGTGTTAGAAAGTGCTTTAATGGAAGGATTGTTGGAGAGTTGCCTCGGGGGTCTTTATTAAAACCAGTTAGAACATTGATATATTTCTCTAATTATTACCAATGTCAAGGTCTTCTTAGGAGGGCCGCCTATTAATTTTCATGTGTGTTCCCTGCAAACTCTTTACCATTGAATACATCAATCAGATCTCTGGATTTTATTTTATTTTTTTAAAGATTTTTATTTATTTATTTGACAGAGAGATACACAGCAAGAGAGGGAACACAAGCAGGGGGAGTGGGAGAGGGAGAAGCAGGCTTCCCGCCGAGCAGGGAGCCCAATGCGGGGCTTGATCCCAGGACCCCGGGACCATGAACCGAGCCGAAGGCAGACGCTTAATGCCTGAGCTACCTGGGCACCCCAGATCTCTGGATTTTAGAAGCATTTCTTAAAAAAAAAAAAAAAAAAGAATCTCCCTGAACACATTTTTGAAACTTATACATTTAGAAATTCTGAAACAGGGCATTTAAAAATAAAAAGCAAAGATTAACTTTTGTGTAATGTGTTGTTTAAAGGCCTGGTTGTACTGTGCTGTTGATGGACTGATGTAATTACTTCCTGTTCGTCTTTACATTGGTCTCCGCTATAAAATGCTTTATCCTCCGCTTTCTGGTTTGGTTTTAGTATTTTAGTCACCACCAGTGCCACCAAAACTTAAATTATCATTTTAAGACTGTTATGTGTGTATCGAGATGTGTGTCTATATTTGCTCTGCCACCTTCTCTTAGAAAGGTACAGGATTGGGGCACCCGGGTGGCTCAGATGGTTAAGCATCTGCCTTCGGCTCAGGTCATGATCCCAGGGTCCTGGGATTGAGCCCCATGTCCAGCTCCTGGCTCAGTGGGGAGCCTGCTTCTCCCTCTGCCTCTTCCCCTGCTCATGCTCTCTCTCTCTCTCTCTCTGTATCTCTGTGTCTCAAATGAATAAATGAAATCTTTAAAAAAAAAAAAAAGAAAGGTACAGGACTGTAGGGGATTAGGATACAGGTCTTGGAGCCAAATATCCAGGGTTCATGTCCCAGATCCTCCACTCGCTGGTTCTGTAACCATGGACAAGTTATTTAATTTTGCTATGCCTCAGACTGCCTACCTATAAAATGGGAATAGCAATAATACTATTTGTGTAGGGTTATTGTGAAAATTTGATGTCTCGACTCATGGAAAGCATTTAGAAGAGTATTAGGCAGATCATAAACCTGGATGAATATTAACTATTATTACTATTTTTATCAGTCATATTTTTAGGATATACCAAGTTCTACTGTTGGTTTACTTCTGGTGCCCTCTGGGGTACAATATTCAGATCACAGTAACCATATCATTTCCTTATGAATTCAGACAGAAGCAAATGGCAGGAGTTGGTATTGTTCACTGATTAAGAAACAGACACCAGAGCCAGATGGCTTGGGTTCAAATTCCAGCTCTGCGATTTCCCAGAAGCATAGCCTTGCACAAATTGCTTCATTTATCTGGGCCCCAGGTTCCTCATCCTTTATAATAAGAATATTGATAGTACCTCTTCATAAGTTTGTTATAGAAATAAATAGCTGAATTACTATTTGTAAAGTTATTAGAACAATAGCTAGAAAAAGCTTTTGCTCAGTGAATTTTCATTCTGAAAGTGAGTAATTTTTAAAAATTATGTCTTAAAATTCATCTTATACATACCTGAGGCTAATCATTAAAATAACATTACATATTATATATAATCGTATAAATACTTTCAAATAATGGGTCCAATGAGTTACTTTTAAAAGCAAGATGGTTTTGCTATTTCCAAGAAAAGAAAATAGATAATTTCATCTTTTCAATAATGGGCTCATTGTTTTTGGGTCATGTGGAAACTCTTAAATTCATTACTATCAAGCTAGAATTTTTTTATCAAGGGAAAAAAGTTGTCATCTAGTTTTAACACTTCTGGTGTCAGAAATAATTGTGCTTTACAGCAAAATGGCAGCCAGAAGAAAGAGGTGCAGGAATATGAACTTTAATTAAACCCTTTCTTTCAAATACACTTCACAGTTTATATGTAAGAATAAGTCATCACCATGTGAATGAACACTTAATACTTGGCATGGTGCAAAATGGATAGGGATCTTGTTGCACCATATGGTCTTTGCTGTTTCTTCTTGAGATTCTGTGGTGGCAGTATCAAGTTTGAACTTGAAGTATGTGGTTCAAATCATACATTCAACTTTTATTGATGGCTTGCTTTCAAAAGCACAGGCACTGGGACCTATAATCATGTACAACATATAATCCCAATCATAAAGATGCATCCAGTTTAGTGGAGGGACAGTGTATGAATCAGAAGAAATCCCCAACAGTCTGTCACTGGAGCTCCAACCATGAATATGAAACTGGAAGCCATTTGTAGAAAATGTCACCCAACGGTTTCATTTTGGGGAGAATGTACCAATACAGGAATGATGAGGTCCCATGACAAGCTACTGGCAGATTCTTGACCATATATCTGGCTTTCTGACTTAAGCCCAGGGATCTTCCTATTGCTTCACATTGACTCTTTTTAGGATCTGACTCTGCCTGGGTCGCCCTCTGTGCTTTTTTTCACACAATCAGTTTGGATGGCAAGAAACAGCATTTGATGTATTATTAGCATGTCCGAGTCTGAGGATGAAGCTGTTGAATGACGACACTGTCTGTTTAATCTTTCTCTCTCTTCCACACAGCCTTTTCCATACCCTGAGATGTCTGTCTACACCAAATATTGGACTCCCTATTCCTCGAAAAGAGACTAACAGAGTACATCATAGAGTGTACTGGGGGCAGTGATGGACACCTGAACTTATCTGCACATCTGTGGCCTCCCTAGATACATTTTGCCATATGACAAAGGAAGCAGAAAGGCTTGGGTTGGTGCAGTCAAAGACCATCAGAAGGAAAAATGTTCTGCTCTAACAAATTAGAATTCCACCAATTCCCTTATTTTCTAGACTACTAAGACCAGACAGCTGTGGTATCCCCATGTAACTCTTATTCCTCAGTTCCTCTCTTAGAGAAAGTACCTCACCATCCTTTTTTGGGCATCTCCATCTACAAGGCACCTCCTTCTACTGAGTGAGACCTGCAGGCTTGGACTGTGACACTCTAGGAAGAGAGGAAGAGACCCAGTCTGTGCCCAGTTCCTCACCCTGTATGCAGCCCCATATGAGGGCAGCAATTCTTGTCATCCCCATGGTTCAGATGAGAACACACCTAGAGGCTCAGAATGCCTGAATGATAGGCCCAACGTCACCTATATTGTAAGATACAGAATTGGTACTCCAACCCAGTTCTCTCTGGTCTCCAAATCTATGCCTAGATTCATGCTTCTTCCTTTATGTTCTCCTCCCTCCACCACCACTACATTTATACCAAATAGTTAAGAATCAAATGACTTTTTTTTCTACAATGCTCAAGAAGCTCACCAGTTTCATTTAGACCCACCAGTGCTGAAATGAAGTGTCATCCTAGTGTTACTCTCTATGCCCAAAATTCTTCTGAGATTCTTTCCCGTTGGTGGTGGGCATGGTAATGGGGATTGCCTGGTTCTGGAAGCTGGAACTCTAGCTGAAGTCTGGGTGGCACACCAAGAGAAGAGGATAATTGTTTAGAAGAAATTGCAGGATGCTAAGAAAGGGGAGCAAGCAAGGGAAGTTCCATAGGGCATAATCAAGTTTCCAGCAGCAGCAAGACTCAATTTAGTGAAGAAGTCCAGGAACCCAAGGCAGAAATTAAAGACCGGAGTAACTGTAGGTTAGAAACCTACAAGGGGTGTGGAAGGCCCATCCTTATACTGATGAGTAGCTGAGTCATGGCTGGGTGCCGGGAACAAAACCTTTGGACCAGTTGGTGGGGTATGCTCTTTTATTTTGCATATCGTGGTTGGAAAAAACTTGGAAAGTATCTCTTTTAAGACTGCCAGGTTAAGGAAGGATCTTCAGGTTCTTGAGTGGGCCTTTGATCAAACAAGAGTAAATCTTATTCATTAAATCACACCATAGCATTCATTGATCCACCATGAGGACTTGATCCGTTATTTCACTGACAAGCGTTTTAGTGACCATGAGAGGTTTCTTGGGATCTGTCCCAACCTCCTTTCTCTGGCAAGTGTCCATTGCTGCCTTTCTCCTCCTTACGCCATCCAGTCATGCTGACCACTGTTGGGACGTGCTGTGCTACTGAGGAGTTCTGGGGCATGCTGTTCCCTCTGCATGGTCATTCCATTCGCTCCCTTCTGATCACAGTAACTCTCACTTCAGGGTGGAGCACAGCCATCCTGCACTCACGGAGTCTCCCATAACTGTCCCCACTCTCTGCCATGTCCACCCTTAATCCCCATCCGTTAGATGTTCCTCTCCTGGACTCCCAGGATGCCCTAAGTTTCTCTAGTATGAAAAGATAACCTAGTACAATTATGATCAATAATAATAACAGATAAATATAGAGTACTTGCTGTGTACGAGACATTGTGCTAAGGGATTTAGAGGCGTTAGTCATTTAATCCCTGTGCCAACCTTGCAGTGAGTATGATTAGCATCCCCATTTCATAAATGAGCAAACTGAGCTCAAATAGCTCTTGTCTTACCCCAAACCCGTAGTAAGGTAGTTAGTGGTAAAACGGGCACTGAGACCTTGGCGGCTGGATTCCACAGCACACACAGCACCCTCGTTCATCCTCGTATAGACCTTGAGGGTCATCTTTGTGTATGTGTTTATTCCACCGGCGCCGTGGCAAGTTGCAAGAGAGAGCAGGGACTGTTTCTTGCTCCGCCTTCCCCCAGTACCCAGAACGAAGCGCTCCTGCGGGTCCCCTGTTGATGGGGTGGGATTGAAATGAATTGGGGGCGGAGCCTGCAGCTAATCTGACCTTCCTCTCTTCCTGCAGAAGCCGACTGGGGAAGTGGGCAGCCCTGACGTGATGTGCTCAGCGAGCAGAGACATTCCATTCCAAGAGAGGTCTGCGTGACGCGTCCCGGAGGCCACCGTCGGCCAGGCCGCCACGGGGTTGGTGAAAGGGGTGACAGCCGCATTCTCCTGTGCCTACCACGTAACCAAAAATGAAGGAGCACTACTGTTTACAAGCCGCCCTGGTGTGCCTGGGTGTGCTGTGCCACAGTCAGGCCTTCTCCACCGAGCGGCGGAACCACCTGCGACCCTCGTTCCACGGGCACCACGAGAAGGGCAAGGAGGGGCAGGTGCTGCAGCGCTCCAAGAGAGGCTGGGTCTGGAACCAGTTCTTCGTGATAGAGGAGTACACTGGGCCGGACCCCGTGCTCGTGGGCAGGGTAAGGCCCCTGCTCTACAGTGCTTATTTCTCCCTCTCCGCTGTCCCAGTAGGATATGGCCAAGGAAGAAAATTTCTAGGAGGGGGGAAAAACACTAATGGCCCTTCAACAAGAACCATGAAATCATTGTTCAAACATCCTTTCAGCCTTTTTTTTTTTTTCAATTCATAGACTTAATATTATACCATTAAACCCCATTTTTCATGACTGCACAATCATCTACTGAGTTGAAACCATTATTTAACCATTCTCCAGTGGAGGGCATTTCCCTGACCATGACCTACCCCCAACATGGACACCCCTTCCTTGTGTTCTCAGAACCCTCCCTGCTCCTTATGGGAGCTTTTCTTTTCGTATTACATGTGTCTATCATATTCTCCCTCACTGGACCGGACCGGTGTCATTCTGTGTCCCGAGGTCCTGGTACTAAGCCCAGTTTTGGGGAGGCTTTTGTAAATATTTGATGAGATGGATGTGTCTTAAGAATGGGTGGGATTTTATGCGCTTTGGCTTAGGGATGGCAACACCCAGTTAGGATGATTCGAGAGTCCTAGCAATACTTGGACTGCATTCTCTGTGTACCCCCTCCAAAAAAGTGCAAAGTGTAGGCAGTCCAAAATACGTTAAAAAATGTATTGCCCATTATCATTTATGGGCAATTAAGGGATTAAGGGTGGACATGGCAGAGAGTGGGGACAGTTATGGGAGACTCCGTGAGTGCAGGATGGCTGTGCTCCACCCTGAAGTGAGAGTTACTGTGATCAGAAGGGAGCGAATGGAATGACCATGCAGAGGGAACAGCATGCCCCAGAACTCCTCAGTAGCACAGCACGTCCCAACAGTGGTCAGCATGACTGGATGGCGTAAGGAGGAGAAAGGCAGCAATGGACCCTTGCCAGAGAAAGGAGGTTGGGACAGATCCCAACACCTACAAGGAGATAGGTGTTCACTGGCATAAGAAAGCAAGCCTATTATGCTCTGGGGAAGAGCTAGGCAAATGGTAAGCTAGGGTAAAATATTCCTGACTTCAAAGAGTTCAGACACTAGTGGAAAAGACACACTTATCTAAGCAATTAAAACACACACACACACAAAGAATAGGATAACGAAGAGATTCAACAGAAGCGATTATACATTTACATGGGAATGTTTGGGAAGGATGGAGGAAGGTTTCATAGAGAACATGGTAATAACTTGTGACCTGAAAGAGGACTTGGAGTTAATCCTGTGAAGGGGGAAAAGGCCAAGAGTAGATCCAAGGGGTGCTAATTTGTAAGCCTCCTATATTCCAATGAGTTATTTCAGTTGCTCTTTAACATGAGAACAGCAATGCATATTTATGTAATTGACATATTTGGAAGAGGTTCATATTAGCATCTCAATAATGTTGTTGGGGGGGGTGGTTAGGAAAGTGCCTTTTCAAAGAGATGTACCAAAAGAATTTCATTCATGTAGGCTCGAAAATGGAAAGATTATACCCCAAATAGAAGTAGTCTGGGGGAAATGGGAACCCAGGGAAATAACTGGCATGTGAATTCCCTACATGAGGAGATGGGCTCTGTGCCCAGAGAGGAAGATGAGACTTCAGTCAAGGCAGGGGCTGTGCAGCTTGAACAACATGGGAAGCTGTGTGTGAATTGTTCTTAGAATATAGAACCTCAGCCTTGGGGACTTTCTCAGTGAGGAACAGTGTGTGTGTTAGGGTGCGAGACTGCAGAAGAGACAGGACTTGGAGAACCCTTTCCTTATCTCTGTGGAGCAAGCGGTTGACATGCCCACTGAAAGGGGAACGTAGGGAAAAACATGGAGAAAAAGTAAGCAGTGAGTGGCCTTTAAAATATAGGCACATGGGATTGAGTATGAGATGTCAGATTGGATGGGGGAAGAAGAAAAAAGTGGCTGGATCCTCTGGATCTTCCTTTTGAGATAATGCAGATATATAGTTCCCCGTGAATAGAGGGAATAGACTGGATGACCTTTGATTTGACAACATTCAAGGTTGAGTGCTTTATGATGCTCTGAAAAAGTAGGATTTGACAAGCAATGGACTTTCAGGTTTCTTGTAGGAAACACAGTCTGTGTCATGCTATGCTCTGCAGAGGGGGAAGCCATCAGTCTTTGGCGTTAGGAATTGGCTGTGTATGCCTCCGCAACTGGATCCCCTGATAGGATTGAATGGTTTCCCAAACTGCTTTTTGTGTGGAACCTAATAAATATCATTGTCACTTGTATAGGTCATCTTTGTTGGAGAGGGAAAAAGAAGGAATTTATATCCAACTTTCAAATGTGAAAACAAAGTAGAGGAAAATAATGAGCACTATGGTTTTACTTTTTTTTTTCAGTTATTTGATTGATCATGAACTAGAATCTGTGTAATTCTCAAGAAACTTGGCCAAACTCACATGTAATCCATGAAAGTCCCTGGAAACTTCCCTTCTAGACGCACCCATTAAAATAAGCATTGATTTCCTTGTTTCTCATTCACAAGAATGAGCCCCTAACTTTTGCCAGGTCTGAGACAGAGAAAATGAACAAATAAACTGTGTGGGGGATTGGGGAGAAAGCCAGGGGAATGGCGGCAGAGATCCTGCCCTCACTGTGTAAATCAAATGAAGATTGGGGCAATTCTGTTCATCCTTTGGAGGCCATTAAGTAGCTTCATATTTTACTCCCAAACTGCCTTATTCAGGAGAAATGTATTAACTGTCATTTCATGACAATATGTAGCTGGTTATGAATAACAAGTTCTGAAAGAACTTTTTTTTTTTTAATTTTCCTGAGAAACACTGTGAACTGAAATCAAAATGGTCTTCCTGATTTGTGCCTACAGGTATCCCCCTGAACTGAAATATTTGGTGCTTCACTGAGGTGCTGCAAATCAATTAGATACTTTTTGGGAAACCGAAACAACACAAACACTTTTAAAAAGCAGTGTGTTCAACCTTGCTTTGTGATTCTGCACAAGCTCTCTGGGCCTCAGTTCCATAACAATAATAATTAAAATGGCATTAATAATAATATTAAAATGACATTTACTTATAATATCAGTATTAAAATGTCATTGATAATAAGAAAGAGCATTATTATTATCAATGCCATTTGAATAAAGCTTTTTGTTTTCTACTGGGGCTTCTTACGTAGTAGGGTAGAACCAAGGGCTTTTTAGCCCTTTGACTACCCTTAAAGCCTACGGAAATGGTAAAAACAATGTCTATCTCTTCCGACAAATGGCATAATGAGGGCAGAGGAACTCAGATTAAGATGGAAGCTTCAGACATTGAGGTGACATCAAGGGAAGGTGAGGAATTCATTACTACAGGAAAATGAGAGGTGGTCTTTGGGTGAGTTCCACGTTCTGAAACACAGAGCAGAATTAAGACACAGGATGGGTAGTCAGAGCAACTGGATCCTGCCGTGGTCCAGCCCATTGTGTATTTAGGCAAGTACCATCATTTCTCTGGGCTTTGTCAAAGGAGGAGAAAAAAACCTAAAGATATTTAAGGTTCTCTCTATTGTCTAAGAAGCTGCATATCTATCAACCCATCCTACCCACACGATGCCTATGATCAGAATGGGAGCTTCTTCCAGGCAGGCTGCAACCCCAGACCCTCATACCTGATGCGCCTCACAGAGGGTCTTATGGAAAGGTCTGATCCATGAATTTCTTGTAGTAACAGAAGCCTGGAAACAACCTTAGTGTCCTTTGGAAGAGGACAGCTAGAACAAGGTGATAACATCCATCCAGTGGGTGAGGTCGATCTTTATGTACCAGTACGGAAGGCCACCTGAATTTACTTTCACAGGAAAACAGAGGTGGAGAGTGACGTGTGCACTATAGCACTTTATTGCATAAAAATAAGCTGGGACATTTATGTATCTCACTGTACAGATATTCTAGCATATGCATAAAATATATCTTAGAGGATTCACAGGAAACTGGTAACAACTGTTGTGTGTGAGCAGAGAAATTGAAGGAGCAGGAATCAGAACTGAGAAGACTTACTTATGGCATAAATGTTTGTTTTTTTATTTTTTATGTTATGTACATATTTCTTTCAAAATAAGTCTATTAATATATGTGCATATGTATCTATATTTTGTTTGGGTGATGTTTTTGTGAATATGTGCATCTATTTTGTATGTGTGCGTATTCGTGAGGGAGAGCATGAATCTTAGAATTGGAAAAACTCAGGGTTCAAGTTTGAATGCTGGGTTCACTGCACCCAGCTGCGTGCCCTTGGCCAAAGCAATTATCTTCTCTAGGATTTCATTTCTTCATGTATAGAAGCAGGGGAGCGCATCTCCCTCTCAAGGTGTATGCGTGGGTCTGCGTGGGTCTGCGTGAGCGTGTGTGGACACTGTCCTCCAGTAAACAGCATGCGAGACTCTATCTCCCCAGGGCCTCCCTCACAGAATTAAAAATCTCGATTTCTCTTTTCCTAGCTTCATTCCGATATTGACTCTGGTGATGGGAACATTAAATACATTCTCTCAGGTGAAGGAGCCGGAACCATTTTTGTGATTGATGACAAGTCAGGGAACATTCATGCCACCAAGACATTGGACCGAGAGGAGAGAGCCCAGTACACGCTCATGGCACAGGCGGTGGACAGGGACACCAACCGGCCACTGGAGCCGCCATCGGAGTTCATTGTCAAGGTCCAGGACATTAATGACAACCCTCCTGAGTTCCTGCATGAGACCTACCATGCGAACGTGCCCGAGAGGTCCAACGTGGGTGCGTAGGGCAGGGGAAACGCTCCGTCTACAGGCCTGCTGTCCCTTTTTGGGGTGGGGGCAGGGGCTTGTGCCTATTCTCCTGAATCCGGAAAGTCGAATTTATCCTGCCTCTTCTGTGGCATAATGACAAAAAAAAAAATGTTATCTGTGTAGTTGAAGTTTCAAATATTTAAAATGGACCTGAGGTTTTAAAACCGAAACTTACAAAACATAAGGAAGTGTGGCCAAGGGGCAAGAACACGACCGCATCCAGGGAATCCTGGCTATGGTACTCATTAGCTATGTGACTTGGATCCGGGTCTGTCTCTCGTAGCCTTAGTGTTACTTTCTGTAAAATGGAATGACTATTTCTAGTCTTGCCGGATTAGAAGCAATATAGTTCAGTCACTAGCGCACATTGATGTCTGTTGAAGTCAGAGGGATGGTAATATTTGTTGCATGTAGACATCATGCTAATTAGTGATTTCCATGGTATTATTGCACTTAATTTTTGCATTGATTCATCTTTACAGTGAGGTAGGTCCTATTTGACATATCTTGCAGATGGGAAACCCAAGCTAGAAATAGGTTAACTAATTTATCCAAGGTCATCTGAGCTATTAAGTGGCTCCAGAATATACACTTAGTCATGACACTATGTCACGATCTGTTAGAATAATTTAGAAGTAGATATGTCTTTTCATCAGGGTTAAACACACACTGCATTGTTAAAGGATATTTCTCTGAAGGATTTCTTCAGATGGCCACATTTTCCTGGCAGCAACTTTTGTTTGGCTTTATAGAACACATGCAGTCGTGGGCTTTTGAGAAACATGCCTCATATTGAGAAAGGTTTGTCTTTCAGGCAGTGATCGGGGCTGTTCTGATCAGGGAATGAGTCTGGTTGTATGAATCAGAAATTTTAGAGTCCGAATGGACTTAAGAATCATCTGGGCCAAACTGCCCATTTTACAGATGAGAAAACCAAGCAGCAAGAATAGGTACCAACCTGCTCAAAAAAGTTAAAGACAGAAGTGACCCCCAAACCCTTTCCACTTTGCATGTAGAACTGGGGATTTAAAAAAAAAAAAAAAGTCTCTTTTTTCCTCCTCCAGATAAAGTCAAGCTCTTCTCACATTTTATGAAGGTCAGGCTTCATTTCTTGATTCTCTTCCCCGGCCATGACCGTTCCTTTAGTCTCTCAGTATTTGCCTTGGGATTTTAATGAGAAAAAAGTGGACATGAACCAAATCGTTAAATAGGGGACAGTAGCATCAGCAACTGAGCCAGAAGGAAAGGCCTGTCATCCAAATGAATTCTCCAGAGGAATTTACGTTGTCCCCACCTCAAGGAGCCCCGTGATGCTTCAGGCTAGCACCCAGACCTTCTGTCATGGCTTATAAGAGTAGAGTCTCTTGTCACAGTACTGGGGCTGTGCCCCTCACCAGCCAGCGGAACCTGGGCAACTTGTCACATCTTTCTCAGTTTTCATTTTGTCATCTATAAAGTGAGGATAATGTAAACTGTGATGAGGGTTAAGTAACATAGATGTAAAATACAAGGAGTCGTAATGGATTTAGTGGAGTTCCAGAAGCAAATGAAGCATAGAGATTTAATAATTTCCTCAGCTCAACCACAATGGTAGAGAATAGAGCCTATTCTCCTTTAGAAACCCCTATACCTAGAATAGAGCCTGATTGTATGGGAAGAGCTCGAGAGGAGTCACTTGCATGAAATAATGAATTACAGAAAAGTAATTAGAAAAAAGCAAGATTGACTTTTACACCATATAAAAATTACTGACAATTGTAAATTAAAG
The DNA here is from genome assembly GCF_002201575.2 of Neomonachus schauinslandi. Lineage (NCBI taxonomy): Eukaryota > Metazoa > Chordata > Mammalia > Carnivora > Phocidae > Neomonachus > Neomonachus schauinslandi. The sequence goes on along the minus strand of NC_058418.1, from coordinate 38,927,396 downwards.
GGTTGACGGAGGCTATGTAAAAGGGCTCCCTTGCCCCCCACACAGAACCTTGCCCCCCTGCCAAAAATGTCACCGAGAGACCGTGGGTTTGGTTGGTTGCTGGATGGGGGTTAGACTCCTGACTCTGGCAATAATCCACTTTGCAAAATAGATGGCAAAAGTTCCTACCCCTCACACCCAATTTCTCAAAATGCAGTTGATGTAAAAATGAGGAGCCGAGGGAGGCTGGGGGAACCCACAGAACGTGCCCGAAACAGTGCCTGGCTCAGAGGCACTAAATGCTGTTTCACTTCCTTTGGCACCGCACCCCGTTCTGTAGTCCAACACTCTGTGCCCTCAAGTCCTTGTGACCATCAGGGAAGAGAGGCTCTGCCAGGAGAAACGGAATCCCACCTTCCTTCATTTCCCTGGTTTCCTCTCCTTCGGACCCACCGATGTCTACGGGTGGTTTCTGTTAAATGACTACCAGACCCGTTAGAGGTGGGAAGAAGCAATTTTCATGTCACCGGGGAACAACATTCTGTACAATATTTATAGCCATAAATTAATTAAAATGTAGTATTAGGAGCTATTTTATTACATGCAAAGCAACAATAAAATGATGTATTTATTGCTCTGCTACAGATGGTAGACTGCACTCTGTCCTTTTACGAAAAGCAATTCATCATTAATTATCCTTTATTATACTCTTTGGGAGGATTTTTATTTAATTATTTGATATATTGAACATTTCAATTGCATGGGTCTTAGAATGTTTTTGCAGTAATGTTCATAGTATTATTTTAACTACTAAGCATAACACAATGTATTAGGAATTCAGAAAGTTCATTTTTAAGCCAAGGGAGGTTTTTTTTTTTTTTAAGGAAGGAAAGAGGGAAGGAAGAAAAAGAGGAAGAGAGGAAGATTTTACATCTCAAACCCAGAAAAGCAAGCATGTTACACAATTGTGGGGCTTTTCTTTGTTTTTAATTTTAAGATGGAACTTTGTAAATTAGAATATAATTCAAAAAGCCGAGAGGGTGTTGCTAATGAATTTATTTCGTTTTTAAGGGACATCGGTCATCCAGGTGACCGCTTCAGATGCCGATGATCCTACCTATGGAAACAGCGCCAAGTTAGTATACAGCATCCTGGAAGGACAGCCCTACTTTTCAGTAGAAGCACAGACAGGTAGCGTGCAATGTCATTGTGATCCCTGAGAATAATGAGGTTATTACTTGCAGTTACAATGCAACATATAAAGCACATATAATTTTAATGCTATATTAATAATTATGACAATTTGCTGAGAAAGACATCTATCTATAGAGTGTTCTAGGTATGGCTGCTTTTTATTATAATTAGCATGTTAAAGTGACTCTTCTGTAAGGGCAGGTTCTATTTTATTCCTCTTTGCTTCCCCTGTGCCTAGAAATTTTTGTTTTAATGTTGTTATCAATGAATATGTGTGATGTTTCCCTCCTGCCTATCCAGGTATCATCAGAACAGCCCTTCCCAACATGGACAGGGAAGCCAAGGAGGAGTACCACGTGGTGATCCAGGCCAAGGACATGGGCGGACACATGGGTGGACTCTCTGGGACAACCAAAGTGACGATCACACTGACTGATGTCAATGACAATCCACCAAAGTTTCCGCAGAGTAAGTAGGTGGGCTTGGCTTTCACATTTTAATGGGGCCACGGCCAGCCCTTCTCTGACCCGTTCCTGCTTTACTCAGCTTTCAAGAAGAAAGCTAGAAGAAGGGTGTCTCTTTATCATTCATGCAAAAAATGAAAACCAAAACAATACAACAGCTACCGAAAAAAGTGAAGGTGGAACACAGGTAGTAGAAGGAAAAGGAAACCTAAAAAGTTGTATGACCCTGGAAACAGAAAATCTATTTTGGTAGGTATTTCACTAGATACTGGTGACACAATCTAGTAATTAATTAACCTCTCTCTGTCTCAGTGTTCTCATTTCTAATCTGGAGGTAATAGTACCTGAGTAAGTTGTCTTGCTTTAAAATAGACTGCCCAAAACCTTTGTGGTTTAAAACAATAATAATTACTTATTTTTGTCACAAGTCTGTAATTTGGGCAAAACTTGGAGGAGACCCCTTATCTTTGTTTCCATAGCATCAAGTGAGGATGGCTTGACTGAGGCTGGAGGATCCATTTCCAAGAATGCTCACTTACATGGCTGATGAATTGGTGTTGGCTCTTGGTTTCTCTCCATGTGGGGCTCACCAAGGAATGGCTCAGATAGGTTCTGAAAGTGAGAGCCCCAAGAATATCAAGCAGAAACTGTACTGTCTCTTATGACCTAACTTCAGAAATCACATCACATCATCTCCACTGTAGTCATAAGACTGCCCAAATTTAAGGAGAGTTCTTGAAGACCAGGTTTCTCAATGGAAAGACTGTCAAAGTCATGTTGAAGGAAAAGCATGTGGGATGGGAGATATGGCTCTGGCCAGTTTTGGAGAATACAGTCTTCCGTAGATCTTAATTAATAGGATATTTTTAGAACTACATAGGCTTGTATAAAATCTTATATCTGGCGTAAGTTGTCAACAGCAGTATTTTTATCTGGGGGATTGTGGTCCTTATACAAAATTGATAGGATTGCTGAGGGAAATAAAAGAAGAAATGATTTTGTAAGATTATTAATCATCATAATTACAACATCTACCATCATTTAATGAATCGTAACTATTACTGAATATCTCTACAAGAGCCTACATTTTACAGGTAAAACTGGATTCTGCGAAAGGTGCAATGAGTTGCCCAAAGAATGTAGCAAAGCCACCCCAAAAAACAAAATATATCCAGGTAAAAATAGGCAGAAGACAGGAATAGAAGACATACCGATGGCCAATAGACACATGAAAAGTTGCTCAACATCACTTACCATCGAGGAAACGCAAATCAAAACCACAATGAACTATCCCTTTACACCTGTCAGAATGCCTAAAATGAAAAACACAAGAAACAGCAGGTACTGGTGAGGGTGTGGACAAAGGGGAACCCTCTTGCACTGTTGGTGGGAATGCAAACTGAGGCAGCCTCTGTGGAAAACAGTATGGAGTTTCCTCAAAAAGTTAAAAATAACTACCCTACGATTCAGTAACCACATTACTGGGCATTTACTCGAAATATACAAAAACACTAATTCAATGGGATACAGGCACCCCTATGTTTATAGTAGCATTATTGGCTATTACAGTAGACAAATTATGGAAGCAGCCCGAGTGTCCATCAATAGATGAATAGATCAGGAAAATGTGGCACATATATATACAATGGAATATTATTCAGCCACAAAAAGAGTGAATCTTGCCATTTGCACCAGCATGGATGGATCGAGAGAGTATAATGCTAAACGAAGTAAGTCAGAGAAAGACAAATTTATATGATCTCACTCACGTGGAATTTAAGAAACACAACAAACTAGCAAAAGAAAAAGAGAGAGAGAAACCAAGAAACAGACTCTTAACTATAGAGAACAAATTGATGGTCACCTGAGGGGGGGGGGGGGGGGGATGGGTGAAATCGGTGTTGGGGATTAAAGAGTGCACTTGTCCTATGATCACCGAGTAATGTATGGAATTGTTGAATTGCTATATTGTGCACTTGAAACTAATATAACACTGTATGTTAACTATACTGGAATTAAAATTGAAAATCAAATTTAAAAAACAAGAATGTAGCAAAGCCAGAACTTGAACATAAATCTGTTTGTGTATATATAGATATAGACAAAGGTACAGTGTGCTTGTAATGTTGCTGATGCTGCTAGTACATGGGGGATTCATCACTAGATTAGGAGAGTAGCTGGTAGAGCCTGGGAGTTTATTGTCAGAGAGATGGCACTTTTTGCAAACCTGGGAACAAGGCAGGCAAACAAATATGGTCCCAGGAAGGCACCATGGTCATTCAGAGGAATCCAAAGACAATGGTCTGCACAAGGGAGATACTGAGATAGGATTACCAGGCAATAAACAGTTCTCGTAAGGTCCCAGAAGAGCTGAAGAAAGACGGCTTTGCCCAGTCAGGCACAAGGTTCAGCACCCCCAATAAGCTTAAGGCTTATATAGCATTCTAACAGACTGCATGCTCCATTATCCACACTAAAAAAACTGTTTGGTGGGTAGAAGGAAAAAACAAACAGGATTATTAGCAGGCAGCCATTAATGCCCTTGCTCACATGCGACCATATAGTAAAGTTACATCGCTTTGGCGCAGATACTAGTTTCATTGCCATGAACTCGAACGAGATTTGGAGAAAACCATAACAGGTTTCTGTAAACCATCGTGTAAATTGGTAATTATCTACAGAGATTTATCAGGGAAGACTACACCTCCCAGTTGTCCTTGACTATGCAGATTATGGTGTGATTAAGTAGAATATGGGTCAACGTGAAAGCATTCAAAGCCACATTATATAGATAAATATACAAACAGTACTGGAACTCATAAAATCCATGGAAGGGAACCTAAACCTTAGAAGAGTTTAAGTGACTTGTCCAAAACCACTCAACTTGGAAGTGGTAGAGACAAGGTTTCAACCCTTGTTTCTCTATATTGTTTCACGCAGAATATTTTTAAAATGCAAAAATGCAGATAAGATCATCTCAAATCCGGCTTCTCTACTGAAAACCTTCCAGTGGCTTCCACCAAGCTTAAACAAAACCTGAAGTCTTTCCTATTTCCTGCAATGGCCTTTACACAGATGGGCCCCAGCCTACCCATGCCCTCACCTTTTACAGAAAGCTCCAGCTGTACTTGAATTCTTGCTTCTGTATGTCTTCAGGGTTTTTGCCATTTGTTCTTTGCTCTGTCTGTAATTTTTATCCCCAGAGATTCACACGATTGATTGCTAACCCTTCAAGGGAGTTCAGATGCCTTCTTCTGAGGGACGTCTTCTCTGACCAACTAATTCCAAATCAATCTCGATTCTCCTTCTTTCTTCTTCTCACACAGACATATTTAACACAAGTGTACACACTCACACACACACACATCACACATTCATATACACACTCACACTCATGCATGCATATGCGTACCAGACACTCATACACACCCAGACATGCATTCACACATGTACCATCCCCCTCACAAACCGTATACGCTCACGCAGAGTCACACGCTGTCTCTTTACCCTCTACCCCTTACGCTACTTTATTTTTCTTCTTTCTGGCAATGACATCAGAGTAGGTATACATTTGCTTTTTTTTTTTTTCTCTTCAGTGTGCCTCAGTAAGGGAAGAAACTTGACGATTTCATTCACCGCTGAGTCTCCAGGGGCTAAAGCAGCACCTGGCATTAGGTTCCCAGTAAATATTAAATAAGTATAAATGGACAGACCACACTGTGGGAAACCTTTCCAGAGAAGGCAGTGCTTATTGATCAAACGGTGAAGGAGGTGATATAAGAGGAGAGTCAACTATAGAGTTAGAAGAGTCATAACCTTGAAGGATAGAATTTGCTTTTGATTTTTTTTAAAAAAAATACGGAGCTGTGGAATTTTTTTTAAAAGAGAAGGATGTGTTTCTGGGTACCTGGCAGTGCTTTGGAATTAACTTGTGGACCGTCCTGAAGACAAGAAGTCTTTGCTCTTTGAACGTATAAGGATACACATGGTCCTCCATCACTGCCTGATGGGAAATGGAACTGAGTATTGTTTTCCTTTCTCTCATGTGGCCGGTGACCCCACCACATAACCCTGGACCCCGATACTGTTTCATCATCCTTTGTAGAACACATTTCTTTGACAAGCAGGCCATGTGGGATCTTCCTTCCTGTCCATTCACTTCTTTCATGTTTTCAACCAATAGAGAGTTCAATTTCAAACCCTTTGAGAAATTTATTGGGATTCAATGAAATCTAAAGTCTTACAGTTGTCAAATAAAAGGGAAAATTAAAATAGATGTCTTCTTCTTCTAGGCGTATACCAGATGTCTGTGTCAGAAGCAGCTGTCCCCGGGGAGGAAGTAGGAAGAGTAAAGGCAAAAGACCCAGACATTGGAGAAAATGGCTTAGTCACATACAATATTGTTGATGGAGACGGTATGGACTTGTTTGAGATCACGACGGACTATGAGACACAGGAAGGCGTGGTCAAACTGAAAAAGGTGAGTTAGGGTGAGGACGCAGGTGTGTGAGTGGGCCGGCCAGCCCTGCCAAGGCAACGCTGCAGCAAATGCAGAGCGGAAGGCTAAGCAACAAGAATATGGACAACTGGGAGCTGGCCTGACTTTGCAGTTCAGCTCCCCGTTCTGGGCCATAACAGAACTGTATCCCCTTCTGTTACTGCAGAGGGAGCTAGCAAAGGGGCTGGGGATGCCGGCCAACTGCCTGTTAGTTTTTCTGTGATTTAGCACCGTTTTCACACAGAAGGGTAGATAGGTAGATAAATCTAGAGTTTGGACAAACAGCCCTGAGCATGTAAGGGGTTCCTCCTTTGGCTCTGCCAAGCTAACTCTATTCATACTGGCTGCTCAGAGCATTTCCCATCTGAAGCATCCAAGGGCCACTG
>NC_058418.1:38869827-38920865 GCF_002201575.2 Neomonachus schauinslandi | reverse complement strand
ACTGGCTGCTCAGAGCATTTCCCATCTGAAGCATCCAAGGGCCACTGGCTGCTCAGAGCATTTCCCATCTGAAGCATCCAAGGGCCACTGGCTGCTCAGAGCATTTCCCATCTGAAGCATCCAAGGGCCACTGGCTGCTGGGCCCTGTGTGGAACTTGAGCCAATCCACTGCTTGATTTTCTTTCAAAATTGAGCCTGAGAAACAGCAATGATGGACTTTCCCCCACAGTCAGCTAAATTGTCCCTAAAAATGTGTCCTGGAATTAACTCACAGCAAAGAGGGGTTTATTGTTTGTCCTGGTTTTATTTTAAAAATCTAAAATTTACTCAATACTCAATATAGGCTAAATGAAGTCTGAGCATCTTACAAACATTTATTTTTCAGAAAAATCATATAAAGTAGATAATATTGTCCCGATGGGCAATGGTATCTCAATTTAATTATGAAGAGATTGGGGCTCAGACAGATTAGATAATTTGATCCTGTCATAGTCACATGGCTAGCAGCTCATGGACATGAAATTCAAACCCAGGGTATTCTGGAACAACTTCCCACTCAAAACATTTTGGAGACAGCTGGGCCAGAAAAGGATTGTAAAGGAAGCCAGATAGGATTCACTTTCAAATGAAGAAATAGTTACGGTCTTTTCTAAAATGGTTTTCCCCCCTGATTTACCACTTGAGAAATCAACACCTCTCCATCATCAAAGTGTATGGAGCATTAAATCTGAATTGGATGATGGGATTACCTTGGTTTTAATCAAGCATTCAGTTTCAGCTTGGTTTTGTAGCATGAATATTAAGCTCCTTGGTGTGATGGGAAAGATTGGACTGTAACACTGATAAAAAATTAATTTGAAGAATCAATAAAGAGGCCAGTAGCTGGAGAGCAGGCAGGAGTAGGGTTGGGGAAATTCCTGGGAGGAATCTTTTAGTTAGGGAAGCAGAGAGAGATGTGCTCTCGGAAGCTGACTTTTTGCAATACTTGCAAGCATTGTTGGGTTTGGGAGATAGTCTATGGGACACAAAACAAAGAGAAGGTAGGAGGTGACTCTTTCGTAAAAGAATATGGAAGTTGAGGTGAACTTTGTATACTTGGAAAAGTCAACATTAGTGACAAAAAATTAGTGGCCGTGGCAGCCTAATCATCGACAACGGAGGGCTGGGGTAATCACTCCCTCTGGTTTTCTGCTAGAAAAGTAGCTGAGTGACTTATGTGTTAGCACAGAGTTGTCAACTTACCTTGTTAATTAATATTACTTTCCCTTCTGCTTGACACTGACATATGAACATTGACATCAGCAATTCCTGCCTCCCACCCTTTGCTGTTCAAGTAATTGGGTAGTTGGTTATGCTAAGGTTGTCACCTGTTTTCAGTGTATTCAAGGTATAAACATGTACTGTGTCTCTAAGATCCTGAAACATTTAAATCACCCCATGGAACTCACACATCACAAATGAGCTCTCTGCATATGATTAATTTGCACATTTCCCCCCAATTCAGTGTGTTTATTCCAGGCAAAGGAATCATCTTCTATAAAGCACTGAAGTCTAGGTTTAGGGCACAGTATGATGTTATTTCATTTGTAAAAGAATGTTTGCTTGAACTTGTAGCACAAAGTTCTAAATGTGCACCAGGAAAGAAAAGAATTCTGAGGGGTGAATGTAGTTGTATAAAATGATGAATCCTATGGAAGTCATTATACATGATTTAATAATATAAGAGAATATAGAGAGATCATGGACGTATTTTCCTCTTAAAAGATTCTTTAATATGGTATTTTTACTCATTTCTTAATTCATTCACCCATTTTTCTACCAAGAGTTATTGAGTTCTTATTCTTTGTAAGCAGGCCCCTTGTGAGAGGCTGGACATCTAAAGTTGAAAAGACAGAGTCGTGGCTATAGGGAGGTCACAATTTAACAGGAGAGTTGAGTGAAAAGACAAAATAGAGCAGGTTTTCTCAGCCTGGGCATATTAACATTTCAGGACCGACGATTCTTTGTTGCCCGGGCTGTTTTGTGCATTGTAGGATGGTGAGCAGCATCCCTGGCCTCTCCTTGCTAGATGTAAGCACACACACTACAGCAGCCCACCTGTTGTGATGATTTAAAAATAGCTCTAGACATTGCCTCATATCCCTGGTGGACGTAGAGCAAAATCTCTCCCCAACTGAGAACCAACTGTAATAAAGTGTGATAAAATCTATGAATATGGGTCATGAATGACTTCTTACACAAGTAAGAATTTACTCCTAGAGAAGTAGGAATTTACCAGATAGATAAGGAGAGGAAGGTCCCCCCCACAAAAAAAAAGAGCTCCTGAGGGGCTGCTATTGTAGAAACAGGACACATTTAAGAAACTTGAATAAGTTCAGTCTTGAGAGTTTGAGTTGGATACCTTGGGACCAACTGAAACACTGTTCTTGGAATCCAAGGGAGAAATTACAAAGAACTGAAGAAGACAGAACAGGTTAGGGTGAAGAATTTAAGAGACATTTAGGAGGTGGAGTCATTCATGTATCAAATAGCTTAGGAAGCAATAAATATTTCTTGAGTATTGACTCTGTGTCAGACACAGTAAGCGTCGGAGTTGTAATGGTGCATAAGAGGGAACCTGCCCTCAGGATATTCAGACAGTCTCTGTGTGGTTAGCTGAAGAACCAGTGCGAAATAAAAATGAAACCTGTCGGTGGCTTGGTGGACTTGGGGAGGAAAATCCGATCTGTTCATCGCAACACCCTTGATCAAGTAGGCTCCTATTTATGGCACAGAGATCCTGGCGCAGTTTCTGAGCTATTTCCTTTGTACCAAATAAACTCCTTGTAAAGCAGTGTGAGAGCAGCATTAGAAGACATTTTAAATATCCCCTATTTTAAAAACTATTTTTATGTCCGAGTATTTTTTTATATTCTTTGTCCACATATATATACGTATGGGTCTATAACATTTGACACAGTTGCAATGCTAGAGTGATCTGATTTGTTAACTTAATGTCATATCATAAACATTTTACATGCTGTTATATAATATACATAATCATTTTTAATGACTACATAACATCCCATCCTATTGATGGACCATTATTTCCTTAATAAAATCTCACAGTTGGATTTGGTGCTTTGTGTGTATGTTTCCCCTGATTAGATATAACCCTTTATTAAATCTGACAAACACCATGCATTTTTGAATATTGTTTGTTTTGGTTTTCTGTTGAATTAATCCCTCAGGGAGAATTCTCAGAGGTGGGATTAGTAAACTAAGGGGTATTAAGATTTTTATGGTTTATGTAGTGTGTTGCCTCATTTAGCTTTATTTCAACTACTCATAACATGGATACAAATGTTCATAGGGGAAACTACCTTAAATCTTTTTTTGGAAAGAGTCAAGGTATAAATTGTAGGTAAATGTGTAAAGGTCATTCGTCCATCAGCCCTGCTCCCCATTCACTCGAAACAACTAGTGTAGACGCTCACTTGTTACAGTCAATCCTGGGGAGCGGGGAAGCAAAGATCAACAAGACTCAACAGAGTCCTTTGGGATGCCCCCCATCCAACCCCCACCTAGCAGGGGTGAGAATGAAGGACTGCAGAAAGGCAGCTCAGGGAAGTTGATTTCACAAGGCAATGAGGATTGGGCTGACTACCTGAAGACTTAGTCAAATACCACCAAACTAGGCAAGGGCATTCCAGACAAATGTTTGCAAGGATTTGGGGAGTTTTGCTTGGAATCTGAAAAGTATGGGACTGCAGTGTGACTATAATAGCCTCAGCATCAACAGTGCTGTCCATTGGGAACATGGCTCTGGGCTCTGGGTCCCTAGCCATATGCCTAAATTGAGTTCAAAAAGTTCTGCTCTAAAAGCATCAACAGGCTACCTGAGGTTAGAAAGTTTCTCCTTACCTGCTCTCAGAACTATCATATTCCAGTTTTTTATATTGTGTAATAATGGGAGAGATTTTTGAGAAATTGCAGCAATCTTGTACCTGCAGCCCATAAATAACATTCCTTTCTGCTGCTCAGTAACCCAGAGAAGGACAAAGAAGCTGCTGAGTCCCAGAAGGGTGGATCGGCTGTGTCGGATTTTCCTTCAGGAAGAAGAATGTTCCCTGAGTCTGGGGTGGTGGGGTGGGAAGATGATGGGAGAAACTTTGAATGCGTTTCTCCTTCCTGAAACTGGAATCGTCCTTAGCTTTGAGCTTTGTAGAATTAGGTCAGGACTAAACCCTATGATTATATGCCCATTCACAATAAGTGTTTGCCAGGCAATTGACAACAGCATGGCAGGCAGATGCTAACCTTAAAAGACCCAACTCTTTCCAAACATTTTGTAGTTCAGCATCATCCTGAGTGCTAATTAGAAAGTTCTGTTTTCCTAGGCATCCGGGCTTGTTTCTCTGCCACAGTTGTACTTCTCACCTTTGGCTGATTGATTCATTTGTACCTCCTCTCATTCAGAAACAGGGAGTGTTTACCATCAAGTTCTCAATAACTGCAGTCATTCAAATACTACTTTTCAATTTTTCTTGACTCTGTGTGAAATCTATACTGTTGATAATTTTTTTCTTTAAGTGGGCTTCTTTTAAACATATATGCATTCTTTTAACAGGGAAGCATTATTCTCACTGTCCTGTATCACTTGCCATAAATGGAAGGTAACCTAGAAATGACTGCAGTCAAATAAAATGATGTCATTACATTCTAGCTTGACAATTTTATCACAGTCGCTCAAAAGGAGATCAGGAAACATATCATGTATGTTAAAAAGTAGCACTATACTGAGGTTTACTGATGTATCCTTGACCTGTTTGGTAGTGGAAGAATTAGAAAAGGAGTACTAGTGTAAGTAACTTAATAAGTAAGTTAATGTCATTCAGCAAATCCATCCACCAAAGTTACCCATGAACTACCTGAAGTCATCTTAAGGGCCACTGTTGGTCTGGGTCCCAGACTTTGGGAAGTGCTACATGGTCAGAAAATTTAAAATTAGGTTGTCAATATAATTAAGCCAGCTCTGTGTGTGTGTGTGTGTGTGTGTGTGTGTGTGTGTGTGAATGTGTAGGAGAGGAGTCATCTAACAAGACATAACTTGTGCTGAAATTCAGGGGGTGTTTTTATTACCAAGATTCTTAGTACTTTACAGAATGGGCTACATCATTTACTTTTGTAGTGTTTTAATTCCTTTCCTTAGATGATTTTAGTGAGTGATTTGGACAGCCTTAGTGTTGTTATTATAGAATGAAGTTCATTTTCGATGATGTGGTCCTCCTGTGAATGTTGGGCTCCTGGAATTACCCACGGAACACAGTCCAGCTTTCAGCAATTGATTTGTCTGATTTTCTGACCAAATGGCTCAGGTAATTGGATATTGAATAGACCCTGATTTTCTCCCTTTGAGGAGCTATTCACTCTGCCCTGTAAAACAATCTGGTCTTTCTCCTCCATAATTCTTTCAAGGAATTGGTTGTCAATCTTCCCTTCTTTCTTGCCAGCCCGTAGATTTTGAAACCAAAAGAGCGTACAGCTTGAAGGTAGAAGCAGCCAACGTGCACATCGACCCAAAGTTCATCAGCAACGGGCCTTTCAAGGACACCGTGACAGTGAAGATCGCAGTGGAAGACACTGACGAGCCTCCCATGTTCTTGGCCCCAAGTTACATCCATGAAGTCCAGGAAAATGCAGCTGCAGGCACGGTGGTTGGGAGAGTGCATGCCAAAGACCCAGATGCTGCCAACAGCCCGATAAGGTATAGACATTTATTTAAAAGGCCTGGATGAGGAATTTTCGAGGCAAGAAGTTTTAGGAAAGTCCTGAGGGAAGCACCTCCTTCAGTTTCAAAAAGGGTCCAAGATGATCTGGTTCAATGCAGTGTAAACAAGATTAAGATTCAGGAGATGTGAGTTTGACTCCCCCTCTGCCATGAACTTTTTGGATTGGCTCTTTCAAGCTACCTAATTTCTGTCTGCAGCAGACTTGACAACGTGTATGAGGTGAGGCAGCTCTCAGCGGGTCCTGTCTTAGGGAGCTGTGCTGAAGTAGGAATGAGGATTATGAAGTAATCATCGTAATTACAATTTATGGAACACTTTTCTATGCTCCAGTTACTCTACTACGTGTGTTAGACATAGGATCTAATGTATCCCAGCAACTTTATTTTATAGGAATTATTGTCACTTAAATTGAGGGGACATGGAGTCTCCACGGGGCAAAGTGACTTGGCCAGAGCAACACAGCCAGTGAACAGGGGGCTAGGAGAGCAAGCTCTGTCTAGCTAATGGCTACTGGGCACTTTGAAGAGATAACAAAGGGCCACGCAAACTTAGGGTGCTTTTATTGTTATGGATCTATCTTTATAACTTAAAAAACTAGCTAGAAAAGTGATTCAGAACCCTGCCTTCCCCTCTCCCCAACCTGTGTTAATGACAGATGAGGCTGATGAGGAAGAGGATGGAGATGAGAAGGGAGGAAGATAGCCAGAGAAGGCTGGTCTCGCATCGGAGACATGGATGGGACAGGAATACACAGCTGCCTGAAACCTGCCCCGGGGTTGGATTCCAGAAGCTGGTTATTTGTCCATGGCCCTTCCACTAATGCCATTTTTTAAAAAAGATTTTGTTTATTTATTTGAGAGAGAGAGAGCGAGAGAGCGGGGGAGGAGCAGACGGAGAGGGACAAACTCTGCGCTGAGTGGGGAGCCCCACGCAGGGTTTAATCCCATGATCCTGAGATCATGACCTGAGCCGAAATCAAGAGTCAGACGCTTAACCGACTGAGCCACCCAGGTGCCCCCGCACTGATTCCTTTCTCACCTGGACTTCTTCCTCTGCCTCCTCCTGGTCTCCCTGCCTCCAGTTTCTCACCCACCTTTCTGTTGTCCTATAGCCAGACTGAGCATTTTTAACCACACATCCAAACATCATATCAGACTTCAGACATCAATGATCAAACTGTTCCCCCTTGCAGCTCCCTCCAGAATAATCCCAACTCTCTTATTTAGTGTCTGGCTCTTCTTGGAGCCTCTCCGCCCCGATTCCTGCTGTGTCCTACTCATCTCTTCCCTTTTCAGTCTACTTTCCTTTGGCATCAGACTCTGAATTGCAGCTAAATTGGGCCACTTCCTATTCTTTGAATCAAATGTACTCTCTCCTGATTCCTGACCTTCGCATGTTCTTCCTCCCCAGGGGAGCTCTGCTCCCCTTTCTTTCAAACTTGCTACATGATACTCATTTATCCCACCTCCACTTGGGTGTCACCTTATCTAGAAATTCTTCCAGGGCACCCTACTGATTGATCAGATGCAGTTTCCACCTCACAGTGCTCACCACGCAAAATCACAGTGACTCCTTATGTTATGTGTTGTCCTTGGCACACACAAAAAGGGTCAGGGAATGTCTGTCAGGTTCTAGGGTTGATAAGCTATAGCCCACAGGAAAAATCCAGCCACCAGTTGCATTTTGAGGAACCTCTATACTCTTTTTCATAATGGCTCTATCTTGAAGAGGTATCTTCACTCCCATGTTCACTGATGCATTATTCCCAAAGCCAAGACATGGAAACAACTTCAGTATCCATCAATGGATGAACGGATAAAGAAAATGTGATATATATGGGTGTGTGTGTGTGTGTGTATTATAAATTAGGCTTAAAAAGACAAGGGAATCCTATCATTTGTGATAATTTAGATGAATTTGGAGGGCACTCTACTAAAAGAAATTAGTCAGACACAGAAAGACAAACATAGCATGATACTACTTATATGTGGAATCTAAAAAAGTCAAACTTTGGGACGCCTGGGGGGCTCAGTCAGTTAAGTGTCTGCCTTCGGCTCAGGTCATGATCCCAGGGTCCTGGGATCGAGTCCCGCATGGGGCTCCTGGCTCAGTGAGGAGCCTGCTTCTCCCTCTGCCTGTCGCTCCCACCCCTGCTTGGGCTCTCTCTCTGACAAATAAATAAATAAAATCTTTAAAAAATAATAAAATAAAAATTAAAAAGTGAAACTTCGAGAAACAGAGAGCAGAATGGTGGTTGCCAGGGTAGTTCCCACTAGGGGGTGGGGAAATGGGGACATATTGGTCATAGCGTACAGCTTTCAGTTATGAAATGAGTAAGTTCCAGAGATCTAATGTACAGCCTGTTAGCTATTTTGAAAAATGTATTATATACTTGCAATTTGCTAAGAGAGTCCATCTTAAGTGTTCTCACCACACACACAGGAAATAGTAACCAGGAGAAGTGATAAATATATTAATTAGCTTGAGCATGGTAATCATTACATAAACTATACTTATAGCAAAACACCTTATTGTACACATTATATATAGACTTTTTATTATTTGTCAATCATACCTAAGTAAAGCTGGGGGAAAAAAGGAAACAAATCTGAGCATCAAAAAACATTTTGCCATGAACAATGGAGTTTTTCTGTTGACACCAAAGAAAATGCTGAAAGGGCAGGAGGAAGACCCAAATGAAAATGTTGTTAGTTGCCTTTAAATCCTTGAGTGTTGTCCCTTTTGGGAGAAAGGAAGAGAATTGCCCTTTAATGGGCATCTTCTTAGCCCCAGACAATGTGTTGCACTAAGTTATTTAAACTAATCCTCAGATAACCTTTGAAGCTATGACTGCTTTAGGATGCAATAGATGGAAATACTTAGCCTCAAATGGGTGACATGCACTCTTCAGAGTCACCTAGCCAGGTGAGTATAGAAGACTGGGCTTCAGCGCAGATCTGCCTTCAGTCCATTTTGAGCTTCTTACTCTAGCCAAACAGCCACCAATAAAAAAATTTCCCAAGCAGGTTTGAGTACCGTGTTCTCTCTATGCAGGAAGAAATATTACATAATGACTGAGGACTGGCGTAACACCACCTTTAAACTACAGAAATGTCCATGGCATGGATTTTTTTTTTTTTTTAAAGATTTTATTTATTTATTTGAGAGAGAGAGAGAATGAGAGACAGAGAGCACGAGAGGGAAGAGGGTCAGAGGGAGAAGCACACTCCCTGCTGAGCAGGGAGCCCGATGTGGGACTCGATCCCGGGACTCCAGGATCATGACCTGAGCCGAAGGCAGTCGCTTAACCAACTGAGCCACCCAGGCGCCCCCATGGCATGGATTTTAAATGAGTTAGCTTTGGCCTTAGAATATCGAGGTGCATTAGCAATGCACTGGAAGAGTGATGACGTAAAAACACTTGAAACAACTGCTCATTTCCTCTGTGCCTCTTGTCTCCAGGACCCACATCTGCGGTAGCTGTTCTGTGCATGTAGGCAATTTCCGTGTCTATAATTATCCAAAGATGCTCAGTACGGCCCTTGAACCCCCGCTCCTTATCCACTCAGTCCCTGTTCCTCAAACAAATTATAGAACATTCAAATCTTTTTGTGTGGTTTGTCTCCTGTCCTGCTGTCCGCACTACCTAATTTCCTGATTGTTTATCTTCCCCTGTACAGGAATTCATGTCCTTGGACATGTGGGCAGGACACTATAGTGTCAACCAAACTCTTAGCTGCGTGGAAATTTTGCAGATCTTTCTTCTCAGACTCTGTAGCATGAGATACACTTTTGTTCACTGTTGGCTTCTGGAGATATTCTCTCTTCTTAGGTTCCTTGGCAGTAATCTGTTCATGCCTGAGACAGCACCACCCTGGGGTCTTCACTAGACTTTGATCCCTGTCCAGACAGTGGGGGCTCCCTGAGACACATCCTTTTGACTTGGACCTCGCTCTCTCTGTGTCCCCTCATCTACAGCATTCCTACCCCTGCGTGACTGAATTGAGTTAATGCTCCAGATTCTCGGCCTCAGGGCTGATCTTTCTCTCTAATTCCACTCCGTACCTATCCTGCGGTCTGCTGTGAATTTTCACACGCTTGCTTTTTTCCTTCACTCGCTCACTCATTTTTTTAAAACTTATTTTTGAGCTCATACTTGTTGTGACACCCTTAAAAAGAAAGAAACCTGACTCCACCTTGATTCTGTGAAACCTGAGGTAGAGCTGACTTGTTACTCTCTCAGCGTGGCAGCATATCCCTAGTGGAATTCTGAACTCTCCTTCTTGCTAAGCTGCCTTTGTTTTTGTGTTTCTCAATGTCTCCTTCTCTGACACTCAGGCGAGGAACTCTCTAGGACTCTCCCAGCCTCCTCCTGGTGCTCTCTTCATCACACAGTCTTCTGTCCCCGCTCTCACTCCTATACCAGCTCCTGTACCCTCTCACCTCATTCAGAGCCTAACCATGACTCTACCCTTCCTCTACTCTCTCTCTTGCTTAGACCATCTTGCCCGTCCTACCTTATTAATCATCCCCATGGCCAATTCCATTTATTTGTTCCTCTGATCAAAAGCCTTCTATGATTTTTCACTGGCTGTAGGATGAAGGTCACACTCTGTACACTGACATCTGAGAACTTCCATGGTCTGTCCACAGTGTGTGACAGCAGTCACAAGAAAAAGAAGAGCAACTGTGACTTGTTGTACTGTTTACAGTATGTGAGGCGCTAGGTTATATACTTTACCATGTATCATCATTTCATGTAATTCTGTAATTCTTACAGATAAGCTAAAAGCTAGGTACTGTTAATATTCCCATTTAAGAGATAAGTCAGCTGAGATTCAAAGAACCTAAATGGCTTTTCCAATATCACCGAGCTTATATGTACTGGAGCATGAACTTGTATCTGGGACTTTACAAAACCGAAATTCATGCCCTTCGCTTCTAGAGAATAACACTTTGCATTGTTAATTATCTTTCTCCCTGTGAATGTGTCTTGTCATGTCAACTAGATAGTAAACTCCCTGATGGCAGGGGAAAAAGAAAGTCTATTATTTTTGCCTCCTTTTCACAGAGGGCTATCTGCTGAAAGCTATGTTCCTGAGCCTCTCCTGACAGTTACGAGGTGTAAATGGTTTATCTTCAGTTTCCTGACTGGGGCAGGGGATTCATCATTCCATTCCCACAGGGAGCTTCAAAGTTGAATGATATCGTGGATGAGCTCTTGTCTTTTATACTGTGAAGTGCAGCTCCACGTGGGGGACCTCTGTGGAAACAACATGATGTAGAAGTGGAAGATCTGGGTTCTAATGTTGGGTCCCCCAGGAACTAGATAATCGGCCATTTGCAAATCCCATCATTTGTAAATTGAAGAGATTAAATTCTCTGACATCCATGGTCTTTGCCACCTTTAATATATCTTGGCTTTTATGACCCTCAGTGAACGCCTTCAGACATATGTATTCTGTAAACTTTAGGAAAGCATAGCTAAGCCCCCCAAGAGCAGGAAACTACCCAATTATGAAGCCCAGTATAACTCCCAGAATTAATCTAACCACTATTGCTCTGCATTTTGGAGACAGTATGGCAGAGTGAAAAGGAAAGGGGCTTTGGAATTCAACAGACTTATTAAAAGCCAGCACTCTGTTACTTACAACTCCAGGTACCCTGGGCAAGATATTTTACCTTACCACACCTCAATATAGGCCATTCTTCTTGTCCCATCTCCCTCTTCCCTTTGCCATAAATACAATCCAGTAATATTCTGGAAATTATTTTGTCTTTTGTTAGTAAAAAGCAAATTTTCTAGTGGACAGGAGTAGCTAAAACCTTCCAGCTATGCTATTAGGCACAGCCCATCATGCAAGTATGGGCAGAATGTTCTATAAATGAAGGACTAAGGCTGCTTTGCATATTTCACCATGGAATTCAGAACCAAGCTCCCTGGGAACCCCTAAAACCAAATAAATAAACTAAATAAATTCATTCAAAATAGAGTTAGCATTTTTCTTTAAATAAGGAGAAAACTGATTTTTTAGGACCATAAATGATCCTTGATGATAAATTTAGATAAACTTAAAACTATTTACTATTTAATAATGCAAAAATCTAATAAAGGTTTGATACATTTGTGACTTTCTGAGTAGTTTGGGAGCAAGGCAATCCCACTTCCAAAATGCAGTTTCATAAATATTCAGATAGTGGGTGATTGTAGTAAATATGAAGAAATATGCAACATGTCATTAGGCTTCTCAATCAAATATATGCTAAACAGCTCTTTCATTCATTGTACTGAATAAAGAATTCCAATGTGGCAAAATGATTTCTAAAAAAGATTCATGTATGAAGTTTAAAAAGTAAATTTGATTAAAAAGGAAACCTAGCTGAAGCAATTCATTGAAAAAGTTGTTTCAAATATAGCATGGAGAAAATATTCAAATATTAAGCTGCTCGGAATGTCTCTGTCTAATTGCCTCATTTGCATTCTGCTTAGGTATTCCATCGATCGTCATACTGACCTCGACAGGTTTTTCACTATTAATCCAGAGGACGGTTTTATTAAAACCACAAAACCTTTGGACAGAGAGGAAACTGCCTGGCTCAACATATCCGTTTTTGCAGCAGAAATCCGTAAGTATTCTCCTAAGGATTTTGATTCTACTTTACCAAATTTTATTCCATCAGACTCTATATATATTCTGGAAAATGACAGACAGCTGAGATAGAATATATTTTTTAGTCTTAAGCATATTTTTTCAAACTTTAAAATTTATTATTGGTCATCTATTGAAGATGACATATAAACACATAGAGATATTTTCATTTTATTTTTTATTTTTTGGCAGAACTGGGTATAGTTTTGGCAAGTGAGCTGATAGCCCTCAGCCGCTTGGAACTCATGGCCATCACCGAGGGATTCCCCACTTTATCCTGCCACTCAGGATTGTCTAAACCCAGAGCAGCAGGGCCCTAGGAGCCAAGATTTGTAGGTGCTTACTTACCTATAGACCAGTGGTTCTCAAACTTGCTCACACACTGGAATATCGTGGAAGGCTTGTATTTATTGTCTGAATTCTCTTCTTTCAGACAACCGGCATCAGGAAGCCAAAGTCCCAGTGGCCATTAGGGTCCTTGACGTCAATGATAATGCTCCCAAATTCGCCGCCCCTTATGAAGGCTTCATCTGTGAGAGTGATCAGACCAAGCCACTTTCTAACCAGGTAATGATGCTGTCCTCTTCCCTGGCTATAAATGAGGCATTTGGAAACGGAGTTTGGTCTTGAGAGCTTCACGTAGAGATACTTCCCACTGCCCAAGAGGGCTTCAGAGCCCTACTTTAGCTCTGTAGCTATGTTCTCTTGTTAAACCCAGGCTTCTTAGCCAGCCAGGAATTTTTGAATAAATGATGTGTCAATGTCAGCATGATTTATTTATGGACCATCTTTCTCTTTCAGCCAATTGTTACAATTAGTGCAGATGACAAGGATGACACAGCCAATGGACCAAGATTTATCTTCAGTCTACCCCCTGAAATCATTCACAATCCAAATTTCACAGTCAGAGACAACAGAGGTTCGTACCAAGGTTCCTATGCATTCAGAGAAGTAGAAATGGAGAATGAATGGCTTTTATATTGCAGAGCACAAGTGTTTTGGTGCATATGAATAAGTGAGTCTAATTTTATTTCACTCTTTTTGTTGGCTTTGATATTCATGAAGCAGTAGGAAAACCAAGTGGGGAAGCTTACAGGGTCAATGTGCAAACAACTTCATTTATCTTTTTTTAAGAGATTGATAAACCCTTGGGGGGAAGCATGGCTCTATGAATATTGATATCAAGTAAAGCATTAAAAAAGATTAGTTCAACATTGTAAGGCAATGTAATCTTTCAGCTGGCCTTCCCTTTCAAGCATGGTTTTAATGCAGTGTGGTTGGGTATAGAGCTTGAAACCTAAAGGTGGTTGCAGAATTATTGCCTAAAGGGCATGAACAAAGCATCGTTTGGCAACGGTAAACATGGCAGAATTTACTATCATTCCTGCTTCTAATTTCATCAGAGAGCTTCTAGACTCACGAATTATTTGAAATAGTTGTTCTTGTTGTATAGGACCAAACTGATAGAGTCCCTTGACAAAGTTGGTAGCGAGCCAGGATGAAAAAATAAGTTTCCTGATTGTGGCCAGGATATTTTGGTCTGCAGCTGTTCCTATAAGCTGGTGACAATGCAGGCTGTGGAAATGGGAAGATGGATGCCATCATTTGACATAGGAATAAAAGGTGGTCCTCCTGAGTATATAGGCTTTCATTAGCCACACACTTGGTATGCACTAGGTTATAGACTGATTGCTTTCCCAGTGACTGAGATCAGGCTTAGAGGAGCTTAAGTTAACCTAATAAGTATTATCACTTTTCCCATCTCTGTTATCACTATTATCAGTATCATAAATCCCAGCAGCTATGCTCCAGACAGCACATCCAGACCCTCCCTACACTCTCTAATTTCATTCTCTCAGCACACCATCGGTCAGGATGATTATTAGCCTTCCCATGTGAAGGTGAGGAAAAGGAGGCAGAGAACCATCAAGTGACTTGTTCAGAGTCAATCAGCCACCTAGGAGTTAGACCTACGTCTTAAACCCAGGCTCTCAGAGGCTAGAGGTTACAGCCCTAACCACTGGCTCTACTGGGTTGATTAATATTAAAGTAAGGGAATTCCCTATGCTGCTTGGATTTGAGGGGATGGGATCTAACATACTTTATTATTATTTCTGAAACTCATTTGAGCATTTAATTATGGCTTTTTTTAAATCAAGCACATATCAAGGGCCGCCCAGGTGGCTCAGCTGGTTAAGCATCTGCCTTCAGCTCTGGTTATGATCCCAGGGTCCTGGGATCGAGCCCTGCATTGGACTCCCTGCTCAGGGGGGAGTCTGCTTCTCCCTCTCCCTCTGCCACTCCCCTGCTTGCTCTCTCCCTCTCTCTCTCTTTCTCAAATAAATAAATAAAATCTTAAAAGAAATAAATCAAGCACATATCAAATGAGACTGTGGGATAAAATGTCCTAGATGCCATGACAGATTTTTCTTTCCTGATGCCTTGCTCTCCACAGTGGTCGTGCTCTTGAAAGCCTGGGTGTGAAGGTAGTTACACGAGAGACCTGTGTTTTCAAGGAACCCTATAAAACAACCTGTCCTTCACTTTGTCAGTGATTCCTATCATTTTGAAATAGAAACAGTACTTGGAGGCTTTAATTTTCTATTTCATCTAGGATTTTTCTTTTACTTGTTGGCTTTGGTTGATGGGCACCTGTGAGTGCCTTAAGCACCTTTAAGAGATAACTCTACTCAGCACTGAGATAGATGAGTAGTTCTCAACTGGGAGCTCATGTACCTCTAGTGCTACACGTGTATGATATAGGAATTTCCTTTCGTAAATGTACATTTCTCCAAAGCAGGGAGACCCTGACATGTAGTGGCCATTTAATAAGTGTTTCCAGAGCTGAACTGAAGAAGGTAGCACACACAATGTTTTCATAATACTTTCTAAGATATGTGTACACTTTGAGTGCATGAGAATCCCTGCCTCCACTCCTGGATTTTTCTTAATCCCCAAACTCTTTTGGGATCCCACCCTAGGTTGATAGATTGCTACACTGACAGAAACCTAGGCTTTTGTCAGTTTTATGATGAAGATACTTCTTCCGAAATATTTCAGCATACATTTAGTTTTATCAATAGCGAGGTGATTGACTCATTTGTCTGGAAAACACTGCTGTTCTCACATGCGTCTTATGCCACCCCCTCTTTTATGATCTCTCGACTCAGATACTTGTGGTCAGCAGGTCAGAAACACCTGACACAGCAGGTGTTTCTAGGTTTTTCTCACTGTGCCAACTTTGCCCCTATCACCTGCCGTGTCTTCTTTGTTTTTATGTGTGCAATAATATTTAGTTGCTGTTAACCCTCTGAGAACATTATACGAAGACATATTGTTCTCTAGGGAGTCGTAGGTATTTTACTTTGTCACAACACTTCGGGTACGCCATCAGTATTTTCAAAGAGATTCTATTACCATGGATGAGCCAGCCCAGTGCACAGTCTGTCTCCCCTGCCCTTCCCTATAAGAGTCTAATCCTATGCGGAGCCACCACTCTTGCAGGGAATTGCTACTTTTTAAGAAAAATGACTTTATTAACTATGGCAAACAGTTAATGAAAACTCCCATGTTTAGAGCTATTACAAAACCTTAAAGCAAATACAGTCCTATAATTATCGTTTAATAGAGTCTCTTTCTGTTAGCTCCTAGAAGTAATTACATATTGAAGTAGTCCAAAAGGAGTAATCACATTCCACATCCTATTAATAGCCTATTGAGTTACCGAATTTCTCGGCTGAGACTGTTTTCCATAGAAAACATGAGATAATGGTTTATATCACGCTGAGTAAAAGCATCAGGTTTCTTTCTCCTTGAGTGTTTACTTCCATTATGCCATGTAAATAATCAGGATTGCGTTTGCCTAAACTCGGCATAAGCATTACGGTTCTTTAGAAATATGAGGAGGAAAGCCATCTTAATACACCCAAGCCTTCTATTTCATTTTCATTTACTCCATTCTGTAGCCCAGCTTCACATATGACTCAGCAGGCAGCAGGTGAGTCCATCTTGGGCTGTTAATATCAAGAATGGTGCTGTTTGGGCACCATTTGGGGACCAGAGCTGACCTGCCCTGGTTTTGAAATGCATTTACTTTGAAAATATCAGCCTTATGGCATCTCTAAAAACACAAGAAATGTGCAATGGATGAGAAAAGGGCAAAGAAAAAAATACTGAGAATAACCCTTCCCATATATCTAGCTCCTCATTAATTTATAAAACTTTGTTGTGGCCATTGTTTCACTTCATTCCTCAAATAGCTCCACGAGGTTCAGCATGAATATTTTTATCCCCATTTTCTGGATAAAGAAAGAGTATGAGACATCAGGAGCTTGAGACTTGCCCAAGGTCACACTGCCCATCAGTGAAATAACTAATAAGCTTGGGTACTTGGAGGGTTCCATCAGATGTACACACTATACTATGAATATAAAGTTCATGTCTTTTCTACTTAATGCTTTAAAAAAATCTTTGTTTACCCTGTAGTCAAATAATAACCATCTTCAGAAGAGGAAAAACCTAAAATTCAATGTATCTATCTAAGGTTCCAGGGGAAAGTGAACAGGGGACACACTGCACTTTAGGTTCAATTTAAATCACAGCCATAATAATTGTAGTAATGTATATTTTCAGAGTTTTATGATTTTCTTCTACTACATAATTAACACATATTCTTAGTAGGAAAGTTAGAAAATACAGAGAAGCAGAAATATTATTATCAATAATAAAATAACTTGATAATATGTTGTTTAGAAATAATCACTGCTAGTTTTTATTTCTGTCCAGACTTTTTCTTGGCATATATGTATATATGCTCTCTAAAAAAGGGAATCATAAAATTCATGTCCACTTTTTTCCCACCTAATAATATGTGATACACACTTATCAGCATCAATATGCTTTTGTTAACATTTTCTTCTGAATATCTTCCTAACCTCCCCTGTAAAGGTGTCTGATCTCAATTGACCATTATGTAAGTACATCATTTCTACACACCTTTGCCGAATATCTAATTAGTATTTTAGGATAAATTTCTAGAGTGGAATTACTGGATGAAAAGCCTTTGATACTTAATTGACAAACTGCCTATCAGAAATATGTATACTACCAGAAATATTTATAATACCATGAGTAAAATGGTATCATATGGTATCTCATTTCCTCACATTCAAGCCAACTCTAGATATTATTACTCTTTTTAAATCACTGGCAACTTGGTAAGTGAAATATAATCACATTTGAAAATGTCAATTAAGAGTTGTGTTGTGGGGTGTGTGTGTTTTAGGAAATTTCCTTTCCATTATTATTTTATTAAAAGAATGGATGTTCAGGGGAGCCTGAGTGGCTCAGTTGGTTAAGCGTCCAACTTTTGATCTCACTCAGGTCTTGATATCATGGTCATGAGTTCAAGCCCCACATTGGTCTCCACACTGGGGATGGAGCCTACTTTAAAAAAAAAAAAAAAAAAAATGGATGTTCAATTTTTAGATTCTAACCAGAGGAGGAATTATGGTTTTGTCCTTTGACCTAATGATTTGTTAAAGTAATTAAATTGATAGATCCTGATATCAAATCTCATATTTTTGATTTCCAAACCTCTTCTTCCAAACAGTGATCATTTGATAAAATATAGAGGAAGAGCAAGGGTTAGCGATTAAATGCTTGGCTTTACTCTTTACTGCTAGAAGGGGTTGTTTTATTTTATTTTATTTTATTTTATTTTTTTAAAGATTTTATTTATTTGACAGAGAGACATAGCGAGAGAGGGAACACAAGCAGAGGGAGAGGGAGAAGCAGGCTTCCCGCCAAGCAGGGAGCCTGATGTGGGGCTCGATCTCAAAACAGTCCTAACATGAATATTTGACACATAATTAATCCTGTTACTGTTTTATTTTTTAAAATTGTCAATTATTACATCAATCCTAACTCATAGACTGAGCTGCTGTTTTGAGAGAGTGTTTCCAAATCACTGGAAGGTGGGCACAGTTGGAATACATCCCAGGTTCTGAGAACCCCAGGGTTGCATGCTCTCCAATAGGCCATCTCAATTCAAGTTGGAGGCCTATCAGATCATGGGGTTATTTAGCTACAGAGACATTGCTTTGTCATTTGAGCAACAGAGGACCATTTTAGGAGCTTGCAATAAGTTCCTATTTTAACACCAACAAAAATACTTAGGATTTTCAAGTCAACAAATTGACAGAGCAGCCCTTTAAACATTATGAAGCAGCTTCCCTATTTCAGTTGACCTTCTTCACCCTTGATGTTTCTTCCATATTTTGTGTCAGCATGACTTCCATCAAAAACCAGGTAATTTCATAATTCCCCAGTTACAGCCTCCTCTTTCCATCTTCCATAATCATGGGAAAATGACCTGTCTCATTTACTTTGCTCTGCCAGGAATGGACTCCTTCTGCCTATTCTTCCTGTTTCAGGTCTCCCCATAAATGAGGTCACTGAAACGAAGCTTTCTTTGCAGGGTATCCCCAGCCATCTTGAGTGTTTCCTCCTCTGAGGAAGGAACACTGCAATAGCTTTTCTTATTTTTCTTTATCTTGCATGCTAAACACTCATTCCCTGTTTGTCTCCCACTAGAACATGAGCTCCATGGGGGCAGTGTCCCAGCACTTAAAATAGTGGGTTGACCAAATGCAAGGATTAAAATGAAAGAATGGGGGCGCCTGGGTGGCTCAGTCGTTAAGCGTCTGCCTTCGGCTCAGGTCATGATCTCGGGGTCCTGGGATCGAGCCCCGCATCGGGCTCCCTGCTCCGCAGGAAGCCTGCTTCTCCCTCTCCCACTCCCCCTGCTTATGTTCCCTCTCTTGCTGTGTCTCTCTCTATCAAATAAATAAATAAAATCTTTTAAAAAAATGAAAGAATGGCTGGGGAAATAGGTGATGTGCTTCAGAAATTTCAGGGATCCGTTATTATTAGGGGAAAAATGATTATGTTATGACATAAGCTTCAGGCTTAAAAAGACACCCACCTTATAATGTCGGAATGTTCTGAGGAGTCAATAGCACATAACCCACCTCTTCTTTCCATTCATTATTTATTATCCCACAAAGTTAAATTGGACATACAGGGTTTGGATCCAGGAAGAGATGACCTTGAAATGTGCTTATTTTTCATGTATATTATCTAAGATGAGCCAAGTTGCAGATCAAATGAGCTCTGATACCTGATGCATTCAGAGTTAAGCTTGAAGTGCTAAAAAAATTCAAAAACCAAACCAAAACAACAACAAGAAGTATGCATGAAAATCAGATTTGGCTGAGTAAAGGGATATCCAAGACAGATTCACCCCAATTAGGCCAGTTGGCAAATATCTTTTTTTCTTCCCCACCCTGCCTTTTTTTTTTTTTTTCCTAAGCTTAGAACATTTTTTTTTTTATGAGCAGCATCAGATAGCATCCAGATATGCTTCTGGTTTTTTACTTTTATTATTTAACGATAGCCAAATAGATTTCTATGGAACTTTTTTTCCCTCTTAATTGCTTCAATATGGAAGATGCTCTATTGGCAGATCAAAATGGCAGATGTCTTTTAATGTGCTGCCATTTTCTCTGTGTAAATAATTATGTTCCTTTTCTGCCTGAATTTCATTGCAGCAGTTTGTCCATTACAACACAGCTTATCTGGGAGCTTACTCCCTCCCCAGCCCAACAACAACAAAAAAAGATAGGTCATTTTGGTGGAACAGACATATTCTTTCAGGGTTTCCTCTGGTCACTGATTTAACTAACTCCTGGGATTTCTCAACTCACTAAAAGACCCTAAATGTTTATATCCCACTGAATTCCTTGGTAGTTTTCCTTGTCTTAAACTAAGAAATACTTAGGGAATATGTTTCTTTTTCCCTCCCTATCACCAAGGAGAGGATTATTCTCATACAAAAATGGAGGAAATGTTAATTTCAAGGGAAGTTGTAAATTACAACAAAGAAAAATCTATTAATACCGACCAAAGGTGCACACTTAGATGTCTTATACACACATACACATAGTTATTCCTACAATGTTATTTATTATAATTCATGTTTTGCCAATCTCTCAGTATCAGAGGTGTTAATTAAAAGATCGTGATGATCTCCTCTTAGTGTGCAGCTCCTTAATTCAGCTGGAAGACATTATAGCTATCGGAGTCTTGGGTCAGGCAATTTTCTTTGTTAATATGTATACACAGCTATTAAGGTCATCTTTGAGCATAAGTAATACCAAAAATATAAATGCTACAAACTTTACAAGTTTTATTTGAAATTTCTATTATTTCAGCCCCTCAGGTTGAAGATGGCAAATAGGGCATCAAAAATTTCAATTAAGTTTTGGATAATCACAAATCTAAATGAGTATAAAAAAATCTAAATAACTAGGGGTACCTGGCTGTCTCAGTTGTTAGAGCATGTGACTCTTGACCTTGGGGTCGTGAGTTCAAGTTCCACATTGGGGATAGAGTTGACTTAAAAAAAATTCAATCGAAATAATTCAACTTTCCAGTGATATCTTTTGTAATTGTATAGCATATATACTTCTAAAAGTATTAAAGCTTAAAACTCCATTAAGACTTCTGACACATATACTATACCTATATATATATACAGATATAAATACACACTTATATTTCACATGCATGCATATATTTTTTTTCCATTATCCTGATAGAGCTATTGCCACATTTCTTGGGAAAATGGAGAGGGCCCAGAGGAAAGTAATCAAATAATGATTATTCTGCTCACGACTGCATAACTAACTCTCTTTAAGTGTGTGGGAGCTATTTAAGTGGTAGATGGACCTACTTTGTCTCACGTGTGAGCAGTAAGGGTAGAGTAGGTAGATATGGGTCAGAAGTGAACAAAATAAGAGCAAGGTTTGACTTTAATTCTCTAGATGTTTAACAGTCTCCAGAGAGGGGCCCTTATCTGGTCAGGTTGAACAATGACAGAAGGACGTGTGGCCAAGGAAGGGCATCTTCAGAGCTTTAGTGAAGCTGCTGAGGTGACTGATTCCTTCACCATAGGTCAAGCCTTTCTCCTGACGTCATGGTGAGACCACAACGTATTAATCCTTTGCAGCAATGGTTTCTCTTTTTCAGATTTTTAACATGCAGGGTCTAAGCCTGTATGCTGCCCATTTTGCAAAATCTTGTATCAGCAAAAAACAAAACAAAACAAAACAAAAACACTGCGTCCAGTGTTTTGCAAAATCTTGTATCGGCCAAAAAAACACTGCTTCCAGTGTGGGAAGATGGCACCCAGTGTGGTCTATCAATCGAGGACTGGTTACCCATCATAATTTCCCCTTTTAATGTCAGTTATATGTATACCTCCAATGGGCTACATCATCATCATAACCCTATGTTTGCATCCCCAAACTGGTACCATGGAGACCATCATTATCAGGTACCTTTACATTTTGTTAGTGTAATGACAAAGTGTGCAGGTAAAAACAGCATGTGATTAGGAGTCCAGGTTGTAGACACAAAAATTTGGAATCTGAATTTATTTTCCATTAATAGAAACACTACAATTTGTGCATGATATATACTGGTAATTAATGACCCCATTTGCAAGGTTTTGCCTTAGTGGGGGGAAAATGAAACTGGTTATGTGTCTGTGGCCAAGGATGAGAACACTGGGTGTCGGGATGAAAAAGCGAGGTGCTTGAAAAACATTTTCTTAGCATGGGAAATACGTTGCCCAGGACTGAAGAGCATGAACTGTATTCTTACCTCTGGATGATGAGCCCTTCTGCGGAGGCAGTTGCATTCCAAGCTGCGATGACATTTCCAGGAATTCACTTTCCTCTCTTTGCCAATAAGTTTCTCTTCCTCATTAGTTTATTGCTCAAAGAGGATCGCTTCCAGGAAAGAATTAATATTTACTGAGCATCTCCAAAAGTCTGTCGCTGTGCTGAGTACCTTTATGAATGAAATCATTTTACCATTTAAAATTATTAGTTTCCTGGGTGAGACTAGAGGAACAGGACATTTACTTAATATGACTAAAGTCAAGCAATTGATATGTAGATGATTCAAGATTCAAACCCAGGCCTGTTTGACCCCAAATACTGAGACATTTGCCCTTTGGACGCTTTATAAAGGAGAAGGATCTGCAAAATCTCCTGATGGAAATTTAAACATTGAGAACATTTGCCTTGTTCTGCCTCATCTTATGAACCATGGAACCAGTTTGACACCTCCCTGAAAATGTGTCCTCGTGGAACCTCTTTTATCCAAAGGCCACCCTAAACCGAGGAATGTATATGTCCAAAGTGAGGGGACCCTCTCAAAAACAGATAGGCAATGGTTGCTAATTTGGATGAAAGGAAATCTGTAGTCAAACTTAGGATGCAAAATTGATTTCCAGAATAGCCATAATAATGGCTAGTTTGTTTGTTTTTCTAGATTTTTTTAAATGAAGTTCATGCCCATAGTGGTGGCTTTTTTTGTTAGTAGGTCAGTGATCAGAGTGGACCACAAGAAAGACCATTACAGGATGCAGCACTGACTTCTCCAAAATGGCCATCCCCCAAAAAAGCTCAGTCTCCTGTTGGTACTGGAGCCACTTGGATTTAGAGGGGAGATATCTTATTCATTCAAACAACATCAACCACCTAGGTGCCAAGCCAGGCTGGTTAGTCACATTTCTATTCTACCACATCTGTCTCCCCTTCTCCAGTTCACCAGCCCTGGACGATGTCAGTACTGGGTATAAAGTTTTCTGGTAGAAGGATTCCCTGAGCCCTGGGAGAACCATGACTTTTATTATGTTATTTGATCCCTGTGAGGTGCACTTGATATCAACCAGTGTCATTTTAAAAGATGAACAAGGGGCGCCTGGGTGGCTCAGTCGTTAAGCGTCTGCCTTCGGCTCAGGTCATGATCCCAGGGTCCTGGGATCGAGCCCCACATCGGGCTCCCTGCTCAGCAGGAAGCCTGCTTCTCCCTCTCCCATTCCCCCTGCTTGTGTTCCCTCTCTCGCTGTGTCTCTCTCTGTCAAATAAATAAATAAAATCTTTAAAAAAAAAAAAAAAGATGAACAAATGAGGCTCTAGACAAGACAAATGACTCATTTGAAAGCATGCAATTAGTATATGCCCAAGGAGAGATATTCAGTCCATTTCTTTCTCACCTTTTAAACTCATCTTAAAAATCCATATGTGAGGGCGCCTGGGTGGCTCAGTCGTTAGGCGTCTGCCTTTGGCTCAGGTTGGGATCGAGTCCCACATCGGGCTCCCTGCTCAGCGGGAAGCCTGCTTCTCCCTCTCCCACTCCCCCTGCCTGTGTTTCCTCTCTCACTGTGTCTCTCTCTGTCAAAAAAAAAAAAAAAAAATCCATATGTGAAACATGTTTGGCTAGAGGAACTTTTTTTAAAAGTTCTCAAGATTCTACAGGTCTGTCACTCAGAGACTGTAAATGGTTCAGTCATCTGGATACTTTGATGAGCTTTTATGTAATAGCTTGAATTTGTCTGAGGGGACTTGCTTGTTCAGAATATGAGACATCATACATTCACAGGTTCGTGTCCTGCTCAGATCCATGTTTCCATTAGTGTTTGATTTCAGCTACTGTCACGTGTAAGCCGGCGTGCTGTGATCTGGAGGTCCCGTTTTTTGTGGATGGCACATTGAAGAATAGATTTAAAATTATGCCTTCTACAGGTTTACAAAAACAAAACACTCAGTTTACATGCCCTCCAAACCAACACCCTTGGTGACAGGGTGTGACCCAATAGATAAACTAATGATCCATTGGGGATGTTGTTCACATCAGAGAAGTGTATTTGACCAAGCAATTTAAGTAATTTGCTTTTCTTCTTTGATTTTTTTTTTAAGATTTTATTCATTTATTTGAGAGAGAATGCGATAGAGAGAGCATGAGAGGGGGGAGGGTCAGCAGGAGAAGCAGACTCCCTGCTGAGCAGGGAGCCCGATGCGGGACTCGATCCCGGGACTCCAGGATCATGACCTGAGCCGAAGGCAGTCCCTTAACCAACTGAGCCACCCAGGTGCCCTCTTCTTTGATTTTTAATTTTTACTTTTATTCCTAGTGGCCTTGTGACATTTCATATCATTAAAATGGGGTAAATATTGTCACCTTTAATTTGTGAAATTCTTATTTGAACTCAAAAAAATGTATGAGAAGGGAAAAATAACATTTTCAAATAATTTGTTATAGATATGTACATTTTTTTGTAATCCTTAGGCATGGAACAAATGTACAGGCTAGAATAGGAGAGAAGAGTCAGGAAACTGAATTTTCTTTTTTTTTTTTTTTTTAAGATTTTATTTATTTATTCATGCGAGACAGAGAGAGAGAGAGGCAGAGGGAGAAGCAGGCTCCCAAGGAGCAGGAAGCCCGATGCGGGACTCGATCCCAGGACCCTGAGATCATGACCTGAGCCGAAGGCAGACGCTTAACCATCTGAGCCACCCAGGCGCCCTGAATTTTCAGTTAACAGTCTATTTGGCCCATTTTATTTATCTTTTTTCATGATTTTCCATAGTATATATAATTTTTTCCAGTGATAAGAACAATTTATACTAGTCATACAATATTTAGAAAATACAGAAATGAGAGTTAGGTGTTCAGCCTGGTTTTGTTTGAGATGTTGGCAACGAAGGGCAGAGAATGTTACTGTACAGCTTGCCAAAAACCAGTGCGTACACACACCTTATCTTCTGCAATAATCAGAATATCTGCTCATCCCTAAATCAGACTGAATCTACCTTCTATATTTAATAGATTTTATCTCACAGAAAATTCATTACATTTCCTTTCACCTAAAGGATATCAATTTAATCTCTCAAAAGAGATTCTGAGATATTTCTTCTTATGACAAGAGCTAATTCAGGGTACTGTCAATTCATTCAAAACCTGCTAGCTATTAGACGATCATGTTGGTCATAACATTCATATTGCTATAAGTTACTGATTGTAATCACAAACAGAGGCAAACCATACTGAGGATCTGTGTGTGTGTGTGTGTGAGTAATTTGATAGAACATACTAAAAACTTCACCTGTTTTATAATTGTCCCCCAGAGCATACAGCATGGAAAGAAAAATTGTTGGTTGGTACAGATCTGCAGAAAACATGATGGGGAAGTAGTTGGGGGCTGAGGTGACAAAAGATTGAGAAATATATGGAAGCCAACATCTGGAATTTTGATTAAATCTTTCCCAGAATACAGTTATGCCATTTGTTCAAAAAATATTTATTGAATGTCTATTACGTGTGCAACACTGGAGAGACTGAGATGAATCCCCTAGTCTCAGAAGTTCACACTCCAGGTGAGGTCAAAGTGGTTATGTCAACATTAATGACACAGCAGTGGGGTACTAATTTCTGTAAGAATATACAGTGCTTGGGGTCACAGAGCAGATGATGGGAGAGGTCTAGAAAGGCCTCCCTGATGTGATGACTTTGGGGTTCAATTTTGAGGCTTGAGGAGTTCACCTGTCACGCCACCAGGAACAGCTTCCTGGGGTCCTAGGGCAGTGGCTAAAAAGGCATGTGGGAAGTGTGGTGCGCTTGGGAAGCAGAAGAAAGTTCTGCATGTCAGACTGAACTGGGACATGTGGAACGGATGGGATGTGACCCTTGAAGGCAAAGTCTTCAGATGAGGGAAAAATCTAGTGATTCACTGTGTAGAGGTGGGCTGTGTTGTGTGGACCACAGAGAGAACTTGGAATTATTTTGAGCAGGGCGCATGACATGTTTAATCAGGTGGTGGATGGTGCTTGAATTTCAAAGAAACTAGAAACCTGTTAGTGGTTTTATAAAATATTTTCTCTTCAAAGATAATATTTTCCTTTAGGACTCACAAGTGGATTTATAGTTTGGGCAAGGTTTGAGTGTGGACTGGAAATCTTTTAAACACACACACAGAAATTGGCCAAAGGCTTGTCATGAAGTGGGAAAGTACAAGCATGAAGAAGATTTTTCTGTTTTTTTTTCTCACACCCACTTATATATTTAATTATCTGCCATACTCACATAGGGTATGTGGTCCAAGCCCACACTTCATTGTGGTATTTGATGAAGGGGACACCCAAACAGAAAGCAGTGTGGTGAGCTTGCCAGTGGGGGCCTTTGTATCTACGAAATAAAAAAAGAGCCAATTTCTAAGTTTGGTTCCAAAATATGGAGACACTATTCTGCAATGCCAGATGACCGCGGTCTCCGTAGATACCTAGATTAAAGATCCTGGTTGTTGACCCTGGTGATGAGAAAGAGCACCCTGACCTCTGCCAAGCCGAATGCACGAATATTCATGCCGTGATTCCAGTGGCCCTGCCCTGAGAAGAAATGTCTCTGCTCTCCCAACAGACAACACCGCAGGGGTGTACGCCCGGCGTGGAGGCTTCAGTCGGCAGAAGCAGGATCTGTACCTCCTGCCCATCGTGATCAGCGATGGTGGCATCCCGCCCATGAGTAGCACCAACACCCTCACCATCAAGGTGTGTGGGTGCGATGTGCACGGTGCACTGCTCTCCTGCAATGCCGAGGCCTACATCCTGAACGCCGGCCTGAGCACGGGGGCGCTGATTGCCATCCTTGCCTGCATCGTCATTCTCCTGGGTAAGGGGGCTCCGCTGTCACCTGCGGGAAGGGTTCTGCAACCAGATGCCCATCCTTGAAATATATATTTCTGGAGCGCGGGCTGGTCACCAGAACTCTGCCGTAGCCTGTGGCTACAGCTGGAGACAAGGCAGGGGTGGGGCCTGCGCGGTGCACTTTATGGTACGGGAGAGACAGGGGGGAAACTTAACAAGCATTCGGAGCAGATTTGGGGGAAGGTTCTGATGAGCACATTGCCGACAGTGCGGGACTACAGAGCAGCAGCTGTCTGGGGGTGCTGCAGGGGGACATCTGACAAGGTTTTGCAGAAGAGGAAACTAGGCAGAGGCCTGATATATGAGCAACGGTTTGCCTAAGAAGAGGAAAGAGAAGTGTTGGGGACAGAAAGAATAATCAGGAGGCCAAAGACATGGTATGAAGGACTCAAGGAACTGGACAAAGGTTGGCCTGGCCAAGCTGGATCTTGACTCCTCTGACTAGCAGAGGTAATATCTGGGTGCAAGCCTCAGCTTATGGGGACCCTTAGGAGGCTTTTCCTACACTTACATCTCATCTCTGTAAGAACAGCGGTGTACACACACTAATAACAACCACTGCTGGGCTTCAGGAAGAGATCACGTAGGAGAAAAATCAGCTTTCAAACCCAAGGATTTCTGACATCAAATTTATGCTTGTTCCATGATGTTTGGTTCTCCATTGAATGAGTTGACGGGGCCCAAGTGCATAGGGAAGAGCCAGTGAGTTCAGGTCAACAAAGAGTTCTAAGAATTTTCTGGGTATCGGGTTGCTGTGTCCAGCCCTGGGGGAGAAAGGGAGCTTCATCCTTGCAGCTCCCGGTGATGGTGGACCCAGAGGGGCTCTCAGACCCCTTGCCAGATTCAGGCACAAACATTTTCTTTAGTCTAGCCACACATGTGGGAGAGTGTTGTCATGGAATATTGTAGAAGCCTCTTGTGGAGGTGGAACACGGAGAATTAAGCACTATCTTGGCTTTCCTTTCAAGTGTGGTTCTGCCCACTCATCCTAGGTTGTCTGAGCACAGTGGAATCGCCTCTCTCAGAAGGAACTAGAGCTGCTTCCTCTGGGGTTCAGCTGATGCTACCTTCCTATGTTTAAATAAATAGAGGAGATTTGTCTCCTGGGGGTCATTATAAACTTCCCCTCTTCTCTACAGTGGTTTGAAGAGAATCCAACCACTTTTATGATCAGATTTCTTATTAAGGTAGAGTAGGATCACTGCTCCTCCCCGTTCCCCCCAAAACCTAGCCCTCTGGGCAGGAACAAGCATCACCTCCTATAGAAAGGTAGGACCTGAGGTCTCGGAACATCCTCATTCATAAGCTTTGGAGAGATAGCTGTCTTCCTTTGGAAAACGAAAAAGAAAATACAACATAAGGCAGTTTTAAGAAGCTGCAGACCAGTCTATTTAGAATCTTCCTAATTCTTAGAAAGATGACTTCCAAATAATGTCAGATTCATTTTTAAAAAGCTCAAAATAGTTCCAACTTGCTGGCTTGTTTGGATATCATATTTTCCTGGCAGCGTTTTGCAGAGGAAGAGCCAGGTGGAGGGCAGTTTTACACATCTTTGGGGATTCCAGGTAAAACTCCCATTTTGTAGACTCATAGACCGGTTCCTATTCTGAGCATGAGCACATCATGCCTTGCAGTAAGCAGAGTTCTCCTCCGGGAGAAAGCTCCAGGAATACTGGGCTTAACCTGTGCTCACTTTCTTGTGCTTTCCTTGTAGTCATCGTAGTGTTGTTTGTGACCCTGAGAAGGCAAAAGAAAGAACCACTGATCGTCTTTGAGGAAGAAGATGTCCGTGAGAACATCATTACCTATGATGACGAAGGGGGTGGGGAAGAAGATACAGAAGCCTTTGATATCGCCACCCTCCAGAATCCAGACGGGATCAATGGATTTATCCCTCGCAAAGACATAAAACCCGAGTATCAGTACATGCCTAGACCTGGGCTCCGGCCAGCACCCAACAGTGTGGACGTCGATGACTTCATTAACACGAGAATACAGGAGGCAGATAATGACCCAACTGCCCCTCCTTATGATTCCATCCAAATCTACGGTTATGAAGGCAGGGGCTCGGTGGCTGGGTCCCTGAGCTCCCTAGAGTCTGCCACCACAGATTCAGACTTGGACTATGACTACCTACAGAACTGGGGACCTCGTTTTAAGAAACTAGCAGACTTGTACGGTTCCAAAGACACTTTTGATGACGACTCTTAACAATAACGATACAAATTTGGCCTTAAGAACTGTGTCTGGCATTCTGAAGAATCTAGAAGATATGTAAACAGGTATTTTTTTAAATCAAGGAAAGGCTCATTTAAAACAAGCAAAGTTTTACAGAGAGGATACATTTAATAAAACTGCAAGGACATCAAAGTGGTAAATACTGTGAAGTACCTTTTCTCAAAAAAAGGCAAATATTGAAGTTGTTTATCAACTTCTCTAGAGAAAAACCACTTGGCGTACAAAATATTTAAGCGAAGGAGAAGTCTAACGGTGAACTTACAATGAAGGGAAATTGTTTATGTGTTATGAACATCTAAGTCTCTCTTTCTTCTTTTTTTTATTTGTCAAAGAAGCTTCCACAAAATTAGAAAGGACAACAGTTCTGAGCTGTAATTTCGCCTTAAACTATGGACACTCTATATGTAGTGCATTTTTAAACTTGAAATATATAATATTCAGCCAGCTTAAACCCATACAATGTATGTACAATACAATGTACAATTATGTCTCTTGAGCATCAATCTTGTTACTGCTGATTCTTGTAAATCTTTTTGCTTCTACTTTCATCTTAAACTAATACGTGCCAGATATAACTGTCTTGTTTCGGTGAGAGGCTCCCTATTTCTATGCCATTTTTAATGTATCTATTTGTACAATTTTAAAGTTCTTATTTTAGTATACATACAAATATCAGTATTCTGACATGTAAGAAATGTTACGGCATCACACTTATATTTTATGAACATTGTACTGTTGCTTTAATATGAGCTTCAATATAAGAAGCAACCTTTGAAATAAAAACAGATTCTTTTTTAATTCTGGGTTTCATTCTTAACTTTGAAAAAATTAAGTATTTCTAATGACTCATTTATATTTCTCATTTAAGATAATCGTGATCTTTTCATAACCCTATTTATGAGCTGTTGCGTGCTGCTTTTATTGTTTATTTAAAATCAAATCTGTTTTGCAAATGTTTTTTTCAGACAAGATTCTGTAACGCCATGTAAAGCTTTCTTGTACGTCCTTAGTGTTAGCGTCCTGGCTTCCCTCCGCGTACATCTTCTGAAAAAGAAGGATGCTAAAGATCTAGGTCAGTCTCTGATTTTGCAATACTTGATATATAATAGGCGTTTATCTTGCCTATCAGTAATTCAGTGGCTATGAGAGATGAATCCATGACGGAATGAAAGGATCGGAACTCGAAACTTCCAAGATGTGGGTTTTCTGCCCCATACTGAACATTTGGGGGTTGCGGGAGTGAAGAGTCAAAAATATAAATTTGCCACATTTAGTTATCAGACATCTGGTGTTACTCTGTTTTTCCCTACTTTGATTTTGCCAGGCTATCGTAATGACTCTGACACTTGAAACTGCTTATTTTTTCCTCCTGTGATTATAACTCCTCATAAAATGATGTGGCATTTTAAATTTTGATAAAAGAAAGAGCAATTCATTTCCAAAACTCAGTTTTAAAATATGCTTTGGGCAATAAGCTCAGAATGAGGGCAGGGACCATGGTGTATTCTGAGGGTCAATTCCAGTATGACTACTGTCTCTGGAAGTCCCATCTAGCTGCCTGGGGATTGGGACTTCCATGAAGGGCATTTCACCTGTTCCTTTGGGCCAAAGGTCAAAATGTAGCAATACTCGGGGAAAGATCACACGAAGTCATGCTACAAGTGTTTTCCCTCTTTCCCCCTAGACACAGGGCACATGCTTTCTCCTGGATTGCAGATAATTTTTAGATTTATCTCTTTTTTATTTTTACTTTATTGTGAAAGTTTGTTTCAAGCATTTCTTGATATCCTGCTACATCCTATTTTTATGACTCAGTCAAAATGCATAAAAAGAAAAATGTTTTTATGAAGTGCTCACTTTCATTTTCCTTTGCATTTAAATCAAATTGTCTCAACCCTTCAGTGGAATAAATTCTGTGGACAATGTCACTTTGGAATCTTTCATTTCCATGAAGGATTGCACATTCTCAATACTTCCATAATTTCAGGTTTTGTTCATTTTTTATATAGTTTTTGTAATCCAAAGAATATTTTGCTAGATTTGCACAGATCTCCAATTGAATTTGAAATAAAGAAATAATTCAAAAGGAATATGAATAGCACTTAAACAAGAATA
This sequence comes from Neomonachus schauinslandi, assembly GCF_002201575.2. Classification (NCBI taxonomy): domain Eukaryota; kingdom Metazoa; phylum Chordata; class Mammalia; order Carnivora; family Phocidae; genus Neomonachus; species Neomonachus schauinslandi. The sequence goes on along the minus strand of NC_058418.1, from coordinate 38,889,476 downwards.
CAGCTGTAAGTAACCCCGTCACCATGGATGATCCTTTTTGTCTAGGAATGTATTTAGATTAGATTTGACAACTACATTTTTACATTTTTATGTTTAAGTTTAAAAAAAAGGCTGTCTAATTTTTAATAGTTAAAATATGTGTTTTCTTTTTTTTTTTTTCCTTTTTATCTTCTCTTTTTTACTTTAAGCCTCTATTGTTTGTAGAACCCTCTTAGAAGCTTGGAAATAAAATGTCTTTCCCAACTAGTGGAGTCCTCTTTCATTTGGAACATATTGCCTTAAAAGCAATCTTCGTTTAAGTGGTTCTTCTTTATTTCGATATAGAGTAATTACTGCTTTATGACATTGATTCAGCTAAAGAAGGAACACTTTTCTGTTCTTCTTGTCCTTGAGTAGTGGCTTTTGTTTACATTCATCATTCATTCATTCATCCATTCATTCATTCAATCATTAAAATCTTATTTGGTAGACCCGGCTATCGACTTCAGGATGCACAAAGAATCTTGCTACCTTCCTTGATATCTTTTGGTCTTCCCAGCCCTGTTCCAAAGTATCTATCCTGTTGTCTTGTAATCACCTATTGATCTCTGTGCCCACCCACCTTCCCAGACAGTGCAACAGGATACTTTCTCTCCCTGAAGGTTGAGGGAACAAAATATATAAGAGATACAACAGGAGATGGTGAGATGTTGACTGTGTATGAGGAGGGTAGGCCAATTGCAGCAGTTCTGAACAGATCTTGTGTTTAGCCAAATTATATCTTATATGCCAGTGTTCCTGGGGATGGTGGGGAGGAAAAGAGAGCAGATGATTTACATGGCTTGGAGAAACTTACTAAAAATACACATTCATGGTGCCCAGAGAGTATCACTCTGCACAGCAGGGGGGACCCAGTCCAAAATATTTTCAGTTGTTCCTAGGTAATTGTGAGTATAATTCGCCTCTTTTTGAGAGCCTCTGTAGGACAATGGTGGTGAGTGGAAGGGAGGAGGTGAATTGGGATCTCTGAGCACAGGAGTGGCCAAATCTATGTGGCAGGCAGTATGGAGGACAGATTAGGAACATCACCTACAGGCAGTCCAAGAGGGTTTTTATGAAAGCTAAGATAAGATATAATGAGGGCCTAAAATAATTCAGTAAATAGGGGATGGGAAGGAGGCGAGGCTTCTCCACTTCTGCACTGCCATTAGCCTGGTCTAGACCATCCTCACCTCTGACTCGGAAGGACTGAGACCAACCCATAGCCATTCTCTCTGACTTCCAAATTCTTCTCCACAAAGAAGCCAGAAAGATACTAACACACAACTCAGATCACATGAGTCCATAACCAAAACCTCTTAACTGGTTTCCAAAAGTCTTTTTTTTTTTTTTATTTTAAACATTTTTTTTTATATATTTATTTATTTATGAGAGACAGAGAGAGAGAGAGAGAGGCAGAGGGAGAAGCAGGCTCCCAAGGAGCAGGGAGCCCGACGCGGGGCTCGATCCCGGGACCCCGGGATCACGACCTGAGCCGAAGGCAGCCGCTTAACCGTCTGAGCCACCCAGGCGCCCCCACAAGTCTTGAATAAATTCCAACACTATGCTCCAACCACGCTGGCCATCCATCAGTTAGTTCCTCTACAGACAAAACGGGCTCCCTTTCCATTCAAAGCAGGCCATGCTTTGTTGGTTTCCTTTGTATCAGCTGCAACTCCTTGAACTTAGTTTACTTACTGGCTTTTCCTGTGTGAATGGGTCTGACTGCCACAGCAGAGCACAGGCTCCAAGGACCAGGGATCGTGTTTTCTTAAGGTATGCCTAGTTCTCTGCATGGTGCCTGGAACACAATACGCGTGCAAGCAATAGTTCTTGAATGAATGATGGCACATCAATCAGGCAGATTATCCAGATGTGATGGCTGATTGGAGAATGCCAATATGATTTTAAGCTGCTTTATCTGAGAAATGGAGTGAATTGTGATCTTGGTGTCTGTGGTGATGAATCCAAAAGGAGAAATGAGTTTGTGGGGAAAAAAGTTGAATTCAGTTTGGGTTGGATTTATAAACTGGAGGTGCTTATGTGACAGATGGGACACTGTCAGGTAGGTCATCAGAAATTGGGATTTGCTGCCAGCACCCTACACAGGTGGGTTGAGTACGTAGAGTAGAAGTCATCACAGGGCCCTGAAAGTCTCTGGAGTGACTGTGTTTCTAAGTAGAGCTCACTGTTCTCTGACAACTGAAAGGCATATTTCGATGGTGAAGTAAGTCCGTCCCTCTGGTGCTGACAAGTAATGTTGACTTTAGTTTTATTAATACAGATAATTAGTAAGCATAAACCTTATCCATGTATGTCAAATGCTTTGAAAAATAAGAAAGGCGTATTAATTAATTCACTAATTCTTTTCTTCAATCAGTGAGGCCTTTTTTTTTGAGCTCTTGCTGTGTGGGAGAGCACGTATTAGGCATGAAAAACTGATCTCATTCCTGTGAGAAGGCAAAGTATGGGCTCTACTGGCAGAGATGGTAAATGAGAGGCTAAGTGTCTCTCCCAAGCATCACAGGAAGTGGTTGTCAAAGCTGGATGCGAACGGGTCCCATTTCTGCCACCTCAGTCCAGGGGTTTATCCTTTAAACTTAGGTTAAAGAGCCAACAACGTCATTCTTCATCATCAGTGATTCAGCTGAGACAGTGGTGGTAAAGGTGGGATGCACATTTCCTCCCTCCATGGGTTTGGCTTCTTACTTTGAATAGCCATTGGCCGCAGAGCTGGACAACGGGATCTAATCAGACCTCTCATTGCCTAACCTGCCGTCTATGTCCAAAGATAGATGGGACAAGATCGCACATTGTCTCAGCTGGGGTTTGCATGTTTCTACAATGTGAATGTTGAAAATCAAATATAAAAAAAAACTGATTAGGCATTTTATAGTTGTTTGTATTATACTTCATACAGAAATTTGATATTTCATCCTATGGGATTAAAATTGTGTTGTTGTTTTTTTTTTAAGTCAATGTCAGGAACCTCTGTCAGGTCCCAATGGCCTAAAAGTGAGAACTGAATTTTTATCTTGCAGACTAACTCAACTCTTCATTTTTTTAATGATCAAAGGCTACCATCTCCAAAGGGCCTTCTTCATTCCAGGTGTCCATACATTTTAAACATGATTTTATAGTTCTTTGTCACTTTAATCAACTAACTAACTGCCACTACTTAGCTACTTGTCACAGGCTCACAGAGGCAATGCTCCCTTCGCACTGCTCAGAGCTCAAATCTTCTGCTCAACAGTGAAAGCAACATACCCCTTGTTGGCTGTGGCATTCAATACACGCCTGTCTGTATATGGCTCCAACAATGACTAGCTGTGTGACTTCAGACAGTCATCTTGACCTCTCTGAACTTCATTTTCCACAAACACGCAAAGCAAATAATTTCCACATTGCCAAGTGGTGGCAAAGGATCAATGAGCTCGTTTTGAGAGTTACTACCAGTTCCTAGAACAGAGGAAACACTCAATAGAAGGGAGTGATTTTATTGTTAGTGTCCATATTTTTTTTCCCTGTTCCAGATTTCAGGACAAGGTAAGGGAAGAATTTACCACCTCCTGCTTCCCATTTCCTCTTCAAAATCAACTTACTCTCTTGTCTCTCTCATGAGCCAAGAACAGAACATAGCTTAGCACATGGTAGTTTAGTTGAGGCAGAGAACGAGCAAGTTCCCTACCACCAAACAGAATTTTTTTTAAATTAAACTAATTATCTGATCAATGAATTCACTTCTGTTTGATTGCAATATGTAGCATAAAACTGGCAAAGCAACATGTAAAATAGCTTTTAAATTAAATTTTATTAGAAGACAATAAGTAAATTCACATGATTATGAATTGTATTTAACTGGATAGAAACTATGTATCATATGGTATTTGAAATTTGGATGAGCTTGTCAAGAATTGCAAAAACTGACATTTCTAATATAAGGAATTTCATATTTGATATATTTTTGCTCATTTGTTAAAAAAATGGTCTCCTTTTTATAGACATAATTCTCTGAAAATATTTAGATTCGAAGACATACAATTTCATTAGAATACTTTTCTTTCATAATAACTCTGATGAGTTTAATTTAACCACAATTTTTACTTCATTTAGCACTCAGAAAATTGGAAATTATTTGATGCTATAGTAAACTTCTCCTTTTTAAGTTTTTTTTTTTTTTTCAAACACTAACTGGCATATGGAAGAAATAGTAATGCTTGGAAGTACAATTTTCAAATAATTTTCTGTTATGAATTAGTAATGAGGTGGTCAGTTTGATGATGCTGACCCAGCAAACTAGATTAGACCTCCTGTGGGGCACCCACCTTTTCTTTTCTACATTTTGGATTTTCAGCACAGAAAAGGCACTAAGTAATATTAGGGGCAGGAATATAGTAATGGATGGATAAAGGGAAATAAATTTTTCCTTTCATGTTCTAGATTTTATAGAATTCTAAAGTCCTAGAAATGGATAAGAGAATTCATCTGGGTATCCTTCCTTGCTCCTTACCCCCATGTTTTGATAGTATCATTATAATGATTTGGATTTAGATTTTACGTGACTTGATATTCCTCCCAGGACAGTCACCCAACACACAACTCAGATCAATTGGTCCAATGCACTGAATGGACGGAAGTGCTGTCAGGTGATGTATCTGACTTGCTAGCCCTGAAAAAATTTGCTTAATTTCTGTGGGTCTCATTTTCTTTATATGATAGGGATATGTAATCTCTGTCTGGCATGGCTCCAAGAATTCCAGAAAAGGATGACCTAGAATAGGCAATAACCTAAATGTATAAATTGCTGCACAAATGAATGATTTTATTGTTGCTGTGCTTGCTGTTATTTGGACTTTTTCCTACTGTAAACTGGATCTTTCCAGCATTTGTAAATGCTTCTGGAGTTAACCTCAGATCCAGAAGCAAATTTAAGGGACTCTGGATTCTCTTTTTAAGACCTGATCTGTTGGCCCCAGGGTAGGCTTTAAAATGGGGACTGCATCATGTTGTGCAGAGATTATGGCCCCAGGGGTTCTTCCAGCCCAGCAGCCTCAGCACCAGCAGGGAAATAGTAACTCCTAGGCCCAGGCTAGGAGGGCTCCTGATCCCAGTGGTCCATTGTTTTCTAAGTGTGGAATGTCCATTTCTGAATTTCTGATGGTTGGAAGAAATGGTTTTAAAGCGACATTGAATAACAATACACTTTAAAGGGAGAAAGGTATTCCCTTTTAAATTACTAAGCTGATAATCTGCACACAATTCTCCCTCTGTCTGGAATCCACTTCCCCCTAAAATGGCTCATTCCAGCCTCCTATTCCCTGTCCACCATACTGCTTGTCTGTCATTCTCCTCAGAGTGACAAAGACTGTCTACTTTGACCAAACTTTAATCAGGCTCCTCTGAGTCCTCTGTCCCTATAGGCCTGAAATTGGCCATTCTTATGTCTTTGTAGAATCTGCTTTGAGCAAGAATCCTGCTAAGCTGGTGTAGTGAAAATTCCCTACCCTTAGTATCTGACTGCTCTCATTCTTAATCATCCAAGTCTATCTTCAGCAAGAATCCTGTTGAGTAGGTCTAGCAAGAATCCCCCTTACTTAGATGTTTCCCCTTAGTAATTTTCTATCCACGGATCCCCATCTGCTTCTGTGATGGAAATCTCCACTTGTCCCTGTCTAAGCTGGATTTGAGTTCTTGCTCTCTCTCCAACTAGAAAATCCCATTGTAGTAGCCCTACTTGAATAAAGTGTGCCTTACCGTCTTTAACAAGTGTCATGAATAATTTTTTCTTTAACAAGAGCACATATTATTTTCTGATATTTTTATCTTTTCAATGCACTGTTTACTTTCAGTAAATGTATTTACTCTCTAGAATGTAAGCTTCATGGGGAGCAAAGAGTTTATCTTTTTTACTGTGTATCCTGGAGCCTAGAACAGAGCCTTCTATGTTGTAGATATTCAATAAATAATTGTTGGCCTCTTAGGGGTGTTGGTTAAATTTTTATTGCTCATTCTAATGGGGTAAGGGATAGTTTGAAGTTGCTTCATACAGAAATTTGATACAAGAATGACCTTCCCTGCATACCCACCATTGCTCTACTTAGATGTCACCTCCTCAGAAAGCTTTTCAGTGATCACCTTATATAAAATGACACCTAGTCCTTGTTACTGAGTCTCTTTCTAGCTATTTATCTCATTTTTTTCCCTTTCTTGCACTTACCACTACCCGACATTATAATGAATGCCTGTGTATTGTTTGTTTCTGTCTCCCACCTCACTGTAGTGACAGTCCCATTGAAGACAGTGGCTTTGTGCTGTTCACCTCTGTTCACCCAGAGTCCAGAACAGTGCCTGGCATATACTGGGGCTCAATAAATAATTGTTGAATGAACCAATAAATAATGATAAGCATTATCAACACTAGGCTTTTAATTTGTAGTTTTGAGTGAGATTTTTCATTCAGCTTCTTCTTTCAGTCCTATTTATTAATAGCAACGATGTCAATCAAATGAGGATCAGAAAGGATATAACCACATCACTCCTTTAATACAAGGATTTCGGATACTGCTGGTAGTAGGTGATCAGCGATTGTTAACCCCGTATGAGGGTTGCCCTCTAGCTCTTCTAGCATCTGAAAAGCTACAGCACCAAAAGCTAGGCATCCCCAGTGCCAAAGAAGAGACTCTAAATGAAGGGAATACAGCCCTATGTGAGTTGCACAAAGGGATCTTCTGGCTGTTTTTGCTCAGGGTGCCAATGTCTAAATGAAAGAAAGTGTGAAAATCCCATTCTAATGACCCACAAGGATGTGGAGAGCTTTGCCATGAAGTGAGTTTCTAGTTAATGGATAGATTTTTGTTTTAACTATGATGGATTATTAAACCCAGACTAGTTGGCAGAAAGGAAGCTCCAATAGTTGCTAGTCATTCTGCTAAATATTTAACATCTGCTCTTACGTAATGGTGTGTAACACGCACATGATTCTCACACTCAGAGATCAAATGGTCTATTTATTGGCAGCCTACTCTGTTCTAGAAATTGGAGCCATTTAATATTCATAATGATTCCCTTTCAATTATTCAATGTTACGGATAAAAGTCCAAATAAATAATGTACTTTAGATACCACTGATTATGTGGGATTTTTTTTTTTAATTTCCAGCAAGATGACTGAAGTCCTAAAGATCCAAATGTCTCCTAGCCATTCTTTTGTTTCTTTGTTTGCTTATTAGAAACAAGTAGAAGCAGGGCTCTCATGTGGGGTATTACTAATAAACATGGTGACCACATGTTCTGGTTCTTCCCAAGACAGTCCTAGTGTTTGTAGTTGTAGAGTAATTTTGAATAATGCCCCCTTTCATTCTCCAAAGTGACCAATTATGGGTAATCATTTTTATGGTCCTCCTACCAATAATTTTGTCCCAGTGTGTTAACAGCATCATAGGTTTCCAATGGCCTGGAGAGACTTTTCCCACAAAGGCAGAAAGGTGATTAGCTACTCTAGGAAGGAAAGGAAAAAAAAGGAACATAAACTTTGATCTTACTCATCTTAGAGAAATATTCCAGCCTCTCAACTTCTCTTTGTAGGTTTAACTTTAAGGCTGATTAAAAAAAAAAATAATAAACTTAACCCTCTTCCACAGGATATAGAAATACTAGGGAAAAAAAAGAATATTGTGTTCATATTGTTTATACAGTTTTATACTTCCTATATTTAACATAGAAGGAGTATTCAATATCAACAATAGGCTTTTTAAAAAAACACTTAAATTGCTACACAGTATTACATTATATGGATGAATCACCACTTATTTGTTTTTTTTTGTTTGTTTGTTTGTTTGTTTTAAAGATTTTATTTATTTATTTGAGACAGAGAGAATGAGAGAGACAGAGAGCACATGAGAGGGGGGAGGGTCAGAGGGAGAAGCAGACTCCCTGCCGAGCAGGGAGCCCGATGCGGGACTCGATCCTGGGACTCCAGGATCATGACCTGAGCCGAAGGCAGTTGCTTAACCAACTGAGCCACCCAGGTGCCCAATCACCACTTATTTGTACACTAAATTAGCAATATCTATTCAACACCTTACTACAACCTGGGCATTCATCAGGGAAAACAGTAATAGTGAAATAGACCAAGTCCCTGCCTTCATAAGGATTAAGTTCTACTGGGGATGATCAGGCAATAATTAAGTCCTGACACAGGCATATAACTTGATAGGAAACCTGATAGGACTTGCTTTCTCCAACTAATAAATGTTCTTCTGGCTTTACTTTTGTTCTTGTTCTTGATAATATCTTGCCCTTATCCAAGACCAGTTGATTCAGAGTAGAATGGTATTTACACATCTGTATTTTTTTAAAGCAGTGCCTTATCTAGCAGTATCGGATCCAGAGGTAAAAGGAAAAATTAGTAATACCAACTGTATTTTAAAAGTTGATATTTTTTTCATCATGCATTTTTTGCATTAATTTTGATTTTCTCAACAAATTTGGGTTAGATTCTATTTATCTTGTTAATTGAGTTTTTGGTGCTCCCTTAAATTTTCCACACAAGGCCAGTGTCTCAGGGGCAATTCCTCACCCATGGGATTCTAATGCCCTCGTTGTAAAGGCTGAGCAACCTGCTCCAGTGACTGGTGTAGGCCAACACATCTCAAATTTTCATGTTCATGTGAATCGATTGGGGATTTTGTTGTAAACTGACTCAGTATAGCTGGAGTGAACTGGAGGTTATATGTCTGTAACAAGCTCCTAGGTGATGCTGTTGCTTCTGGTGTATAGGCCACATCTGCATAACAAGGTTCTGAGTTATTCTGAAAGGTGTAAGATAGAGTACACATCATATGCACACAGAACCAAACTGAATGTATCCCACTGAAGGCAATCCCCTCCACATGGAGTAAAGGTAAAGTGGACAAGGGAGCTCTCTGTGGTGAGTCATTTCATAACCCACAGGACTCCCCATTAAGTAAACTGAGATGTGAAAAGCCAGCAGCTCTATGTCCAACACTCCTCTGGCCATTACTATTGATCAGGGGATGATATCATTCCTGCCAGAAGGTGACCCAAACGCAGTTGCTTGGAAATAACCATCGGTTGCCTGCCTTATTTATATCCCGTTAAAATATTTCCTTCAGGTCCCCAGTCAAGCCTGCCACTTTGGGATGAAAAAGTTCCTCTCGGGCAGCTGTCTGCAAGCAGGACATCCTACCTGGAGTAAGTACCAACCAAACTCTGTTGCTTTGGTGTGATTCCTTTAGCCCAGGGTGGGTTGAGCTGCAACCACCAACTCTGACTGGGAAAGTGTACAGGTTTATATCTCAGACCACAATGTTAGTCCTGCAAGAAGTACTATTTTCTTTTTTTCTTATAAATCTATCTATCTCCATGGGCTATGTCCATTCTGCCAAAGTGGAGGAACTGAACCCCAGCTGTGGTTGCCCCTGAACTTCCTACTCTAGGTTGCACTGGAATCCAGAAGCCTTCTGGAAAATGGGGCAACAACCTTTGATCTCCATCTCTATGTAGTTTCAACTTACATCTTCCTTGTGCAAGCCACACTGGTCTGAGGAACTGGAGTTGTGACTTCCTAGAATATAGAAAATATCTAATGTCTAGGGTCTCACTTCCTTACTCACCCCATACCCCATCCCCTCTGACATATGCCCAATTCCTTGGGGTCATGGCAAAGGGTAATCTGTGGGTCAGCTCAGTCTGATGGACATCACACCTTTTTGTCCTAGTCAAGAGTGGAGGTAAAATGTTGAATGTATCCCTGCTTGCTGTTATTATTTCTTCATTGGGTTTAATCTTTTATACAATAGTTTGAAACAATATTTAACTTTAGGCTATGTCTGCTTTCTCCAGGGCAAATATCCTTGAGGCCAGAAGCACAAAACATTTTGGCAGCCTCTTTAAAATATGATAGAGTGGGGCAGAAAATATAAGGAGAATCAAGTCTGATTAATATTTAGCAAAAGTATTCTACTGTATCATTCTGGTGGTGGGAGGGGGCAGAAAATAAGCATGATAAATCAGCAAATGCATATATGTGTGTGTGTATATATATATATATATATATATAGTTATAGTTACAGCTAAAGTTATAAAGAGTTATGCAGTGACAAGTGGTAAAGAGAAAAAAAATAAACTAGAGAAAGTGGAAAGAAATTTTCAGGTGGAGGAGAAGATGCTCAAATTTTATATGGTCCGGCCGGGGAAAGCCTCAATGAGAAGGTGATATTTGAGAAAAACCCTGAAGGGCTGAGCAGCTAATCACACAGACATCTGGTGTAAGAGTATTTCAAGTAGTGGGAACACCAAGAGCAAAGGCAACTGAATAGAGAAGGGAAAATATTTATGTGAAAAAGGGCAAGTAAAGGGATCATATATTTAACATCCAAACTCACATAAATCAATAAGATACTTATAGATACATGAGTAAAGTTTATGAACAAAGTACAAAAGAGGAAATATAACTTAAAAAACAGAAAAATCACGTATATATCCCCAATTAGTAATCAAAAAATATATACTAATCTAAGGTAGAATTTAAACTGCTCTATTTCAGTGAAAACAAGATTAAAAACAGAAAATGTTAAAATTATAACAGTAATACTGGCAAGAATTCACAGAAGTAAATACCTTAATGTTTTGACAATGGAAGTGTAAATTGTTATACTTCTTTGGAAAATTAATTTGGCAAATGTCTTCGTGAACCACATTGTCATGAGCAGGCATTCTACCTCTGAAAATCTACCCAGAAATGTCACTCAAACATAGACAAATAGATGCTTGTATATATTCACAAGAGTGGGCAACGGTTTCGAAAGCAAATTAAATGTCCAGCAGCACGATATGAGCTCAGTAATTGTGGCAAGTTCTCTCAATGAGATAATAGGTAGCTATTAAACCTGATGATTCAAAAGTGATTTAGTAACATGGTGACATGACAGATGGTTTTGGCACGTTAAATGGGAGTGGGTGGAGTCAGTTTATAGGATTATATGTGTATATTGATTAGAGTTTAAGCTTATAAACCACTTTCACTTGTGTGCATGTTCCTGTGTTTGTAGGTGTTTTATTCTTCCTCCATGTGGAAGAAATGATGGTCTCTCCACTAGTCAGAGTTGTTTAGAAAAACTGAACCAACAGGATGTAAATACACACACATACATATAAACACACACACACAGAGAAGAGAGATTTATTGGCTTGCATGACTGTGGAGGCTTGGCAAGTCTAAAATCTGCAGGGCAGACTGGCAGGCTGGACACCCAGGAAAGAGTTTCAGTTTGAATCCAAAGGCAGTCTGCTTGCAGAATTCCCTCTTCTTCTAGAAACATCAGTCTTTTTCTATTAAGTTCCTCAACTGATTGCACTAGACCCACCACATAATGGAGGGCGATGTGCCTTGCTCAAAGTCTACTGATTTCAATGTGAATCTCGGGTTGCCTGGATGACTCGGTTGGTTAAGCGGCAGACTCTTGATTTCAACTCAGGTCATGATCTCAGGGTTGACCTGCATCAAGCTCCCTGTTTGGCAGGGAGTCTGCTTGAGGATTCTCTCTCCCTCTCCCCCTGCTCACTCTTGCTCTCTCCCTCCCTCTCTAAAATAAATAAATGTTGTTGTTGTTTTTTTTAATGTGAATCTCATCTAAAAAATACCTTCATAGACATGTCTAGAATAATGTTTGATTGAATATCTGGGAATGGTAGGTGACCTAGCCTAGTTGATATATAAAATTAACCATCACGTCCTGCAATAGCTTGAGGTGTACATAATGCTTTAGGTCCATAATGCTAGAAAACAAAATGATGGTTCCAGCAGAATCCCACGGAGGACAGCGCTGGCTTGGAGAAGAGACAATCCCAGAGCCTATTCCAGTGGGCAGAGGTCAGGGTACTATGGAGGAGCCCACGTCACACGGTGGGTGGGAGAAGTGGCAGCCCCAGTTACACTATATGAAATGGCTTTTTGGAGAAAAGTGATACAAGAAGAAGGAGGACAAGACAGTGCTGTTGAGGAACCAGGAGTCCTGACTCGAGTTTCCTGCAGATGTCCAAGCCAACTGCACAGAGTCTTCATTATGGCATTACTGTCTTCTCCTTGTAATCCTTTTATTTTCCAAATACAGACCTTTATTTGTTCAAAAGAATAAAGGGGGAGATAATAGATTTCTGTCTGCCTTGGTTGTACTACAACTGTAGAATTGTTTCTAGACATGAAAACCCCAGTTATCAAAACAAAACAAAAACAAAAACAAAAAGAAAACACTAACAAATTGACATCTGTCTAAGTGGTAAAAGATTTTCAAACCATTTCAAAAGAATAAGGGCGAAAGGTTAGAGTCTTGTTAGATTAGAAAATAGACGTGTCTGGACATGTTTAGGACTAATAATAATCCCAAAGATTATCCTGTGGGGTGGGGTGGGGCTTCCTCTAGTGGGTTGATGGGCAGGAATAATAATAAAAAATATATATTTTCAGTGTAAGGAAGGAATGAGGACTATGGAATTTATGTCTTTGGAAAACAATAACTCCTCATTACTGGTAGTATTTAAAGAGATGCTACAGAATCACTGGTGAGGAGTATTGCTTATCCATATTGTGTGGGATAAGGAGAGAATCTAAGGGCCCTATTTTTTTTTTTTTTCTAGTTCTAAATACTCTTACCAAGCACAGGAATGTTAAGGTTGGGTGGGGCTACTACGAGGGTAATACAGGGGATATTACAGAGCCTAACACCTGTATTTCTCCTTGTAGCAATGAGTATTTTTATATAGCCCCCTTGTAAGAAAATCCAGCTTTTTTCCTCCTCTGCAAAAAAAGAACCCCATGGAACTTTAATATCAAAATATTTCATGCTTTGCCTTTTTGTTTTTCTCGCAGAACATATTTGAGTATCCAACCTTGCATTTTCAGAAGGTATTGCTCATTTTGACAAATTGCCAAAAATGGGGGCATTTGAAAGCTAATTTCAAATTGTTTTTCCATAAGGCCTGGACCCATAACTATTCAGTGACTTCATCTCCCCATGATTTATGGGCAGAGATGAGTCAGTGGTGTTGTCCAACTAAATGATGGTCTCTCGTGGATTTAATTCTCACATATTCTTTCAAAATGTGTACCTTTAAGTCTTGACATTTGTTAAATGCTAAAATCACATTACTCATTTACAATGAGAACTTTTTGAGAAAAATAAGAAATTGAAGGCAGCAGACACAAAAATCTATTTATAACACATATGAAGAAATGTTAAAAACCAGTTTGGCAAGAAGGGACCTACCAGCTTCAGTTTCTGCTTTTATAGGTCAAAATAGCCAAGTATTGGCAATTTCAATATAAAAAGAATTAGGAGGAGGAGGTGGGGGAGGAGGGGAGACAAAGATGAAGAAAAAGATGAGAAGAAAAACAGTAAAATTAAATGTTAATTCAATAACAAATTAAATGATCCATATTTTCAAATATATAAATTGAAAATATGAGCAACAATAATGATCAAAATCTCAATTGTAATGAAAATATCCTTATGTAAAAAAAAGAACCTCAACTTGTTCTTCATACCTTATACAAAAATTAACTCAAAATGGTTAATACATCTGAATGTTAAGGCTTAAAACTATGAAATTCAAGAAGAAAATATAGGAGAAAATACTTGTGACCTTGGGTTAGACAAATATTTTTTAGCCTGATGTATAAAGGAAAAATCTGGACAAGTTTTACTTCATCATAATTATGAACTTCTGCTCCTATTGAAAGGGCAAGTTTCAGACTGGTTAAAAAATAATACTCACACTCACATATTTTGTTAAGGGACCTGTATCCAGAAAACCTAAACACCTCTTAAATGCAATGATTGTAAAACAATCAGATTTTTTTAAATGCATGAAAGATCTGAACGGATACTTCACTAAAGAAGGTGTATAGATGAAAAATAAACACGCAAAGATGCTGAACAGAATTCATCATTAGAGAAATACAAATTAAAGCTGCAATGAAAACCACTACTATACACCTATTAGAAGAGAGGACATAAAACACACACAAACAACAGAAATACCAAGCAAGTGTTGGTGAGAACATGGACCAACTGGAATTCTCATTCAGGGCTGGTTATGTGCAAAATAGTACAACTGATTTGGAAAACCTTTAAGCAATTTCTCATAGTTAGATATACCAACTCTGAAGCATTTAAACAAGTGAAATAAAACCATGTTCACACGAAACCCTATATGCAAATTTTACTTTGGCTTTATTCATAATCACTAAAAACTGGAAAGAGCTTAAAATGTTCATAAACTGGGGTATTAGTAAATAAACTGTGGTACATCCAGTAACAAGAAGGAACTATTGATACACTTACCAACATGGATGAATTTTGAAATCATTTATGCTCAGTGAAAGAAGCTGGGCTCAAAAGGTTACATTCTGCATGTTTCCATTTATATAACACTCTTGCTAAGGCAAAACTATAGGGAAGTAAGCAGACCAGTGTTTACCAAGGGTCGGGGGCTGGGGGAGAACTTGACTACAGAAGGAGATGGGGGAATTTTCTTCTATGTCTTAATTACAATGGTGGTCACATGACTGTATTTGTCAAGAGGAGCAGAACCATGTGGTTAAAAGTGTGAATTTTACTGCACATAACTTACACCTCAGTAAAATAAATGGGGAAAAAAATATTAGGCTCCGACACTTGTCGGCCTCAGTAAACAAGAGCGTCTCTACCCTGTGAGACCCTCGCGGCAGGCTTTGTGGTCCACATCGGAAACCCCAGAAGGTGGAGACCCGGCCACTGGGCATACCTATGTGTACTTGACATCGGGTGGGCCTCCTGTCAATGCCAGACAGCTTCTCAAGCTGCCATCATGGATTCCTCAACTCCCATTAATCCCATTAAGAACAAGCCGATGACTTTAATTTGGATTCCTGATTGAACTATAAAGAGCACTCCATCTGCTTTGTAGACTAAGCAACAGACAGGCCAACACTTCCCAGAGAGGAATTCGCTTAAATGCTCAAATTGGGAAAATGGGAAACAGAAGATGCTGGTGCCAAACCTCTGGTGAGTCAGGGAGGGCTCCTTTAGGCCAAGCGTGAGACAGAACATTTTCTTGATATACCCATTTATCACTTCTAGGCCCATCTGGCATTTGTGGGGCAGGGGCTGCAGAAAGGTGACTGCATCTGTGAATACGACCAATAAACGTCATTTCCATCATCCGCTCATGCAGTTCCTCTCCAGACTTCCAGGCTTGCCCCAAGCAGTCCTGTTCACGGACTGCTTCTATAGTGGGCAGAAAGGGGTGTCTTCCAACAGGTAGCTGTGTGCTCACATCTTACTTGCTACTTTTCTTAAATTAAAAAAATAATAATAATACATTGTTTTGGTAGGAGAGTAGAACTTGTAGTGACCTAGGGATACTAACGAACTCTCAAGTCCAGAAAGCTGTGTGACGAAACCAACTATCAAGCAGGTAGTCCCAGCTACACGGATTCTGTCTTTGCTCGCTCAGTTTCTTTACCTCGCTCATCCTCAGAGGCAGAGCCTACATGGCCAATCTGGTTGCTTGCTGCCTTTGAGGCCCAAAGTAAGGAGGAGAGTGGGAGATAGAATACAAATGAGGTCCTTAGGATGGTACTAGGAGAAACATTGTTCAGGGACAGGCAGAGAGAGGCAGGCAAGAAGTTACACAGTGTGAAGAAAACGGACAGAAGAGAAAGTAAGACTTCACGCTTCATTGCTGTGATCCACATTCAAGATAAATCAGGAAAAAAAAAAAGAAAAAAAACCCCTGAGTTGGCTTGCAATTAATTTGGGTTACTCGACTTTCATTGCTTTCAATTCTTTTTCTTGTTCTGCTCTAAATTTTACCAGCTCTCTGAGCTCTGGTCACAACTATGGTGGACTTTTTGCCTTAGACTTGGTCGATAAACTTGCCTTTCCCCTATTTCTTACTCTTTCAAATAATTGGCCATTGAAACACTGGTTTTACCTTAGAAATGATTCTTCTTCTCCATATAGGTGCCATCACTGTTCTATGTGAAGAAACTTTTGAAACAGCCTCCTCAACCATCTATCTACCTACCTAGTCTATCTTCATTAATCCTTTCCCTACAAGAGTGCCCCCCAAAATCTTCCTAGAATGCAGATCTGATTAGGATTGCCAGTTGCTTAAAAGTCAACACTGCTTACAGAATGAAATAGAAACCAACCTCTAGCAAGGTATTTGAGATCTTCCATGATTTCAATCCAGCCCCTTCCATCCTCATCTCCCACCAAGCACCAAGAAATGCTGATCTAGCAGAAGTCCTCAAACCAGATCAGGCTCCATTTATTGCTTCTCACTGTCTTTGGGCATGCAGATCCCATTGCTTGGAACATTCTCCCTGTTTACCTGATCCTCCAATTTCTGCTCCTCCTTCCTTATCACTTCAAGGCATCATCTCTTTTCTGGAATCTCTCCTCTATACTTCTTTGGCATTCTAAGTTTCTGATCACCCTCTCTCCCACAGCATAAATAAAAGAGGAAATTGGACTAAATTAATAGTAGAAAAATATTTATCCTAAAAGGATCATTATTATATGGAATACATTAGCTTCTCTTTGTTTTAAACCCCTCATTCCAGAATAACATCTTAGTTCTTTTAAGAAAAGGTAATTTAAAAGTTCTGCTTGAGTTTACTTTTCCTTATCAACTCTCCCCCAAAACATTAAGTCCCCAACTCTACCCCCAGTGAATTATGTAGCCACCTTATAATGAATACCACTAGCACAAATTATAACCTACTTTTTATACAAGTGTATAAATATATAATTTATATATCATAAGATATGAATTTAAAGTGTACAACTCAGTGTTTTTTAATATATTGACAGGGCTTTGTGATGATGAGCACAATTTAATTTTAGAACATTTTCAGCCCCCTTGAAAGGAGCACTGTATCCATCGGCAGTCACAACCCATTGCTCCAAGCCCCACTCCACCTCCTGCTACTGATCAATTTTCTGCCTCCATGCATTGTCCTATTCTGAACATTTCATATAAATTAATTCATACAATATAGGGTCTTATGTGACTATTTCTTATATGTCCCATATTTCTTCATTGGAAATAGGACATTTAGATAACGTATTATAGCAATATATTGTTTCTTGCATGTCTTGTAATTTTTTGGTTGAAAATTAGACATTTTAAATAATATGTTGTAGCAACTCTGGTAACTAATCTCTCCCAGGGGGTTATTGTTGTTGCTCATTTGCTTGGTTATGAATTTGTTTTGTGACTTGGCTGAATAATTCTGTAAAGTCTTTTCCCCAGTAGTGTGCAGTTTCCAATGTCCTGCTCAGACTCCCCCAGCCGCCCCCCCCTTTTTTTTAATCTTTAGACAGGCTGCTAGTGCTTGCCCTGGGTCAGTATTAACCATGTACTGGTCAAAAGTTGTGCATAAGACCCCTGGGCCAGTTGTATTTTTACCCTTTTCCACTGTATGTGTGTATGGCTTGGAGGCTGCTATCAGAGTTTAAGGAACTTATGGCATTTTGCTCCATGTTCAACCAGGTACTCGTAGATGGGAGGTTCCCTCTCTCAACTCTCCTGTGAAGGTACTTCCATGGGCATGCACACAGTCTTCCAGAATGACAAGGTTGAGCATGGCTTTTTTTGTAAGCCTCGTTACCTGGAGTTGCCTCTGCATCAAAGTACGTAGCGTTTGGTCAGAGGTTGTGTTTAAGCCTCACATTCCAGACAGGCTTCTCTGCTCTGTGTGGATGGGTCAGTGTGTGGTTTGAAAAATTCTTTCAAGTTCTTTCCTGCTTGCTCCTGAGTGGGTTTAGCCTAACACAGGTGCACAGCCTTCCGGACTTCCAGAATTGACTCTGATCTTCCATTCTGTTGGTTTCCTGGGTTCCTTCTATTAAGCTTCTGTCAGCTCTGCCATTTTGCTTCAATCATGGAACTACCAGCCACCTCTGAATTGTTTTCCACAAAGATCCCCTTTGTTTTCTGCAACACTCGTTGTCTTAGTCCTTTTGGGCTGCTTAACAAAAACAAACATTGATTTCTCAGTTTTAGAGGCTAGGAGTCTGAGCTCTGGGTGGTGCCAGCATGGTTGGGTAAGGACCCTCTTCCTGGTTCATAGCCACCACTCTCTCACTGTGTCTTCACATGGTAGAAGGGGCTAGACATCTCTCTGGATCCTAGTTTGTGAGACACTAATCCCATTCCAGAAGGTTCCATCCTCATGACCTAAGTACCCCCAAAGTACCATCACCTTTGGGGGTTAGGATTTCAACATATGAATTTTGGGAGGACACAGACATTCAGACCATATCACCCATAGGCAAGGAAGCAGAGTGTAGAGCTCTTGTCCATACTGTCTGCCCTTCCTGCAGGACACGGCACGGGAACTGGGGATGGGACCCACTTTCCCCAGAATGACACAAATGCTCTATTATTGAGCACTGTGGGAAAGTGGAAGCCCATGGTCTTCTCAGCTTGCTTCTCCCAGCCTGGAACCCCCTGTCTAGGACTGCACTGGGGTGGAGGTGATGGAGAGTAGTTGATGGAGGGTGGTGTGGACAGGAAGCATTCTTGACCCATCCACCTGAAATAGAGCTTCCCCACAGGAGTGAAGTTTAGGTAGAATACCTCTCAGTCACTATTGACTGGAATAGAGCACAAAGCCTTTATGGCATGGGGCTGGGGATAAAAACCACAAGCAGCCTGTCCCTCCCAGGTAGGCTGGTAACCCCAGACTGTGAGCCTTGGAAGGCAGAGACTCTATCTTCTTGGGGTCACTTCTCCAGAGTAGAGTGCCCGGAAGAGAGTTTCTGTTATATGGGGCTAGGGGGAAAGGAAGCCGGTCTTGGCTCAAATACCACAGACTCTTGCTTTTTGTATTGAAATTTAGTAAATTTTGTTAATACACATTTCTTCATTTGAGTATGCCGTTGGGAAAATTCTACACACTTTAAGTGATTGTTTTTGTTTTTTATAATTTCCATCAATTAAATTGTTCTTTTGCTGGGGAATGAGTCCACTGAACTACTTACTCCACCATTTTAGAAGTTCTGGAATTATTTTTTTTCCATAACAAGTGCATAATATACCTAATTGGGGAATGAGTGAATGCTTTTGTCCATACATGATCTCTATTTGCTTACCTTAACACTTTGATTTTATCTATATAAACTTCTCTCTTAAGCTTAGATTCCAAATTTACTCCTCTCCCAACACATTCAGTTTCCGTATATCATTCTGTTCTTTCTATGAAAATAAATATAGTTGCAAGTGTTTATTGAGTTCTTTCAAATCCTGGCTTTATTTCTCTGTAACAGATTTTTATGGGCTTAGCATATGGAAGGAGCTTGATAAATTTTAGTTTCCTCCTTTCCTACCTCCCTCCCTTCCTTCCTCCCTCCCTTCCTTCCTTCCTCCCTCCCTTCCTCCCTCCCTTCCTCCCTCCCTTCCTCCCTTCCTTCCTCCCTCCCTTCCTTCCTTCCTCCCTCCCTTCCTTCCTTCCTCCCTCCCTTCCTTCCTCCCTTCCTTCCTTCTTTCCTTCCTTCCTTCCTTCTTTCCTTCCTTCCTTCCTCCCTCCCTTCCTCCCTTCCTTCCTCCCTCCCTCCCTTC
>NC_058418.1:38713465-38864827 GCF_002201575.2 Neomonachus schauinslandi | reverse complement strand
TTCCTTCTTTCCTTCCTTCTTTCCTTCCTTCCTTCCTCCCTCCCTTCTTTCCTTCCTTCCTTCCTTCCTCCCTTCCTTCCTTCCTCCCTTCCTTCCTCCCTCCCTTCCTTCCTCCCTCCCTTCCTTCCTCCCTCCCTTCCTTCTTTCCTTCCTTCCTTCCTTCCTTCCTCCCCTCTTTCCTCTGCATGTCTTATCTGCTACACTTTAGGTTTAGGTGCTAACCAAACCTATCTTGTCTCTCTTGCTAGACTATTTGATCTCAGAGGGTAAGGATACCTATTTTTCTTTCTCTGGATTCCCCATAGGCATGGCACTATACCTTTCAAGTGGCAGGCACTCAATACATGTCTGTTTATTGATTAATTATACAAAGTGGGGGTGCTCATGCTGGCATTCTTCCAGAGGGATTGAAGAAAGACAGAAAGTGGTAAGAAAGAGATCCCCCCATGAGATTATGTATGTTTTAGCAGCAGATACAACTGCGGAGGAGGCTACCAGGCAATCTCAGTTACCTGGACTAAATGTCATGCTTGATCAGAGGTACATGAGAGGTGGAGGCAGTGGGAGACCTGGGCAACAATAAGTATATCATCATAAAATGTGGGAAGATTGAATGCACTGGCGTTACTAAACACAGATTGCAGGAGTTTATGGAAATCTTGCCACAAAACTTTCTGGGGTAGCAGAAAGGCTTACAGTGAAAGGTGCAAAGACCTTTCAAAAAGAGCTGATATTTGCACTTATGGAAACCAAACCATGGGGCTTGCCAAGAGAGAGGGGTAGGTAGGAGTAACAGCTGGATCAGAGCAGAGTTTGGATTGAACACATTGGGATGGTCTCCTGAGCACAATGCAAGGGTCAGAATCACCAGACAAGCTACAGAAATACGTACGTTTATTGTATATTAAAATAGCCAGACTCTCCGTGCTCTGTGGGTGGGCTGGATGGAAATGACCCTGACCAGGAAGGGAGCGAGTTGGCCTTGGTGTCTGATGTTGCATGTGTATGTGGGCTGAGAAGACTCAAGCACAAGTAAAATTTATGGGGACCCAAGTCTGATAATGAAGGAAAGCAAATGGAGACATCTGGGCTGTGCACTTCTATGCAAAAAACATGGCCCTGGCAAAGAGGAATATAAACCTTTTGATGAGAAGCTTTTCTTACAAATTTACTGCAAATATTATACATCAAAAAAATAATGCTTGTGCATTCAAAGTACTTAGAATATTCAGTAAAGTAGAAACAAATTGAAAACAATCCGCACAGAATCTGGCTGTCAACATTTCTGCTCCCTTTCCTTTCCCCCACCCTACTTCTTTTCACTTTTAGACTATTTCATATGCAAGTTTTACCTGCTCATGATCATATTCGATGCACATTCCTACACCTGGCATCTTTCTCTTCACAATACATCAGAAGAACCATTTTAATGGCTGCATTACAGTCCATCACATGAATGTGTTATCACTTAATAATTTCTTTCATTATCTATTTAGTTTTTTTTTTATTGTTATACCAACAGGATGGGAAACTATGGTTTGATGAACATATTTCTGCAAATACATTTATGCATATTTATTTTCCCCTGTCTTAGGTTATTTCATTTGGATGGATTTCCAGAAGTGGAATTGCTAGATCATAATAACCCTGTATGAACATTTTTAAGACTCTTGATCCATTAATGCCAAGTTGCTCTGCAAGACTTCCACATCAACTTACATTTCAATGCAGTGTATGGGAGTTCTTAGAAAGATAAATATTAAGACACAGAGAGAGTATACCAGAGTTTCTAGATAAGAATTAACGGAATGAGCTGCTGGGTATCACCCAAGAGAAGAAAAGGAATAAAATCACATCAGTGATGTACAAATAGAGAATATTCCTGACATACACTTGAGTAATAAACGGTGCTTGTTCTCAGATAATCACCTTTATTCAAGAGCCACACTCTATGATACCACTTCCATGACATCTCCCCACATTACTCTAGTCAAAATGGCTATTCTCACGGATATTCCTTCAGAACTTTTTTTCTGATCCCTCTTATTGAAGTTAGCTCTGCCCACAGCACCTACTCAAGTCCAGGTTAATCACAGGTATACATACAATGTTTGCTGAATTTAATTTGTATGTTCAAATGCCATGGGAATATGAAAAGGAAGAAGGCAGGAAGCAGGATGAGCTGGGGATGCGTATGTGGGGACAGGATGAAGTTAGTGAATTAGTTTATTTTGCAAGGTTGGCTTTCTCTTTGGTCATGATAAGGAGACTATTGGCATCAAGATTTTCTGAAGCCATACGGGCACCTGGGTGGCTCAGTCGGTTAAGCGTCTGCCTTCGGGGTCCTGGGATAGAGCCCTGCATTAGCCTCCCTGCTCAGTGGGGAGTCTGCTTCTCCCTCTCCCCCTCCCCCTGCTCTGCTCTCTCTTTCAAATAAATGAAATTTAAAAATCTTTAAAAAGATAAATAAAAATAAAGATTTTCTGAAGCCATTAGGGAGGAGAGACTAAGCAAACCAGTGTAGGCTCAGGTCATCTCATGTATGGAGGCATAAGACTGAGTGAGTAACTCATACCTTGAGAAGGGTGCTGACGCCTGTGCACCATGTTAGGGTCTCATGATAGTCATAACCAGACCAAACTTCTGTAGGTGGTGCTGGCGATGGGGGTGGGTCAGTGTTTCTTAAAGGGAATAGGTACTCCAGCTATCAATTGCCCTGGGAAGAAGTTATCCTTCTTAGGTAGGAAAGAACCAGAATGAGAAAATCTTATTTCTGTAGAGGCAATCAGCATGGTCTGTGTCCTGAGGAGGAAAAAAGGTAGGCTGTACTTCGCTCCACTATAATAAAACCTTCAGTACAACCTTCATACACATTGCTAGCCATGTCTGTGCACCGCTTTGTGGATCTCAGGGGAGGGGCTTACCCCAGGACCAGAGGAAAGGAAGCTAGAAGAGCACAAAGAGGGGACATGCCTAGAGTCACCATCAAGACACAGCATTGCCCAGGCAAATGGTGACTTCTTCAGCGTCACTTCCAGAGAGTGAGCTAAGGTCAATGAAATGAGGAGCTACAGAAAAGGCCATGGGACCTGCTCTTGAGCAGACGTGAAGCACCACCTTGGGGACCCATCAAGAATACCTCATGACTGCATTAGGCACGACCGGTTTCCAAACATAAAGGGTGGAGGGAGCTGTGATCACTATAACTCATGTCACGTAGCAATACAATAGAGACAAGAAGAGCTACTCTGCTCAGGCTCCTCTCCTCCCCCCACTGCAGGACTTCCACATATGTAGACTTAGTAATTTCTCATGATTACCTTATATATCCACTGTATATATATACATTTTTCTTGTAAAGAGATGACTTACATATGGTTTATATTAAATATAGGTATTAAATTCTGGGTCAAGAAAGTCAGAATCTAGCCACCTATAAAGAAAAGTTCAAAGAAAAGAAGAATAAGAAAGCTTAAGGTGGGAGAAGTTGATCTCTCTTTAACAAGCAAAAAAAGTAAAGTATGAAACCTATGAACTTAATTAACCAAGATGCTAAAGATATAGAGGTGCTGGAGATCTATGTACATTTACAAAATAAAGTGAAGGCATTTTATTAGAAGTTTTGTAAATACCCCTTGGATCAGGGTGATATGGTTATGGGTGATTGGATCGTTTTATGTAATGCTGATTTGATACATTCACTGCTAGTGTTTAAAATTAAAGCAGGTGATCTTGGAATGGAAAGACAAAGGCCAACTTGGAAAACAAAGACTTTTCAAGATGTCAAGAAAGCTTTACAAGGTATCTTTTAGGTGTGGGGGAGGAGGTGTGGATGTGATCCACTCAGAGAAGGAATGATCAAGCTTCAAAACTATGGGGCTCATTAAAAAATTGATGAACAACATCTATTGTACACCTTATGCTGTTTAGAAAAAAGGCTTACATGTGTAATATAATATATATAATTATATATACATCATATATAATTATATATATCTTTATTATATATATTATATATGTGTATATGTATAAAAGATATATATATTTATATATACATATATAAATATATATAATATATATCTTTTTTAAATACAAACATTATCGGGAGCAATTAACTGCCATAAAAGTATACAAAAAGTATACAGTTATTTTGAGAAGTTGCTATCATTATTAATGTAATTTAGGTAAACTATTCCCAGATGGACTATCCCTTCTTTCAGGAGCATATTCTTCATCTTTGCATGTGCAAATGCCACCAATATCTGTTATGTTCCAAACCAAGACCCCTTTTCCCTGATAAACGGTGTTTTATATTTCTAAGTCACTTAATCAAAATAATTTCTTTCAGACATATTCAGTGTCTGCTCTGGAATTCCCAACTGTAGCATTTTTATGTTTCATGGGTGTTTGGTAAACACAGACTTAATCCATGCAGGAAAAAAAAGTTTGTATTCTTCATGAATTTTAGTTTCAGTAATGTATCAGTTGTGAAAATAAGTCTCATCTGCAAATGTATACTAAAGTAGAATTACTTTGGTCCCCTTCCACTTCAATATTTGATAGCCCTGTGAATCAAACAGGAAATAAATAGCCCTGCTGGTGAGCTTTGATTGACATAGCCCGTCTATTTTGGGCAAAGTTCTGTGCTCAGCATGGGGATGGCAGAATCAATAGAACTCTAAAGCCTCAAACCCATCTTGGAGATGTTTGAATGCCCGAATGGAAATGTTGACCTTTTCTTGTTGGAAACTCACTTCCCCACTTAATGAAGTTGTAGCTGCAAAGGAAAGTGCATGGTCAGCTGGAGTCAGAAAATAGTTTCATATGGATTGGATGTTGATCATTCTTGACATCAAATTCCATACCCGGAACCTATCACTCCAGACCCTCATTAGAGGGCATAACCTTGAATGGCCTGGTCTCTAGCTCCTCTCTGAAGCAGAGCCAAGAGAAATGAGATTTCAGGAATACTCACTAAGGGGCAAGTCACCCATCCCTTCTCCACGGGATTCAGAGGTGGATCAAACAAGATGTTGAAAAGCTATCACCTGAGAGGTTGCAAAGGAAATAAAGAAAAATGATTTAAAATTCTGGCTTCCCTCCACTTTGAGGAAAAGGAAAGGTGACATGTTCTTGAACACACCGATCTTAGAAATGGATGTTGAGGACACAGCTTACCCTGGGATCGGGATCAGGTCCAGAGATTTTTCAGGGGAAACCCCGATAGCTGAGGGAAAACTAGATTCCCTTGAGACCCCAGTATGAAGGGTGTGGTCCTTTTATTTTATTTTATTTTTATTTATTTGTTTATTTTTTTAAAGATTTTATTTATTTATTTGAGAGAGAGAGTGAGAGAGAGAAAGAGCACAAGAGGGGGGAGCGGGAGAGGGAGAAGCAGACTCCCTGCTGAGCAGGGAGCCCGATGTGGGACTCGATCCTGGGATTCCAGGATCATGACTTGAGCCGAAGGCAGTCGCTTAACCAACTGAGCCACCCAGGCGCCCGGGTGTGGTCCTTTTAAAGTTCCTAACTGTGAGGATACCAGAACCAGTACCAGTTTCTCTGTCTCTGGATCTGCTGAGTTTGTCACTGGTGGGAATGGTCGGCCCCTCCAATCCCTTTGTGTTGTATCTGAGCAGAAAGATAAGAACTTCTTTTCCCTGAGGTCAGAAGACTTCAACAAAGCCTAAGGTCAGAAATGGTACGGGAACTGGATCTAGTTTAATATGAAGAGTGTCTTTCATTTGTTTGTTTTTAAATGGTCAGACCAGAGTTGACCCAGAATGAACCAAGCCATATTTGGAGGAAAAGGCATGAGCATCTCGTCCTCAGAGGTGTTCGGACATGTATGTTCAGAAAGACTTCTTCACAATGTTATCAAGATACGCCAGTAAGCAAGAACAGGCAAAACAGTGGCTAAGATGTCCATTATGGACACTTCAGTCTCCCAACTCTGAAACTTAACGTCACCAGCCATAAAATGAGGATTTAGAAATGTCCCTCCCTCAGAGAGTTCGTGAGAATTGAATGTGGTGGTGTATGTGCAGCGCCTACAAGGGCCACGCCTATGGCGGGACCTTAATTAAAGTTCATCCTCTTCTCATCAACTATCCAGGTCTAACCAAAGCTTCACTGTTCCTGGAGTTGTGATTAAAATTTTAAATGTACAACATCCTCCAAGGTGTCCACCTGAAATGTCTCAGGAAAGAAAAGTTTTAATAGGTACACATGCTTACAATGGTGATACGCTGACATTTAAAAGCAGTAATACTTGAACTGAGCATAGAAAAAAGGCTGGTACCCCAACGTGACTGCCCTGCATAATCACCCGACCCTTTTCCTGTTCTCAAGGCAAGATTATGCACCCGAGCTCAGCATGGCATAGCCAGTTTTGTTTGCAGGTAAAATCGAGGTCTGCTGCCAGTCATTGATTTGCTATTGCTCTGTTTGATGAATGTCACAGTCAGGAAGTAGAAATAAAAATCTTATAACACATATAGACCTCTGGTAGGCAAAAAACTCAGTCCTAAGGGAGCGCTATCAAAATTAAGTCCTGAGTAGAGACACAAAATAATCACCTTTCCTTTGATTCCTAAGGGGCATTGGGAATATTATGAAATTTCACTATAAAGAGTCCAAGCCATTTGCTTGACATATCTTCACTCTACAAGTTAATACATATATTTCATATAATCCTAAATAAAACATCAAAAGGAAATGCCCTGCAACACAGTGAAATTACTATAAAATGTATTTGGACATATGCATGTCACGTAATGGTTTAAAGAATTAGGAGATGCTAGCTCTTTTGGATATAAAGATATATTATACAGCAGCAAAAATTAACACAGTGTGGTGCTTGTACAAAACCAGACAAATGGATCAATGAGACAGAAGGGAAAAAGTGTATGTGTACTTACCCATACGACTTCAACTTATCATTGTGTACTTGGAGGGAAGGGACCATTTTATAAATGATGTTGGTAAAACTAGCAAATCTTTGAGGGGTATAAATGTCAGTAAATCTTTTGCATTGACGTGTGATTACAGATTCCTGATGGGTAAAGGGTTTATGTTTAAAATAATCCCCAAGCATAGAAAAGTAAAGTAAAATTAACACTTTATGAGGTCTTTCTGGGAGAAAATAATTGTAAATTTTGAAGTGATAAGTGTTAAAGGAAAAATCCAACAGTTTTATCCCCCATAAAATGAAAATTTTCTCTAGAGTAAAATAAAACAAAACAATAAAAAGTCAGATACAGAAAAAAATTGCTTAAAATCGTCAGTGAAAGTGATGATATCTAAAATACTTGTAGAATTTATATTTTAATAAAATGATCCCAGATTATAATAGATATGTTAGTAGAGAAAAATTCTCAAGTGAGGAAGAACAAATGATAAGCAGAAATGAGGACACAGATGGAATGTTTTTATCTGCTATACAACCAAAAAAACAGAAAAAAAACCCAGAGTAATTTGGTGTTTTAAATTTGTGGTCAAATGGTAAATTGTCATGCTATGGGGGGATGGGAAAAATCAACGAAATCTTTTGGAAAGTAGTACACAAACCATCAAGAGTCATAAAAATATTCAAGCCCTTTGAAGGATTTAACTAAAGAAATAATAGTAAAGTTTTTTGATGTCAAACCATACATCTATTAAGGAATTAATGTCCGAAATATTTACAGAACTCCTACAACTCAATAACAAAAAAATAAACAATCCAATTTAAAAATCTATCATCAAGACCATTTCAGACAGACAGGGTAAGATGTCATCCTCACAGAGAGGAAGCTGGGCTATCAGTTATCAAACTTCTTTTTCTTCTTGAATATGATTTATTTCTCCATTGATTCAGGTATTTCTTCATTTCTTTCTTTTTTTATAGTTTCTAGTGTACAGATCTTGCACTTATTTTTTTAAAACTTACAGTTAACTATTTCCTGTTTTCTAGTATTATTGTAAATGTATTTTTTAAATATTTTCGTTTGTTTTGGCTAACATGTAAAAATACATTTGATATCTTGGCATCCTATGACCTTATTAAGCCCACATATTATTTCTTTTTTTTTTTTCCAGTTATCAAACTTCTATTCTTAGCCCCATGTGATGGTGGGCTTACTATACATCATCATTTCACTTTCGCACCTGGTGGCAAGAGACGGGTATCACCATCACCATCTACAGATCATGAAACTGACTGGAGTTCCAGCTGTTTCTTCTTACCTTGATTCTGATTCCCTCTGGCTCTTGACTATCTTATCTCTCCAACCTATGGCAGATTAGGGCCCCATCAGGAGTTCATTAGTGTCTTCCTCTTCTTCCTTTATTCCAAAGCAAGATTAAGAGACGCTTAATTGTTGGGTTTAAACTATCTGCTGCTACAATTTAGTTTTTTAAGTGCCTGTTTTCTTTGAGCAAAGCCACTTCCTAAAATTACTCTCTGCTTTCTAATAGCACACTTGGCATATACAAGAGAACATGCTTTTGGTTTTATTTTTGTTTGTGTGTGTGTGTGTGTGTGTGTTGGGGGGTGGATAAGTATCCTGTGTACCTCTCGGCTGCAAAAATTACTCCACTGATCTGCCCATCCACTTGCCTCTCTCTTCCAGTAAACTGCAAAGCTTTTGGATAGATACTAAATTGTTCTGATAATTTTATCTCTAGCATCTCACTCAGTGCCTAATCTGTAAATAAATAATTATTGAATGATGAATGGAGACACTGCTTACAGTCCAGTCCTCTGACGATAAAGTTAAAGGTCAACGTTTTCTCCCTCTGACAAACAGGTATCCTCACACAGATAAAAAGGTCTGAGACAGAGCTAGGAGGGACCTTTAAGAAATCCTATGATCAGGACCTTTGTTTTTATAGATGTCTAAGAATGATGGTGAGAAGCATCTTAAGTCACAGGGTGCACTAGAGGGATAGCTAGATAGCTACATAAATACTGTCTTTCTATATATTCATATCACCACACACACGTATCTGTCAGTGTGAACACACACATGGGCTTTTATGCATCCTTGTAGCATGTGCATATAGAGATGTGTACATGTATACATACACACACATATATTTTTAAGCTGATTCACATTTAAAGAATGCTCACTGGATGCTAACTTCCTCTCCCCATCTTCCCAGCCCCTCATCCGCCCACCCCGACACACACACTTTGTTAACATCTGAGGGTCACTGTTTTAGAGACTCACTGAGAATAGTAGGACAGATGCCACAAAAACCACACAGAGAGACACCGCGGTAATGGAGAGGCTGAGCGTGACAAAGCCCCAGGCTAAGGCAGCAGGGCCAGAAGGGTTCTGATGTAGGGTGGGGAGGTGGGGCATTCCAGAAGTGAAATCAAGGGGACAACGTTCTTGTGCCTCCACTTCGGGTAGTTGATCGCGCCTTGGGTTTGTCAGTGATAGGACTGTCCCAGCTTGCGGTGTACTCTTTAGCGAGAGACCAGAGGGGCCTTCCTTGGTGAGGACACATACCACGAAGAATATTGTTTCCAGCTCTTGAAAACTTGAAGCTGCAGTTTATCAAAAAGTTCTGTAATTTGAGGTGTTCCTGCATTGAGCAGATTACCACCCCCCCCAAGTAAGCAGACCCAATGGCTGGTGACACAAAACAGTCCTTCCTCTGATAAATGAAATCATGCATTCCAGAACAAATCCCCAGGCGCCTTCTGCCTCAATTATCTGTGGATTCTTCCTCCTGTCTCTGGTCTCCCCTTTAACACCATCTGTCTTGTCTCTTGTTTGTCTTTGAGTAGACAGAATGATCTTTAGCTCTCTTCCTGACCTTTGCAGGCCAACACACTGCCCCAGAGGAAACTCTGAGCCTTGTGTTTCACAGAGGACTTCCCTGATGTTTTTGACCTTGGCCTCTCTCCTCTAAAGCAGGGCTTTCTGACAGCCGTGGCCAGGCTCTTATCTCTCCAGTCCAAGCAGGGGTGTCAGAATGTCCCAGGGAATCATTAATCAAGGGCCCCATCCTGACATCTGCTCGTTAGAAGCTCTCCGGGAGCCTTGAGTGCATCTGGAGGTCTAGGCCGACCGCACGGGGCTGCTTTCTATCCACAGACCCATCCCAGAGCAGCAAGCTGATTGATGGCAAAATGGAGAATTAAACATTTATGTGTAGAAGACCAGAAAGGCACAGGAAGAAAGAAATTTAAGTGCATGTGCCTGCTTGGGAACATCATCCATTTCCCTGAACAATGCCCATTTCTCTCATTACTATATTCCTGTAAGGAAAACTCACTTCAGTGTAACATCTGTCCCAGGTTGACAAATCATATTAGATAGTTGAGTTGTTTCTCCATCCAAACAATTGAAAAAGGCCAGTCATCTTTTTCTCTTCCTTTAAGATTTGTTCAAGTACTTTCTTCTCCGGTGTGTTTCCTGACCCCTTCTCCCACCTAGACTCCTCCACAGATCTCTTCTCCCCAAATAGTTAAGAATCAGCCACCTTGCTTCAAATAATACTCTTGAGGGTTGGGAGAAGGAGGATGATGCCCCCTCTGAATGTGTGTCATGATCAAGAGGGGTCCCACTTATTCTAGGTGGGGTTGGAACAGGGAGAGGCAAAATTCATCTCAATAAAAGCAAGAACTTTCTAACAATGTCAGTAAACAGATCAAATGCACATGATATTTTTCCAACTAGAGGGTCCATCAATTTTATAAATTTGATAGAGAGGTGAGCTATTATAGGAACTGAAAGTATGAAGCTGATGTGTAGAGAAGAAGTAGAAAGGGTTCACATTTTTAGCAAGAGTGGCTCAGTAATTCTCCACAGTGGATATGGTAAGCTGGTGACATAGGCTTAGACTACAAAGGTTGAAAGCGATTTTTTGTTGATGTAACTTGATTTTTATGTATTTAAAATGTCAGAAGGGTCGGAAAACACTAAAGAGCTTAGTTCTCTTTGAATAAAGACCCCATAGGCTTAGTTTCACCGTGTGAATAGCAGAATAGGTTGAGGGATCCCAGATGAAGAAGTGAAGTAAACGGTACTGGTCATGCACTACCCATTAGACTTGGGTCTTATACATGCTTCCTTCTGTCTTCACAACAACTCGAGAAGAAGGTGCTATTCTTATGAAGCTTTTTCTATTTTCAGGAAGCATTGTATTTTAGAACAAAGAATCTTCTTAAACATTGCTAGCTGTTTTATGACACATGCCTTCCTTTTATCTGTTCTAAAATATTTCCATTGAGCATCCTTGTCTTGATGTAGGGAGGTTTGGTTCATTCTGGCCAAAACCTCAGCGGCTTCATTGTCTGTGATCTTATCTCCTTTCATCCTTTGCTTTTTAAGATAAACTTTGCCATTCTTATCAGATATATGCACGCGCACACACAGACACACTCAGACACCCACACTATAGAACTAATCGTATTACACCATAGCTGTTGATTTATGGGTCTTCTCACTTCTTGAGAGCACTGAGCAGTCTTAATCATCCTTGGATTCCTAGATCTTAGCATAGTTCTTGGAAAAGGATATATTTAAATTGCTGAATGAATGAATTCATAAATGAATTTTAACTTTTCTCTTTGGATCTTCTGGGCAATAATTAGCTGTAGTGTCAGGCATAGATAATACTGGGTAAAGAATAACAGGATTGAAAGGCCCATCATTCCATATCAGGATGAGATGATCCTTTTGATTTTTGTTTTTGAATTTTCTTTTAAGGAAGCAATTTCAGATTAATGGAATTCCTTTCTGCCAACTGGTGCACATCATAAAATAAGCCAGAATAATTTATGAAAGTTTTCTCTCAGCTCTAACCTGTCATTTGAAACACAATCAAATATGAGGGCATTTCTTGATGATAATGAGTGTGGGTTAAGGGGGGAAACTGGGTTTCTGTAACTCAGGCTCTCTCCAGGATAAGGTAGTATCACCCTTCTCGGAAACTACATCAACAACATTATCATGGGCGTCCCCTTGAGACATACCTACTCATACATGCATTATAAAGGGTCTACTCTATCCTGCTGTCTGATGGGCTGGTGGTTAGTCATTTCAGTCTTAGTGAAAACAACTCTTTGGTGTGTGATCTCATATACAAATGGCTATTTATTCTGGGCTTTCCTCTACCCCAACCCATCAAACCACATTCCTTAGAGATTTCTCATTGGGTTTTAATGTATTATCAAAGCAGAAGTTATCACGTTGGCAAAGGAATTTTCCTCTGCACGCTGCCATCTGTCATAATATGTAGTCCTTCCCTTACTATACATCAAGCTACTCAGTATGACTATATTATATCGATGTTTGTTTCTCTTAGAGAGTTCTGAAACAAATGATACATTTGGAAGATAATGTTTTTTCTCTTTTTTGAACAACTTCATGAATTTAGACATGGACAACAGGAATGACTAGGAGTTTGGTTTGTTCTCTTCTCCTGCTGGAATTTCTAATCAAAGAGACCACATTGGACATCTCTGTTTCAGAATCTCAAATGTGGTCCCATTCATATAGGGCTAATTCAAAAAGATGGTGCGCTTTGCAAACCTTGACTCTATCTCCGACTCAAATGGTGACAGTATATAGTATGTTCAATAGATAGTAAATGATATTATCACTGTGGTCAGGTCAGTTTGAAGCTTGGGGACATGACCATAAGTCTCAACCACTTCATGCTCCACCTGACTTACATAATAGCCTCTCTTGGATTACCTCTGGTTGGATCCCATTATCTGCTCTTATACTGAAGCTGAGCTCTTTAAACTCATGTTTCTTATTGCAGTGCAAAAGGTGCTTTATGTTATACGACTATTGCTTACCTCTGCAGACTCAACTTTGACTTTCCCTTCTCTAGTTTGCCCACCACCTCAGAGAGGTATCTATAGGCAGAATGATCTTAGACGATTTGCCTAAATTCTCTGAGCCTTCTTACCTGTAAGATGACAATGATCATGGTACCTACCTAAGGGCTGTTGGAAGACTATTTGAATTCATGCCCACACAGTGCTTATAAGCATTTCAAGCCTATCTATGGTGAGGAGAACCTGACTCAACAACAAGGAGTCCAGGTAGGAAGAAATTATATCAGAGACGATGAGATCCCAGACTGGAGCAATAGCAGCAAAAGAGATACCTAATGTGTATTGGCAATTTACTGTATGTCAAGTACAAGACTAAGCATTTTACCTGAATTGACAAATTGGACCTTGGGAGAACCCTGAGACACAGGTATCCCTATTCTGAAAATGAGGAGATAATGTTTCAGTGAAGTAAAAATAAAACAAAAAAACCTCTTTTTTAAAAAAGATTTATTTATTTATTTTAGAGAGAGAGTATGTGTTTGTGAGTGGGGGGAGGGACAAAGGAAAAGGAGAGGAGACTCCCTGCTGAGTGGGGAGCCTGCTGTGGGGCTCAATCTCAGGACCCTGAGATCATGACCTGAGCTAAAACCAAGAGTCGGATGCTTAACCGACTGAGCCACCCAGGCACCCCTCAAAAAATCTCTTTTGATTGGAAGAGCCAGGATTTGATCCTGGTTTATGTGAAACAAAATTTTTGAAACAGAAAAGAAAGAAATATAATTTTTTTGCATTGTGTTTGCACTGTGTTCATAGCTTACAAAACACTGTCAAGCATTTTGCTTAACATGCTTCCAAACATAGAGTAAAATCACAAAGAACCATATTTAAAATCAGGGATAATATGATTGAAAGAGATCAAGAGCTGAAGACTAGCGGAAATTCATGCAATGAATTACCATGCAACCACTGGAAAAAAAAATGACGAAGCCTATTTTGACGTTGGAAAATGCGCTGTGCTTATTGATGAATTTTACGTGAGCAGTTTAGAGAGCATCATGCATGGTGTGATGCCATGTTTATGAAGGAGCACGTAATGTTTCTATGATCAGCAAACATAACCATACTATTTAAATCTGAAAATCAAAATAAACTCCTTTCCCCAAAGTGCCCAAAACAAAACCAAACTCCTCGTATATTAGTTTCTAAGGACTGTCTACTCTAGTAGCCTGCAAAATCCATGAGGGCAGTCCTCTCACTTTGCCCAGCACCTAGCACAGGGCCTGGTGTAGAGGGCATTCTCAAAAAAAAAAAAAAAAGCTCGTGTTTGTCTGTGTTAATAATTGATGTGAGCATATACAACGTAATGTGTAATAGAAGCCTCTTCATTTAGACTCATCTGTCCTTGGTTTTCCCAGCTGTAAAGTGCCAGCTAATAATTTTTCATTCACTAGTCGGTAGTCTCACAAACTTTTGCTCATCTGGTAATCTTTTACTTTCCAAGTTCCTTCTTCAAAAGAATGAACTACAGAAATTACCCACAGTCCTGAGTTCCCAACTACCCTCCATGGCAGAGAATAATAAGCCTTACGGTTACTATGTCAACACAGAGGACAGCTCTGGATGTCCCAGCATTCTGGGGCAAGGAGTGCTACATTCTGCCCTGACTTCCTGTTTGGTGACCAGAGGGCTCCTGCAGCCCCTCCCCCCCCCAAAGCACAGCTTTTAGTGCTCACAGCGGACTTGCCCAACTGCATCTTTTCCTAGTTGTCTGCTAAGCCTGTTTTCCTTACCCGCTCATTTTGACCCATCTCCCTTTTACTTCCAAAGAGGATGTGAAGGGACTTTATTTTCACTAGTCCTTGTGTCCGTTTTGTTCTCTGATTCACAAACCAGGAAAAAGTTCCTTCAAATATATGAGCAAAAGCAGGAGTACTAAAGGCAAAGGGATTGAGTGGAACTCGAATCTCAGTATAGAAGTGTAGCAAGAGATCACAACAGAACATTGCAAAATTAGGAAGAAAATTGTTAGTAAGATCATACACACGCCATCAAATGATTGGAGGGATGACAAAGGCTTGGAAATACTGTGGCGGTTAAGCCAAAAGAAATCATTTAATGTAAACACGTATCAGAGGAGGTCTTTTATGGGATGCTGTCAGGAACAGACTTGATAACTTAAGGATTCAGAATGAACAAAAAGAGCTGAGAGCAGGCAAAGCCATTTTTGGCAAATGCTTAGTGGCAGACACACCCTTCCCCCCAAATCTATTTTGGATATGTCAAGCTTCCTAATGCAGAGACTTACGTATCAGTGTTTAGCTTTTATATCCTATTTCATCCTTCTCCAGCTTTCAAAGGAGAAAAAAACAACAACAGTATGGGGCAGGTAAATTCTGGACTAGAATTCGTCTAAGATTGTTTTTACTTTCTTTTATCTTTTCAATTCACCATCTTTAAGACCCACGTCAGTTCTGTCCTCGGCTCAGAGTTTTACAAGAAAGGCACACTCACCGGTGTTCTTGGTCCGGCTTGACTGCCTTCCTGCTCCACTTTGCTAAGTTTGCAGATGCCAGTTTGGGGACCTTCAGAGGGAATACAAACGGCCACCAGAATTTTTAGTGATCAAAAGGAACATGTTTGAACAATCCTCAGTAGATTTACAAATTAGCGAACTCCCCACATTAGAATTCCATTCCGTGAGCATTTCCTTCCCTTTAATTGCTGGCTTTCTCCTTCATTACATTGGCATTCTCAGTCACTGTGTAAATGCTGCAGCTGTTTTAGCCCGGTGTTCCTCTTTTGGAGTAAACCATTAACTCGCCATTTCAGTCTTCTATAAAAATGCTTATGATTGACAAAACTTTATGAAACAGTGGCAAATTGGAAGAAAATTAGTGCCACGAACAAGGAACAGCTAAGCTGTATTCGGAGAGAAATTTGTCATTGTGGGCTAACAGTGTAATTGGCTGGTTAAATATGTTATAAACAGGCTCAGCTTTATACCCCCCACCCTCCTCTTCTTTCTTTCTTCCTTCCTTCCTTCCTTCCCTCCCTCCCTCCTTTCTTTCCTTTCTTTCCCTTCCTTCTTTCCTTCCTTCCCTTCTTTCCTTTCTTTCTTTCCTTTCTCTCCCTTCCTTCCTTCCTTCCTTCCTTCCCTTCTTTGCATCTTAAAATTGTACAATTTCATGTCCTTCAGCATCATAAGGGTTTCCTTTTGGAAACCCTTTTGGATGGGTTTTTCAAATTTTTCCAGAAATTTGAGACATTTTTGTTTGGTTCATTTTAAATTGTGTGCTGTGAACGTAGAAGGTACTATATGATAGTGAGCTTTTTAAACATGAAGTGGCAACAAACAAACAAAACCTTTAGCTTTTGGTTTCCTCCCAAGCAATTAGTGGCTCTCCTAATCAGTAGACACCATGTTAAAATAGTCAAGCAGACTAGGAATGCAGGCAGACTGGATTTTTGTTTTCTTTCTAATACTTGTTTATTCTTAATTGAGGTATAAATCACACATAGTAAATACACTTTAAGGTACAGTGGAGTGACTTCTAACACATGTGTATGTTGCTGTAATTGCCACCCGGATTAAAAGAAATCAGTTTTTTTAAAAGTAGTCTTTGAAGCATTATTTGCATTGGTTTTCATTCTTCCTCCCCATGAGTGATATACAGAAATCCCTTGTAAAATATGGTCCTTTAATTCTCTGTAAGAAACCCAGGATTCCAGATCTAAACTAAGTCTTGTCCAGAAGACCTTGGTTTTGAAACAGCAACTGGGCAAATGGATGGAGGAAATTCAGTGGGGTATGATAACTAGGATGAAAAATCAGCCATTTCCCTGGACAGAAGTCTAAGTCCAATCAGAGGTGCTGGTTTTAGTCTTTCTGCCACTACCCCTCGAGCCCTGTTCACAGTTCAGTGCTCTGAAGCAGAACATCGCCATCAGACAGAGCTGATGGACACAGATCGTTTATGTACTTACTTTTTCATGTATTTATTTATTTGCATTGTGCCTGCAGCAGCCTGTCTGGTAAATGCCTGTGTAACAGCTAATTAAAATAGCTTTTAGACATATATTTCAATTAAGATGCAGTTCACTAAGCCAATCAGTTATAGGTTATTATAAAATTTCAAAGGTGACTTAAAATGCAATAGTACAAAATTAAGAAATCATAATTTACCCAAAAGGGCCACCTTGATTTTGAAGTGTCAACCATCGAACTGTGTATAATCTCCAAAATATGATAATTACATCCACTCCCTTCCCATGTCTGACTAATGCATTACAATAAATTAAAAGGGCAATTTAGAAATATGCCTCTGAAGTTGCCCCCGCATTATTAAATCAGGGACAAAGAATTATATTCTTTATTCCAACTTGCCATAATTTATACTGCCCTCGAGATAAACACAAACGGGGAATAGCTAACATCGGTTTTCAGAAAAAAAGCCTGGGTCATTATGAAGGTTTGTCCTTTCAGCTTGGCTAACATATCCCTGTATGCACCCAGATGTGGACATGTGCATTGTTCTGGCACATTCTTCTTCCGACAGAAGCTCATAGTGGGAGAATTTTCATTAGGCAAGAGCTGTGGATGTCATTAAAAAGGAACAAGATTACTATTGACTGTGGGAAGCAAAGGTCAGAGAGAGGCCTGCCTTTCCTATCACTGCTTTTTTTTTTTTTTCATATGTATCTAATCATATCAGGTCCTGATGAGTCCTTTGTGTGTGGAATTCCTGCTTTAAATGTTGTAATACATCAAGCCAAGGTTCATCTCAAAAAATGTGCTTCGAAGGCTGTTCCAATTTTGCTGCCATAAATTTATTATTTAAAGAAAATGCTGTGACATACAATATTTTAGTATCTTAGAAACGAAGGAGGGCTATCACAGAGGCAAAGACGGGAAGGGAAGATGAGCAGTAACCGTCCGTTGTTATTGGAACTGGACATTCCAGCATGGCCAGAGAGATCAAAAGTGGGAGAAGATCCAGAAATAAGGGAATAGATCAGAGGAGGCCTTTTCTTCCAGCATTGCCCTGCTTCTGGGGCATGTCCATGGCAGAGGCTCCAGGAGACAGGAGCTACACGACAAGGCCTGATAAAGACACCATGTCTCCCCTTAGACTTCAGCAATGCCAGCCTTCAACTCTGGCCACACCACCTCCTTCCCCACTCTCTGCCCAGACGTGCACACCCAAAGGCCCAGGCAGTCCTTCACGCCCACTTCCCACCTTATCACCCCAACAGAGTGGGGTTATTGTCTCCAGTCACTTCCCAATCTGCAAGGAATTAAAAGCCAGGGTAGTCTGCTTGCACCAAGGCCTGGGGTGCAAGGGCACCCCTGCCCCGAGGAGTCTGCAGCCCCGAGGAGCACATGGGTGATGTCAGACCACCTGGGTCCCCATCTTCCCAGTCATGCATGAGGGGAATGGGAAAAATCTCTCTCTGTACTTTAGTGGCCTCATTTGTAAAAACATAGATCCTGCCTCCTGCTGTCTCCACACATCAACAATGCAAGGCTTGCAACATGCTTGACACGGCACCAGCCACAAAATAAGGGATCCATGTGTTAGTTCGTTCTTCTTGTCTTCCATCAGTGCATCTCCTGGGTACTCGCACCTTCTGCCTTTTATTGTGCTAGACAATTTGTGGGTGCCATCAAAACTCCCCTGGCGGCAGAGACTGGTTTCTTCTGCCTCAGAGTTCTGACATACAAGGGAGGCAGCTCTGCGCCCCTGTCTAGGACTCAGTATCTGATGCTCCCACTTTCTGCTGGCCTCCCTTGCAGGGGAGATTCTCCTTATGTCCCCTGAAGCTGCCTACATTGGAACACCTGGAATATTGCTAGGACATTCCAAAAACTGTTCCTTGACTGCGATCATTTGTCCATGTATTAACATAAATTTCATTTGTTTAACACGTATTTACTGAAAGAAAACTTCCTCCGAATCCTCAGCTCGGGCTCAGGCACAATCTCCTGCCTCTTCCGATGGGTAGATATTTTTCTCCCATTTCCCCATATTCCTTCTAACTCTAGCAACTTCCTCCTCTCCCAGACTTAGTTTCTTTTATGCACAGTATATTTATGGTGGTGCCGACCCTGATGCTGACTCATGGTTAAAAGACAGATGTTCCTCCTGAGGATATAGAATACCATTCCCCAAAATTGACCTGGCATCTGATGAAATCCTTCAACTCTGCTTATGAAGAGATGTGTGCCCTTGGCAAGTCACTTGGCCTCTCTGAGCAGCTTCATTCAAATTACAGCTAAAATAATACCGCTTCCTCTCAGGCTTTTGTGAAATATTCACAAAGGAAATATCTAGCATGAGCTAGTGTAAGCTCAACATGAGAGTATGATCAATTTCCGTGTCTTCCGTTTAGTCATGGATCCCATTTGTTTTTTCCGTTTTTTCAAATTGTGGTAAAGTACACATATAAAATTTACCATCTTAACCATTTTTTTAAATGTATAGTTCAGTGACATTACGTGTATTCACGTTGTTATTCAACCATCACCACCATCCATCTCCACAACTGTTTTCATCTTCCCAAACTGAAAATCTAGAAACAATAATTCCTCATGCTTCCCCTTCTACTTTCTGTCTCTATGAACTTGATTACTCTAGGTACCTCATATGAGTGCAGTCACACTGAATTTGTGTTCTGTTGACTGGTTGATTTCACTTAGCATAATGTCCTCGGAGGTTCATCTATGTTGTAGCACATGTCAGAATCCCCTTCCTTTTTAAGGCTGAAGAATATTCCGTTGTATGTATGAATGTACATACCACATCTTGCTTATTCATTCTTTCATGGACACGTGGGTTGCTTTGTGATGAATGCTGCTATAAACGTGGGTGTACAAATATATCTTCTAGACCCTGCTTTCAATTCTTTCAAGTATATATCCAAAAGTGGAATTGCTAGATCATACGGTAATTTGATGTTTAGTTTTTTGAGAAACCCCATACTGGTTTTGACAATGGCTATTCCATTTTACATTCCCAACACTGGTGCAAAAGATCATTATCCCAGATCTTTGCTAACACTTGTTATTTTCTGTTTTGTTTTGCTTTGCTTGGTTTGTTTTTTGCTAGTAGCCATCCTACTGGGTATAAGGTGATATCTCATTGCAGTTTGGGATCGAATTTCCCTAATGATTTGTAATGTTGAACATCTTGTCATGTTGTTACTGGTCATTTATATATCTTCTTTGGAGAACCCATTGATTTTTATTTTATTTTTATTTTTTATTTTTTTAAAGACTTTATTTATTTATTTGACAGAGACAGAGACAGTGAGAGCAGGAACACAAGCAGTGGGAGTGGGAGAGGGAGAAGCAGGCTTCCCGTTGAGCAGGGAGCCTGATGTGGGACTCGATCCCAGGACTCTGGGATCATGACCTGAGCTGAAGGCAGGCGCTTAACGACTGAGCCACCCAGGCGCCCCGCCCATTTATTTTTAAATGTTATTATCTGTAATCCAGTTTGGTGGAGTATTCAATGGCCCAGAGCTGAGTTTGGCCCTACTGCTGCCACTAACCAGCTGTGTGATCTCAAGCAGTGTGAGGAATCTCTGTGAGACTCCTTTTACTTTCAAATAAAATAGGGATAAAAATCGTACTTCCTGGAGCACCTGGGTAGCGCAAGTCAGTTGGGCATCCGAGTCTTGATTTCAGCTGGGTTTATGATCTCGGGGGTCGTGAGATCAAGCCCCACGTTGGGCTCTGCACTCAGAGGGGAGTCTGCTTGGAATTCTCTCTCTGCTTCTGCCCCTCTCCCCTGCTCACTCTCTTTTGTGCTCTCTCTCTCCCTGTCTCTCAAGTAAATAAATCTTTAAAAAAGAGTACTTCCCATATAGGAATGCTGTGATCTGATGACCAAAAAATGCTCATCTGAGTCTCCTCACAATAGGAACAAGAAGGGGGCAGGACTATTGTTACATCATCAATTTCATCCCCACTATTATTATAGGAAAGTAAGTTCCTCAATTACTTTGGTTAGTCACAGCTAAATGGAGTGAAGATGTACCTTTTTTGCCAAAGAGTGCTGGACAGCTGTCTATGTGAAGAACAGTATTCTCAGAAAGACTGAAATGACTTGCAGTGCAATTTCCATGTTTATAGGACTCTTCTTCCCACCTCTGCCATCCACCATTCTTTCCTAAAAATCTTCCAGTGCTCAGGAAAGCACACGATAGAACCTCTTTCTGCCGCCAAATGGTGTGTACTAGCTAGCTGCATAAGTGATTCTTCTGGTTTGCTGTTTGGATAGTGATTAGTTTAGATGAAGTCAGTGTCTGTAATGAACATACACTTCTGGGTGGCTCCTAAAGATGCATCATCCAGGGGTTTTTCCTATGTCCACTCAGATATACTAACACCTAAGAACCAGTATGAACTGCCTAGGAACTACTTACCATGTGATTACTGTATGCTAGAGAGCAGGGATTCTGCATATGTCATCCCTTTGGATACTGAAAATGAAGCCGTGAATCAAATAATGTCCCCATTTTAGAGATGAGGAGACTGAACCTCATGAAGGTGATCTAACTTGATGATTTCAGCTCACACAACTTTTACAGGAGGAATTGGGATTCGAGTGTAGCTCTGATTTAGTCTAATCTTTTCTCTGCTCTTCTTCCTCTACGGCAGTTCAGAAAATGTTGGGGGCGGGAGGTAACTATCTGTTGTTCACTTATATATTTCATAGCAAGTGGAAGGTAAGGGGCACTCTAAGCATGGATTTTTAGGGAACCAAGAATTCAAGATTAATTCTGCTGTTTCCATGAGATGGAGGAAGGGTTATATTCCCAGTGCTAATGTTAAACTTAATAGACTAGATCATAAATGAATTAGATAGATGAATAACAAAGAGAGAGAGAGAGAGTGCTCTCTCGAATATATAGCATTATCCTCATCTGTACAGTATAAGTATTCCTCTATCTGAAAGTGTGAGTAAAATGCTCTGACATTGGAAAGGGATGTATAGAAGCTTTGAGACTCCTCCAGCGCTTACATACCTTTCCACCGCATCTATTCCCAGGTCACAGATGAGGAAGCTGAGGCTGAGAGAATAAGTTGCCCGAAGTCAGCAATTGCTCCTCTAAGGTGTCTTCACTCTGTATGGCTTAGTGGTGAGATTACGGGCCCCAGAATCTGTTAGATGCTGATTCTGATCCCAATTTCTGCTTATATCTAGAGGACCTTGCTAGGCCCTGCCATCCCTGGGGACTTCAGATTTTCCATCTGGAAAACAAAAATGACATCTGACTCACGAGGCTTTTGTGACTATGAGATTTGATAGCATTTGTGAAAATGTGCTTTGCCAAGTTTGATGCATGCTTCATGCTTTTAACAAATGCTGCTTTCACTTCTTTCCCCGTGGACAGTACTTCTGATAAAGTAAACCTTACCCCATTTCTCAGATTAGGGTGCCCAGGCCATAGCTGCTGACAGCTTGCATGGCTTTATGCTCAATAAAGAGGCACGTAGAAGATTTATCACCCAGATGTGACAAATGGGCCCTTTCCTATTATGGTGTCAGGCCACATATTGAAATTACAACCTGTCATCTGTCCTGATGACCTTTCAGCTCTCAATCCTTGCAATTTTCTTAAATGAATAATCCACCTATAGGACACGTACCTGCCAATTTCAGCAATCAATACCATCCTTTTTGGTGGTCGTTATAGGAACTTGTTATGTTACCCCTCAAACAGATGCTTGAGTCAGAGGGAAGCAATTCATTCTGTCCAGTGCAAACAGATCTCAGCATTTTAGTTGGGAAATACAACCACCTCAGAGAATCACTTTATCTAATGAGGAATTTTTAGTGGGAAGGATTCTATACTCAAGGGGAGTTTAAGTCAGTCATTTGCATGGTCATGAAACATTCTTTTATTTTTTAAAGACCTACAATGTGTCAGATTCAGTACTAAGCCTATAGTTGGTATTACCTAGCATATACACACCTAGGATGTGCATGTGTCCATCGTAGGTAACATACATTATACATATAGACACATGTGTGCGTATGTATGTGATGGGATGGTGATTTGCAGAGATGGTGTGCATATAAATAACTACTAAATGACCAAATGCATTATAGGCCAAAAGAGAGGGCTAATATGCTATGAGAATCTAGAAGAGAAAAGAAAACACCATGTCTACATTGGATATCTTAGAGATGACTTCATAGGCTGTGAAGTTTGGAAAGAATTTGGACAAATGCACATGAGGAGACGGAGGGTCCTGAAGAGAGAAGAAAAAGTATACACAAAATGTGACTGTGAAATGGGCCATGTACAGTATAAAATAAGAGTGGGGACTTGTCTCATGTACTCCTGTGTTCCTGGCACCTTGTGTCAGCATACAGTAGGTGATCATTAAAGCTTTGTTGAATGATGGGGCGCCTGAGTGGCTCAGTCGTTAAGCAGCTGCCTTCGGCTCAGGTCATGATCCCAGGGTCCTGGGATCGAGCCCCGCATCAGGCTCCCTGCTCAGCAGGAAGCCTGCTTCTCCCTCTCCCACTCCCCCTGCTTGTGTTCCTCTCTCGCTGTGTCTCTCTCTGTCAAACAAATAAATAAAATCTTAAAAAAAAAAAAAAAAGCTTTGTTGAATGAGCTGTGGATAGACTAGACAAGATTGGGGACAACTGATATTCCAGAATAACAAAGGTTATAGATCCGATCCTGAGGAAGTTTAGAACAAGAATGGAAGATGCAGATACAGATAGAGATGTAGATGTGGACACGGATATGGACATTAGTCACACACACATTCCTCCTCTTGCTTTAACGTATGCCTGTCAGACCTGGTGAATCCTGGGCTAATGATTGACCTTAGGATTATATGGTATTTGAAGAGCAAAGATTACTTCATTTCACTTAAAATATGGTGCAACATTATTCTTATATTGTAGAGAGTAAACTGCCGAGATGGTCTACCTGCTTCTGGAGGAAGAAGCTTGTTTCTGAGCTGTAAATCCGACTCCTGGAGCCCACTGGTTTGGAAGAGGCTTAATTTATTTCTGGCTGTCCTTTGAATTTGCAAAGGCCTCGGCGCTGAAAGATGCTGCAATTCTCTGAGGCTGATCCCCTTGGAATTCATCAGCAAGCACACAGCAAGCCCCTGAAACAGCATCCCATCTGGTGTGCTCAGGATGTACGTGGCAGGGGTGAAGGGAGGCAGCACCCATGGGCATTCAGCATTTGACCTTCGTATGTTCCCATACAACTGTGCACTGGGAGCAGCCCTATCTTTGGAGCTGGTCATGTCACTGTTGAAGAAAGATCAGGAATTTGAAAGAAGGCATGATAAAAGGAGTAGACAGTACAAAAGAACAGAGAAAAAGTCTTTTGGTAGCAAGTAGAAGAAATCTGACTCAAACTAACCTGGCAGGGAGAAAGTATTTACTTTCTCACTTAATGAGAGAGTCTGAGGTGGGAGGCAAACATCTCCAATGACTTCAAGAATATTGCCATCTCTGCCTCTTTCCCTCTGCATCTCTTCTCCTTCTTTGCCTCCCTTTCTCCATGTCTTACTTAGCTTAGATGGTCTCAGCAGGCTGCCCTCAGTCCTTCCTCCCAGAGTCAGGCATCCTTCGGAGGATGACAAGAGAAGGGCAGGCACATCCAGCTCCAGGCTTATGCTGGCTTAACTTTTGGAACCTGAAGGAAGTGGAGAGCTTACTTAGTCAATACACAATCCAAAAACGAAAACAAAAATTGAACCAAAACCAAACAAAAACAAAACAAAACAAATACACAATCCAGCCTGGTGACAGACTCATCATTGTGCAGTCACTGTGGCCAGAGGGATGGGGTGCCCTGAATGACCATATCTGGGTCACAAGTGCACACTGGGGGGACAGGATACTGTGATTGGCAGCCAGAGCAGAAC
This sequence comes from Neomonachus schauinslandi, assembly GCF_002201575.2. NCBI lineage: Eukaryota > Metazoa > Chordata > Mammalia > Carnivora > Phocidae > Neomonachus > Neomonachus schauinslandi. The sequence continues at coordinate 38,840,132 of NC_058418.1, read as the reverse complement.
CACCATTAAGAAATGGAGGAGAGACAGGTTCCAAAAGGGATGTCCGGAAGGAGAGGCTGTTAACAAAACACAAGATGAAAAGGATTTTGCCAGTTTAGAAATGGGGGAAAGACTCTTTTAGGCAGTCTCACACACTGATCAGTGAAGTAAACAGCTTTTTCAGAGTCCTTATTAACTCGGTGAAGCTAGCAGGATAGAAACCGAGAAAAGAAAATAAAGCTTTGGGCATATCCTCAATAGTCCAGCATGTGTTGGAGTCGTCTGATTCTGTAACAAAGTCAAACTAAGACCCTTTGAAATGTTGCAGCCCATCCTCAATATTAACTTTTTTGTTTCTGTTTTATCTTTTAAGCCAAACTTAATGGATACAGCTTTGGCTATAGGCATAGTCATGTGTCATTACGTAAATAATGACGATGAGGGTGCTAGTGATGATATTCTCAGGTCAAAAATATACCGTAAGTCAGATGGGCATAATCATAAGGCCTGTGCATTCTCAAACCATACGGTGACCCATGACTGGAGGTAAGGAAGTTACCTGGTAGGATCGGGGTCCAGGGAACCGACGTCGCTCTTGGGAGTGACATTCAGAATATAACACTGAACATCAACTCTATGCCAAATTGTGTGCAGCTCCTCTCTATATTGCTCTCTTATTCCATCCTTCAGAACTTCCACCAGGGAGAGGCGATTTATTATCATTTCTTCATCCAGAAGAGCAGACTGAAATAAAAAGAAGATTTTCTTGTACAAGGTCAAACAGTGCCCAAGTTCAGCCCTGTTGTTGCTACAGTGCCACAAATAAACAGAAGGCCACAACAGGAACACACAATGTCACCATGCTTCTTTCCAATGCAGTTAGTGTTATTAGGATAGGAAGACAGAATGCTTTAGGAACACAAAGGAGTGAGCAAACAATGCTACTGGTCTTGAAGGCTGTATAAGGTTAGCTGGAAGGAGTGTGGGAAAAGGGAAGTGGCACATTGGGAATGGCATTCCAAAGACCTAAGGTTTGTAAACATCAGATATGTCCATTGGGAGCACCTGACCCAAAGGCACTTGGGAAATACACACTAAAAAAATGAGTGAATGAATGAATGAATGAGTGAATGAATAAATATTTATTCATTCAGCATTTTTTATTTATAAACCTTCATTATTAATTCACATGATATAGTATGTCTGCTTGAGTCTTTGAGGAGTTGAACAAATCAATATGTTCATCGTCTCATTTCTATAAAGCTTTCCACAAGAACGAAATTAGGGGTGGGGGATCTTTTCCCTGCGCTCTTCCTACTCATCCCCACCCCTAGATAGCTCTTCCTAAGGGGTTTGTAAATCTCTGCTTATGCACCCAAATCCTGCTGTCTGACAAAGAAAAACTCCCTGTGAATTATAATTTGGATTTTTTTTTTTAATATAGGGCAGTCAGAATGAAGCTTTCTGGTGGCCGCTTAATTTGGAGGGCATTATTTTTAGCCCTGCAAAGGACAAGTGGCACGAAAACAATTAGGATCTTTTGTCAAGTTAATTAAATTTTACTAAGTGTAGTAATCTCAGTGGGCTTCGTACACCAGAGGTAAAACTAATTAAAACGCAAATTCTTCCTAGTCTAATAAGGAGTTCTGACTTGGGTAGCTGAAGAATGTTGTGCATACTGAGAGATGTTCAAAACTAATTTATAATGAGACGAGGGCAAACCCTTAAATGGCTCAGTTCTGTTGAAGGCTCACTTGAGAACACCAATAAGTATGTTAAATTGGAGGCGGCCACTTAAAGAAAGGAAGGCAGACTGGCAAACTTTGCTGGGCTCAGGAGAAAAATGGATCCAGCTCAGACAAGTCAGTATGGGGAAGCCGGGGGAAATGAGGTATCCAGGTTTTATCTGAAAAGCGCTATTTTCTCCCCAGGTTCCTTCTCTTCATTAAATTCTCCCAGGGCAGGCTGAGTTAATGGCAGTTGCTTTTCCCGTAGTATCCTTTTCTTGGAAAGCTACATGGCGCAAGAATGTCTAGTTCACAAGGATTCAGATCAGTAGTTAATCCACACCAGGTCTCCTCCTGCACAGACAGCCCCATGTTTCAGCTGAGGCCACTGACTAAAAAATTCACTGTACTCTAGAAATTAGCAGAGTACTAAACTGGCAATCCAAAATGGCTCAGTCTTAGTCCTTTCTTTAGTACCCACTGACACCAATTTCTACCTCCTGTCAAATGTGTGTGAATATTTGCGGTTGAGAAATTTGAAATGATTGTTGAATCACAATGGGCAACCTTCATATCAACTGTCTCATTTCACACCCTGTGGTCTGGCTCTGGCCCTGGTATCCCACCAACTTTGGCACGTGCTGCCCATACCCTTCTAATCACCAAATCTAATGGCCTTTCTTTGTTGCTACTACGCTCAACCAGATTGGATCATTTGTCACATTGACCACCCCATCCCTCCTGACCCATGCTGCTTTATTTAGTTCTGTGATGCTGTTATAAATGCAGCAGGACCTGCTGGGAATGAGCAACACTAAAGTCTCTTTCTGAGAAAGGGGCTTCCTGCCTAGTTTTGCTCAGTGGGTACACAAGGATTCTGCCTGAAATGACAGGTGGGTGCCATCATATTGGGTATCTATCATGAAGCTAGAATTTTTCTTTGTCCTATATTATTTTAATATTTGCATTATGTAGGTAAGGCATGCTCATTGTAGAACACTTAGGAAGAGCAGGAAAATAAAAGGAAAAGAAAAGATGCATATAACCAAACCACAACTTTATAATTTCCTTCTTTTTTTTTTTTTTCTATTTTCCCTTCATGGTCTTAATGCAATTCATGTACCCATGATTATCTTTGTCATGTAACACTCTAGCCTGAGCATTTTTCTGTGTCACTGAAGTATTATAAGCATTCAATAAAGTTGGAAGAACATGGGCTTTTTAATTTGGCATATCTACTTTTAAGTCCCAGCTTTACCTAGCTATGCAATGTTAGGCAACACTTTACATTTTTTTTTTTTTTTTAGTCTGGGTTCCTTGTCTATAAAATAAGATTGATAATGACTATATCATAAACTTGGTAATAGGATGAAACTGGCTAATATTTCAAACTTGTTTAGCTGTGTTTTTGTTGGTGGTATTATTATTTTGAATTAACAAATACAGTGTGTAATGGTTCATAATATGTGGATATTTCATAATTTACTTAAATTAATCTCTATTATTAAACATTTAATTTCTTCATTAGTTTTCTAATATCAATAATTCTAAAGTGACTGTCTTCATATCTTGATTAATAACATTTTCTACACACAGATGTACATGTTCCTCCGTAGAAAGTTGGTGCCAGTTTCTGCTCTTGTCAGTTGCGTATGAGAGAGTTCCTCTCCTCTAGCCCTTGTAGCTGCCTGGGTGCCTTCATCAGGAAGTTGGGGGCCCAATCTAGCACCATAGCCAGTGGTAAAGCACTGACAGTCTTACCAGACTTAGAAAACTTTACCCCAAACAGGGTTGCTTACCAGCCTATACCCTTTAAGGAAACTCCACTTCTTGTAAGATTCCACAAGCAACACTGATAAACTGCCCCCAGCACTTCAGTAACACTTCTTTCTCCCCCCGTGAAGTGCTGAATCCATAAGGGAGATGCTCATCTGTGTAAACCCAGGTCTCGACTTACATGCACATGAATAGAGAGATTTCAGTTCATTCCCGATGTATTTAAGAAGACCTCGGCTCTGGTCCTGGAAGGATGAGAAGGCTCAACCTGAAAAAGGGCAGCCAAAAAAGAGAAAACACTTAAACCAGTGTTGAAAATATAAAGGGGTCAAATGCTCTATGCTGTGTATATATCAGCTATTTGATTCACTGAATATGACGAAGCTGCAATGTCCCAAACACTATCCTAGTCTCTGGAGGTGCAAAATAGTCACAAAAAGTATTTTTCCTTTGAAAAAGTCACCTTCTGATTGGGTGGGGATCTACAGAAATAGGCTCATTAATAATGACACTCTATGGTGACAGGTGATGTAATGGGGAGACACTGGAACACAAAGGGAAAAGGTAAGAAAGCTAATGAGATAGGGACGATTTTCACTGAAGTGAGGTCTTTAATATTGAGTGAAAATCCACCATATAGCCTGGGAAACTCAGCATTGGAGACAGTCTGGATGGCAGGCCATTCTGGGGAATGGATCTCCTGCAGTTTGTGAGGCTGGATTGGACATGGTTTAGAGGAGATGGGATGGGAGATGAGGCTGAAGAAATGGGGAAATCATATTGTAGGGTAGGGCCCAAAGGCCATTCTAGATCTAAAGAATAGATTCTTTAGAATGGCCTTTGGGCCCTACCCTACAATATGATTTCCCCATTTCTCCCAATAATCTCCCCATAATCTCCCAATAATAGAGATTATGATTTTCTAGGGAGGAACATGTACATCTGGATTCTATCATCTGTGTGTTGGAGGATCATTGTAGATATTGATCGAATTTGTTTTGTCAGTCAATGGCTTAAATTTCCTGACATGTTTCTGCAAACGATGGGGATTGCTGGGAACCTGAGAGACTCAGTTCATTCATCTTAAACTAAGGGGATGGGTGCTGCTTCCTGTCCTAACTCACAGTTTGGTAGGAGAATCATGTGACTTACCATAAAACTAGTGAAAGCCAAGCTAAGTACAAGGTAACATTTCCTTCCAAAAGTGTTACACAAAAGGACGAGTCCTATGGGGACTGCCATCATAGGCTTTTAGTAATTGCAGGGCAATAAGCTAATTACTGTGTTTTATCTTCTTCCTTCACAGAACTCCAAACTGAATGAGTAAACTTGGAAAAAATTAAATTAGGGCCACTAACAAACAAAACAACTTGTCCCTTCCCTGAAGGAAACCAATAGAAGAGACATATTTAGGGTCCTCAAAATTTGCATGTTCAAGTCTGCTTTCCTTGCTTAAATCCAGAGCTCCTTTATTTGTGCTCATGGTGCATTCCTGGGCAACTGTGAAGGAAACTAATACCATATACATCACTACAATACAAACGTTCTAACTCTGTGACTTCGGCAGGTCATTTGGCCTCTCTTAGACTCAGTTTCCTCCTCTGGCTTTGATGGTTTGGGTTCAGTACTAGGGCCCAAAATTTAATCCACTAGCCGCTTGTAGCCTTTCTAATGGGAGCACTGATGAGTGTAGTTATTTTGAATTTTATTGATCCACTGCCTCTTTTTATAACAAATATTTTATAATATTCCCTTTATTATCCTGAAATGAAATTCATAGATAGTATAAATTATCTACATAATTTTTTTAAATCAGTGCAATGCCCTAATTGCAATACAGAAAAGAAATTAAAGAAAATAGACTATAATAAAGTAATAAGTACTTCCCATAAGTTATAATGCAAGACATGACATTCTAAGAAGGTATAATGAAGTAGCAAGACACCTACCACCATATACAAAATCACCATGAATGGGATGGCTAAAAATGCAGACTGAAACAGATGTATTATACTGGCAGCACAAATAGGGGTATTTCTGTAACTGATACGACTTTCCAAAAAAGTACGGAGCTCTTGGTAAGATTTTTTTTTGAGGTGTAATTGACTTGGTAAAACTTTAAAAAGCTATCTTCCCCAATTTACACAGAAGTTGTATTCCTGAAAAATTCAGTGCATTTTAAATGAATGAGATAAATTCCATACGCTCATATGTAAGATAGACTTGAATCTAGGTGCATATGATTATAAAGGGTTTTTAATCTACCTAAATACGTGGTGGACTTTCAAACATCACATGGATCGCAAGGTCATTTTTGATTGTACAGGACTATTCTTGCATTGCTTCCCTGACCTCCACCCATTCAAATACTAGGATTTCCTCATCCCCATCATTATCAAAACACACACTCTGTGATACTGTCTTGGTTTGAGAGTCTTGGGTCCAAACTCTTGCTCGAATCATTACTTAGGCCATTACTTCTGAGGTTGAGTGTCCTAAATGCCATAATGTTCAGCATTCTGAAGGACCCCTAACCCACAGGAAATCGGTATGTATGTGGCTTACTATTTTGGGCTGAACTTGCCCCCTGCCCAGAACTTATATATTGTAGTTCTAAACTCCAGGAACTCAGAATGTGACTGTATTTGGAGAAGGGGTCTCTAAAGAGGTAATTAAGAAAAAAAATTAATAAATATAGAGGTAGTTAAGTTAAAATGAGGTCATTAAGGGCGCCTGGGTGGCTCAGTTGGTTAAGCGACTGCCTTCGGCTCAGGTCATGATCCCAGGGTCCTGGGATCGAGTCCCACATCGGGCTCCCGGCTCAGCGGGGAGCCTGCTTCTCCCTCTGACCCTCTCCCCTCTCATGCTGTTTCTCTCTCCCTCGCTCTCTAATAAATAAATAAATAAAATCTTTAAAAAAAATGAGGTCATTAAGGTGGGCCCTAATCCAATACAACTGCTGTCCTTAAAATTTGAAGAGACTGGGTCACAGACACAGATAGAGGGAAGACCATGTGAAAACACAGGGAGAAGACAGCAGTCTGCAAGGCAAGGAAAGAGGTCTCAGAAGACACCAACTCTGCTGGCACTTCGATCTTGGACATCTAGTCTCCAGAATCATGGGAAATAATTTTCTATTGTTAAAGCCTATGGTATTTTGTTACAGCAGGCCTTGCAAAGTAATGTTTGCTACATTTACAACTATAATCCTGATTACTACTACTATTATAACTTTTACAACTACTACTGTGTCCCCCACCCTCACAATTAGTTATATTTATTGAACTTTGTATTATTTTTATGGTACACATCCTCCCCATAACAAGCAGACAAGCAAACTAAGCCTCTGCCTGGGTCACTCAGCTACAAGGAGGCAAAAGGGGCTATAGACCCAAACAGCCCAGATGCAAAGTCCACATCCTGGCTTCTATATTGCATTTCCCTCATTCTCAGGTGAATCATGCTAGAGGCCCATCAGATGTTTGGATCACACGTCAGAAACCTCCTGGGCCACTATTAGGGATTACACCTGCATGTATTCTGATTGAGAGGAATTTGTTAAGAGAACTTGGCCAACTCTGCAGGCATTTCCAATGGCAGGCATTTCCAAATCAGTGGTGACAGCTAAGAGGCAGTACTGTATAATGGTTAAGAACATTGATTTCTGGGTCAAGTTGCCTGGGATCAAATCCCAGTATTGGGATTTATAAGCCATACATTTTCACCTCTGTCAGACTCTTTTATTGTGTGCAAAATCATAGTTCCTATCTCATAGGGTTACTTTGTAGCTAAACTGAGTTAATACACATAAGAGCTTAGGACATAATGAATCATTGAACATTATATCAAAAACTAATGATGTACTATACCTTGGCTAATTCAATTTAAATAAATAATAAATAGGGAGGGGGGAAAGATGGCGGAGGAGTAGGGGACCCTATTTCAACTGGTCCCCGGAATTGAGCTGGATATCTACCAGACCACTCTGAGCACCCATGAAACCAGCCTGAGATGTAAGAAGATCTGGATCTCTACAAACAGAATATTGCAGGCAGTTGGTTTTGAGGTACTAAGCGGAGAGCCATGATTCTGCGGGCAGATATCAGAGGATAAATGGAGGCGGGAGGGTGCCTGGACATGGGGATCCTACACCGCCAGTGAGTGACAGCCTCACGCGCTGCAGACGGCTCACAGACGTGAACCGCAGGCCCCCCCCCCCCCGACAGAAACCGGAGCAACGGTCGCGCAAACGGGAACTGCAGCCTCCGAGATGGAAACCCAGTGCGCCGGGGTCGCGCCGGTGAACTGCAACCCCCGGGGGTGGAAACCCCAAGCAGCGGAGTCGCGGGTGCGCGAATTGGGAGCTGCTGGCGGTTTTAGAAGCACAAAGGGCAGAGACGTGCCACAACCTGGAAGCAGGACTGGGAGTGCTGCAGAGGGGGCATAACCCAGGCCGCTGCAGTTTATAGCAGCACGGACAGAAACGGAGACGGTGTGGCCTGGAGAGCTCACTGAAGAACAGACTGAGGTCTCTCTGCTCTGAGGCAGAGGGTTGGAAACGGTCTCTTCTGCTCTGACTCGCGGAAGAGACGTGGAAAGCCACCAGGGAAAGGCGCCAGAGAACAAAAGCCCCAAAGACTGATTCCCAGTGAGCCCATCTCCCGCCACAGGGGCGCAGGGCAACTCCGCCCAAACAGGGTTGCCTCAGTAACAGCGCGGCAGGCCCCTCCCGCGGAAGACAGGCTGGGAAAACAAGAGGCCAGCAACCCTAAGGTCCCAAGAAAACAGGTGCATCTTGCTTGGATTCTGGTCAATAATTTGGACTCTATACATTCCCTCAAACACCCATCAACAGAATGACTAGGAGGAGGAGCCCCCAAAACAGAAAAGACTCAGAGATTATGACTTATGCTGCAGATTTACAAATGGATGCAGATATAACCAAGATGTCAGAGATGGAATTCAGGCTAGCAATTGTGAAGACAATGGCTAGAATGGAGAAATCAATTAATGGCAACATAGAGTCTCTAAGGGCAGAAATAAAAGGGGAATTGGCAGAACTTAAAAATGCTATCAATGAGATCCAATCCAATCTAGATAATCTAACACCTAGGGTAACTGAGACAGAAGAGAGAATAAGCGATCTGGAAGACAGTATAATAGATAAAAAGGGAAAAGAGGAAGCCAGGGAAAAACAACTCAGAATCCATGATAATAGAATCAGAGAAATAAGTGACACCATGAAGCGTTCCAATGTCAGAATAATTGGAATCCCGGAGAGAGTGGAGAGAGAGAGAGGACTAGAAGATGTATTTGAGCAAATCGTAGCTGAGAACTTCCCTAATCTGGGGAATGAAACAGACATCCGAGTCCTAGAGGCAGAGACCTCCCTCCTAAGATCAAGGAAAACAGGCCAACACCCCAGCATGTAATAGTAAAACTTGCAAATCTTAGAACCAAGGAAACCATCTTAAGGGCAGTTAGGGGGAAGAGATTCCTTACGTACAGAGGGAGGAACATCAGAATAACGTCAGACCTATCCACAGAGACCTGGCAAGCCAGAAAGGCCTGGCAAGACATATTCAGGGTACTAAATGAGAAGAACATGCAGCCAAGAATACTTTATCCGGCAAGGCTTTCATTTAGAATGGATGGAGAGATGCAGAGCTTCCACGACCGGCAGAAGTTGAAAGAATACGTGACCATTAAGCTGGCCCTGCAAAAAATATTAAGGGGGGTTCTATAAAAGGAGAAAGACCCCAAGAGTGATCTACAGCAGAAATTTACAGGGACAATCTATAAAAACAACGTCTTCACAGGCAACATGATGACAATTAATTCATATCTTTCAATAATCACTCTCAACGTGAATGGCCTAAATGCGCCCATAAAACGGCACAGGGTTGCAGATTGGATAAAAAGACAGGACCCATCCATATGCTGTCTACAAGAGACTCATTTTGAACCTAAAGATACATCCAGACTGAAAGTGAAGGGATGGAGATCTATCTTCCATGCCAGCGGACCTCAAAAGAAAGCTGGGGTAGCAATTCTTATATCAGACAAATTAGATTTTAAACTAAAGTCTGTAATAAGAGACACAGAAGGACACTATATCATTCTTAAAGGGTCTATCCAACAAGAAGATCTAACAATTGTAAATATCTATGCCCCCAACATGGGAGCAGCCATCTACATAAGCCAACTGTTAACCAAAATAAAGAGTCATATTGATAACAATACGTGAATTGTAGGAGACCTCAATACTCCACTCTCAGCAATGGACAGATCATCTAAGCAGAAAATCAACAAGGAAACAAGAGCTTTGAATGATACATTGGACCAGATGGACCTCATAGATATTTACAGAACAATCCACCCTAAAACAACTGAATACTCATTCTTCTCGAGCGCACATGGAACTTTCTCCAGAATAGACCATATACTGGGTCACAAATCAGGTCTCAACCGATACCAAAAGATTGAGATTATTCCCTGCATATTCTCAGACCACAATGCTCTAAAACTGGAACTGAATCACAAGAAAAAATTTGGCAGAAATTCAAACACTTGGAAGCTAAAGACCACTCTGCTCAAGAATGTTTGGGTCAACCAAGAAATCAAAGAACTTAAACAATTCATGGAAATCAATGAGAACGAAAACACATTGGTCCAAAACCTATGGGATACTGCAAAGGCAGTCCTAAGGGGGAAATACATAGCCATCCAAGCCTCACTCAAAAAAATAGAAAAATCCCGAATTCACCAACTAACTCTACACCTTAAAGAGCTAGAGAAAAAGCAACAAATGATGCCTAAGCCATGCATTAGAAGAGAAATAATTAAAATTAGAGTGGAAATCAATGAATTAGAAACCGGAAACACAGTAGATCAGATCAATGAAACTAGAAGTTGGTTCTTTGAAAGAATTAATAAGATTGATAAACCACTGGCCAGACTTATGCAAAAGAAGAGAGAAAGCCCCAAATTAATAAAATTATGAATGAAAGGGGAGAGATCACGACTAACACCAAGGAAATAGAAACAATTATTAGAAATTATTATCAACAACTCTATGCCAATAAACTGAGCAATCTGGATGAAATGGAGGCCTTCCTGGAAACCTATAAGCTGCCAAGACTGAAACAGGAAGAAACTGACAACCTGAAGAGGCCAATAACCAGTAACGAGATTGAAGCAGTGATCAAAAACCTCCCAAAATACAAGAGTCCAGGGCCTGATGGATTCCCTGGGGAATTCTACCAAACATTCAAAGAAGAAATAATACCTATTCTACTGAAGCTGTTTCAAAAAATAGAAACAGAAGGAAAACTTCCAAACTCATTCTATGAGGCCAGCATTACCTTAATCCCCAAACCAGGCAAAGACCCCATCAAAAAGGAGAATTTCAGACCGATATTCCTGATGAATATGGATTCCAAAATCCTCAACAAAATCCTAGCTAATAGGATCCAACAATACATTAAAAGGATCATCCGCCACGACCAAGTGGGATTTATCCCCTGGATGCAGGGGTGGTTCAACATTCGCAAATCAATCAATGTGATAGAACACATTAATAAGAGGAGGGAGAAGAACCATACGGTCCTCTCAATTGATGCAGAAAAAGCATTTGACAAAATACAACATCCTTTCCTGATTAAAACTCTCCAGAGCATAGGGATAGAGGGAACATTCCTCAAGCTCATAAAATCCATCTATGAAAAACCCACAGCAAATATCATCCTCAATGAGGAAAAGCTGAGAGCCTTTCCCTTAAGATCAGGAACACGTCAAGGGTGCCCACTCTCACCACTGTTGTTCAACATAGTACTAGAAGTCCTAGCAACAGCAATCAGACAACAAAAAGAAATAAAAGGTATTCAAATTGGCAAAGAAGAAGTCAAACTCTCTCTTTTCGCAGACGACATGATACTTTATGTGGAAAACCCAAAAGACTCCACCCCCAAATTACTAGAACTCATCCAGCAATTCAGTAATGTGGCAGGATACAAAATCAATGCACAGAAATCAGTTGCTTTCTTATACACTACCAACACAACTGTAGAAAGAGAAATTAAAGAAACGATTCCATTTACAATAGCACCAAAAACCATCAGATACCTCGGAATAAACCTAACCAAAGAGGTAAAGGATCTATACTCTAGGAACTACAAAACACTCATGAAAGAAATTGAAGAAGACACAAAAAGATGGAAAAATATTCCATGCTCATGGATCAGAAGAATAAACATTGTTAAAATGTCTATGCTACCCAGAGCAATCTATACCTTCAATGCCATCCCAATCAAAATTCCAATGACATTTTTCAAAGTGCTGGAACAAACAATCCTAAAATTTGTATGGAATCAGAAAAGAACCCAAATCGCCAAGGAGATGTTGAAAAAGAAAAACAAAGCTGGGGGCATCACGTTGCCCGATTTCAAGCTATATTACAAAGCAGTGATCACCAAGACAGCATGGTACTGGCACAAACACAGACATACAGACCAATGGAACAGAATAGAGAACCCAGATATGGACCCTCAACTCTATGGTCAAATAATCTTTGACAAAGCAGGAAAAAACATGCAATGGAAAAAAGACAGTCTCTTCAATAAATGGTGCTGGGAAAATTGGACAGCCACATGCAGAAGGATGAAACTCGACCATTCTCTAACACCATACACAAAGATAAACTCAAAGTGGATGAAAGACCTCAATGTGAGACAGGAATCCATCAAATTCCTAGAGGAGAACATAGGCAGTAACCTCTTTGACATTGGCCACAGCAACTTCTTTCAAGATACATCTCCAAAAGCTAGTGAAACAAAAGCAAAAATGAACTTTTGGGACTTCATCAAGATAAAAAGCTTCTGCACAACAAAGGAAACAGTCAACAAAACAAAGAGGCAACCCACAGAATGGGAGAAGTTATTTGCAAATGACATTACAGATAAAGAGCTGGTATCCAAGATCTATAAAGAACTTCTCAAATTCAACACCCAAAAAACAAATAATCAAGTCAAAAAGTGGGCAGAAGAGATGAACAGACACTTCTCTGAAGAAGACATACAAATGGCTAACAGACACATGAAAAAATGTTCATCATCATTAGCCATCAGGGAAATCCAAATCAAAACCACACTGAGATACCACCTTACACCAGTTAGAATGGCAAAAATGGACAGGGAAAGAAACAACAAATGTTGGAGAGGTTGTGGAGAAAGGGGAACCCTCTTACACTGTTGGTGGGAATGCAAGTTGGTACAGCCACTTTGGAAAACAGTGTGGAGGTGCCTCAAAAATTTAAAAATAGAGCTACCCTATGACCCAGCAATTGCACTCCTGGGTGTTTACCCCAAAGACACAGATGTAGTGAAAAGAAGGGCCATATGCACCCCAATGTACATAGCAGCAATGTCCGCAATAGCCAAACTGTGGAAAGAGCCGAGATGCCCTTCAACAGATGAATGGATAAAGAAGATGTGGTCCATATATACAATGGAATATTACTCAGCCATCAGAAAAGATGAATACCCAACTTTTACATCAACATGGATAGGATTGGAGGAGATTATGCTAAGTGAAATAAGTCAAGCAGAGAAAGTCAATTATCATATGGTTTCACTTACTTGTGGAACATAAGGAATAGCATGGAGGACATTAGGAGAAGGAAGGGAAAAATGAAGGGTGGGGGGGACATCAGAGGGAGAGATGAACCATGAGAGACTATGGACTCTGAGAAACAAACAGGGTTTCAGAGGGGAGGGGGGAGGGGGGATTGGTTAGCCCAGTGATGGGTATTCAGGAGGGCACCTACTGCATGGAGCACTGGGTGTTATACGAAAACAATGGATCGTGGATCACTACATCAAAAACTAATGATGTATTGTATGGTGACTAACATAACATAATAAAATTAAAAACTACAAAAAACCCCAGAAAACATTTAAAGAAAACATTTAGGTCCCAACCTACAAAAAATAGTGTCTCAAAATACTTTATGCAAGTGAGTTGTTTGAAACTTAGAACATGTTTTCCCGCAGAAACGGCTAGGTAAATCATAGTTTAGTCCCTGATTAATCCGCAAATGTTATTTGATTTATGATATTGTTCAAATAATGTGCATTTGCAACGAAAGAAATACAGCTTAAAGCAATAATTTTGCAATACTTCATAATTTTAAAAACAAGAAGGAAAACCCCTTGGTATCGAGCAGATAATTCTTCATGAATGCTGGTACTTAAAAGCAGGTTTTAAGGGCCGAGGATGGAGAGTTGGATGGAAGTTGCGGAGCTCAGGAGCGCACAGAGGAACGGGTGGGTGAGCGGGAAGCGGCGACCGCCCAGTTGCACTGGAGCCTGGCGCCACAGCGGAAACGTGCCTCCTTCTACTGACACGGATCAAAATATCCTCTCCTATTCGGAATCAGTCGGGATAAGTTAATAAAAGCCCTACGACTTGGAAAAACACCTATACATAAAAGCCCGCGTTGCCAATGTGTTCGCACAGCCCTGTCAACGTTCACAACGCGTCCTGCTGGGCACGGGGGCTGACAGCCACGGGAGCGAGAATCGCGGGCGGATCGGTAAACCACTGTTCCTGCGCACAGCGATGCGGGATTGGAAAACACACAGGCAGCTTGTCTTTATTAAAAGGTTGATACTGTACTTTGTTAGGACCTTAGGCTTTTTTTTTAAATTCATTTTTATTTAATTTTTTATTTTTAAAAATATAGCATTAAGATTATTTTAAAAAATAAATAATAAATAAATAATAAAATAAAATAAATAAGAGCTTAGGACAGTGTTATAAAATGGGGCCAATACAGTTACCCAGGGTTAGGGAAGACATTACAAATGCTGTCTTAATGAGACCTTACAGCAACCAAGAGCGTTTTACCTTCTGACACTCAAAGTTCAGGGAGGTTTTGTAATTTTCTCAAGGTCACACAGCTAGCAGATGGAAGATCTCTGTGACTCTTAAGTCCTCCTGCTTTCCAAATGCTCTGTTCCATTTCTCAAGTATTTCCATACTTTTTCTACATATTAGAAAGAAATAACACTGTCCCTCCCCAGCAACCCACCCTACAAACAACCTCTATTCTTTCTGCTAAATAACATACCTATCTTTTTCATGGCAAGGTGAGATACAATATCAAGCCCTGAGATTGTGTGGTGTATGGCTATTTTTTATTTTGCTAGAGAAAATAGCAAAATGCTCATGGGTTAGTTTATTCATTCAGACCAGAAATAGATCCCTACAGCACACCATTCGATACGCTCCACAAAAATGTGTAGATGTTAACGGGGAAAATGTAATATATCACCTGGATTTTTCTTTTGCTCTGTGGTGCCAAATACCTGAAGATATTGAAACATCTATATGCTCAACAAGGAGAAAATACCTGGAAAAAGCACCGTATTTTTTACTTTCCATTCAGATGCTGCAGAAGCATGTGTACGTATCCAAGTCTTTAAAGAAATTAAAGCCTTTTACCTTAATCTAAAGGTCATGTTGCTGATGGAACTTGGCTGTGTTCACACCAGAGTGCAGGGAATCACTGTATTTTGGTTGCATGAAGGAACTGTCTCCCCCCGCCCCCCCAAAAGAGCTTAGGAATGTATTCACCACCAGATTAAAGCCGGCATCAATTTGAATCTTTGCTCTACTGCACTCTAAGTTCTGTGAATATTAATGGAAATTTCTTTGTTGGATGGTTGGCTGCTTAAATTCATCTGCCATTCTTCAGTTGGAGTCATTCAGGCAATTAATGTTGAGCGTGTGCCCACTCAAATAGGGGCCAGGGGTAGGTCACAGGCATGCCAGCATTGTATGTGGCTAAAGGTCAGACTGGTGAAATCCGGCACAGGAAAGATGGCAAAGCACCAGCAAGATCGATGATTGTGAGTATATTTTATTTTAGGTGCAAAGTAAAGCAGAGGCAGCTACTTTTTCAGTCTTATTTGATAACCTTCAAGTCCCAGTTCTAATAACCACCTGCCTGGGGTGGGGGTGGGGGTGGGGGTTCGCCTAGTGCCCCTCTGCTTCCAGCGCAGTCCAGGTGGCTCTCAGAGGCTCTTTCACTGCCTCCACAATGGGATGCGATATGTTACCACAAACACCATTGGAACAGGATAGAGTTATAAAGATCCAGGTGAGAAACCCATGCAATCGCTGTGCAGCCATATGCCAATTTCTTAAACTCTCTCTGCTTCTGCTTCCTTGTTTGTAAAATGAGAACAGTAATGGTAATCTACTTTGTAGGGGTGTTTGAGGTTTCAATGTTCTCCCAGGAGTAAAGCTCTTGGAAAAAAGGCCTGGAACAGCATAAACACTGAACTATCAATTATTATTTTCAGAGGGAGTTGGACCAAATAAAGTACTTCCGAGAGAACGTGAGGGATAAAAATGTGATTTCAAAACAATGTCAAGATCAAAGGCTTAAAAATATTTACTTGCGGGCGCCTGGGTGGCTCAGTTGGTTAAGTGACTGCCTTCGGCTCAGGTCATGATCTCAGGGTCCTGGGATCGAGCCCCGCATCGGGCTCCCTGCTCAGCGGGGAGCCTGTTTCTCCCTCTCCCTCTCCTACTCCCCCTGCTTGTGTTCCCTCTCTCGCTGTGTCTCTCTCTGTCAAATAAATAAATAAAATCTTTAAAAAAAAATTTACTTGCTAAGCCCAATTATCCAAATTACTTTGCCTGGTGCCAAGGTACATTTTGAGAAAATGAAGATGATCGTAGGGTCAGGCTGGGTTTGAATCCAAGTTTGGTGGTCCCCTAGTTGATTATTTTGGGGGCGATTTCTAAACTTCTCTGAACCTATTTTCTCCTTTAATATGAGGATAATAACACCTGCCCATGGTAGAAGATTTCAATAAGAGTTAATGAAAATATATGCACTTATTCGATGATAATTTAAATAAAAGCCTCAGCTGAACCCTTCCAACCACTTTTCTCATTACTCCCTGAAATGCAGAATATGTTTGTTTGCTTGTTTGTTTAACTAATTCCCAGGACGTTCTTGTTCTTTTATGCAGCTGTATCTTCACCCGTAAGGTCGGCTTTCTGTAATGCCTCTCCCTTTGCTTTGTGCCCAGCACAACCTACTCACTCTTTAATGCCCTGGTTTGCTTTTGAGAGAAGAACAGAGAAGCAAAACTATGAAGAACTCCCTGCTTTTCAGGCAGATCCAGGAGCACTATAGCCCCAGGGATGGAACAGAAATAGGGTGAGACCAGGAAAACAGGCTGGTAGCTGAGAGGAGAGCCATCTCAGGCATGAGAAGGTTTGTCCCTGGCTAAATAACTTACGGCCCAGTCCATTCGCTTGACTGCCAACCATCATAAGGTGCAAATGTCCTCTTGTGATATGCACACTGATGCACCAGCTGCGACTAATGTAAGCTGGTGCAACTTTCCTGGAGAGGCATCAAGTGTTCGTGGCATTTGGTCCACAATTCCGTTGATAAATATTGATACACAAACAAACAAGTGGACTGATAAATGAGGACAAGATTTTCACCAAAATACTGTGTTACAGGCCCTAATTCACAACCCAACAAAACAAAATTCATTGGTTATGCTACATTTATGAAATGACCTTCTTTTAAGCCATTAAAAATACAGTGTCAGAACATTTAATGGCATGGTCTAATAGTCATGATGCAATCTTATGTAAGAGACGAAAGCGAAATCCTTACACCAAATGCAATCCAGGGGCGCCTGGGTGGCTCAGTTGGTTGGGCGACTGCCTTCGGCTCAGGTCATGATCCTGGAGTCCCTGGATCGAGTCCCGCATCGGGCTCCCTGCTCGGCAGGGAGTCTGCTTCTCCCTCTGACCCTCCTCCCTCTCATGCTCTCTGTCTCTCATTCTCTCTGTCTCAAATAAATAAATAAAATCTTTAAAAAAAATGCAATCCAAATTATGTGAGGATGTGAGGATGTGTACAACTAAGGAAAGAAAAACTACCCCAGAAATTAACAGTGACTCTCTGTTGTGGAATATTGGTTTCTTTGTTTTGTTTTGTTTTTGCTTTTGTTTTTGCATTTCATGCGCTCCCTAAAATTTACTCAAATGAGCAGAAAAAGTATTTCAAATGTTATTTTGGAATTTCTTTGCTTTAGTTCAGGTGGCTCCCTGTGGAGTGTGGGCAGACTGGGTTTCCATGTCTGCCCCAGGAGCACCATGTGCTGCTGTTTCATCTGGGTCCCAGCATCCCTGCCCTGTCATCAAGGGCTGCCTTCTGTTGGACCCCTGGGTGGTCATGGACACCCACCTCATCCTAGCATGGAAGGGGACCAGGCGTAACATCTGGATGCGATTCTGGCTGCAGCAAGCACACTTGCTCCTGTACTTGTGAAATGTCCAGGTTAGAGGCTGCCACTTACCAGGTGTCTGTGCGTGTCGTGCAGTGGGTGCTTTAAATACCTCAATTCATAAGACTCTGAAGCTCAGAGATAAGGCCAGCAAGACAAAGGCAAGCAATATGCCTAGGATGCAAAATTTAAAGAGATGCTCAGGGTCATGCTTGCCTCCTTAAATTTTGCACCCCAGGTGTCACCCTTATACCACCTTCATCTTGGGCCTGGTCAGGCAAAATAACTTGCTCAAAGTCATTGAGCTGGTAACAGGTGGAGTTTGGGATCAATTCCAAGTCCCATTGATTCTGAACTCATGTCTTTCCCATTGTATCAATCTGTAGATTTAAAAAGCCCAGTATAAGTACATAGGGCACGGACATGTGTGTGTCTGTTTTTACATGTATACCACGATGCATCATTCTTCGTATTTAAAAGCAAAAAAGAAATCATATATTTGCTCAAACGGCAAGCACGGCGATCAAATATGAGCTATTCCCCCATTTCAAAGGTGGGCACCGGCAGGCACATCCCAGGCTCCAGCCAGAAACTGACACACGTGGAAAGCAACCGCATGCTCAAAGAAACAGGACACACAAAGGGATCTCCCAGCGGTTCGTGGATTCTGCCATCCTGTCACTGGCACTCAAGACTAATGTAATTACACAATACCTCTTCCCCCGCTGAGCTGAGTCTTCTAGTCAATTTCATCATGTGGTGGACATAGAGTTGGTTTAGATGTAGCAGAATCACCCAGTGCCAGGGATAAGAGTGCTGACTCCCCCCTGACTGGAATGGTGTTCCAACACCTGGCAAAGTAGGACCCACTTTTTGATCCCACTTCATAGTCCCTGATACGATTTTACAGTAATGGGTTCATTTTGCTGCCTTCAAGGAATAGATGGGTTCTGTTTTACATAGGTCTCCAAGTAGAGAAATACCCAAATACCCAAAGTATCTGCAGGAATAGAGAGAATAACCAAAAAACAAAACAACAAAAAAGGAAATCCCAGAGTGTTTTTTAAGTCATTCATGCATTTAGGAAACATTTCTTAAACACTTACGTGCCAGGCACTACATATAACATGACCTCATTTACTCTTTCCCACACATAGTGAGGTCATTATTGCGTACTGTCCTCCTTTTGCTGATGAGGGAACGGAGACATATGGAGGTTATATGTGTCATCTGACATTACAGCCAGTCAGTATTGAAACCATGATTCAAAACTGCATCTGGTGTGCTTTTTTCTTCCTGCCTTCCAAATACTTGTAAAAGTGAATTGCATTTAATTGAATTATGGTGCTGTGCATACAACTGATTAATACATGCCGGCTGAATGAATGGTTAGTGACTGTATTTATACCTTGTATCCATAAATTTAATATATGTTGGGCTGAGGGAGATGCCTCAATGGGAAGATGACAGTTAACAAGGTCATTTTCTGATATGGAAAATACATAAATGTGTACGTGCCTTCTGCATTTAATTTCCTCACTGCTTCTGAAATGGATATTTGCCAGATGACTGAGAGATGTTGCTCTTTGTTATCTGAAGGTACCATATCATCTTGGTTGCATACAGTGCAGAATGAAGAGGGAAGATTAATCCCCCTGGAAATTTGCTCACATCTCCCTAGAAATGGAAAGTGCAAAGGCAGCCAGAGAGATTGCCCCTCCTGATTCTCACTTGCTCTGTGAATTCTGATAACTCACTTTGCTTATCTGATAACTGACCTTTGGTTCCCATGCCTATAAGGCAAAGGGCTAGGACTCAAGCTTTTCTAACATTATCTCCACTCCTGAAATGACAATAAGTGTCGTGGCCTTACCCAGCCTTTTGTACCATGACATTTGGGTCTCTATTTAAAAAAAAAAAAAAAAAGGTTGTTTTTGTTTTTGTTTTTGTTTTTGTTTTATCTGGCATTGCTTAATTTTATGGTGCAAATTTTAGTTGAAGATTTGGTGGACATATCATTAGCTACCTTCAGAATATCCTAACTCATTAGAGTCTTCTTTAGATTGCTTGTCTACCATGTATTCATATCATCCTTCCCCTGCCCGAGCTGCTAAAACCCTTTAATCACTGCCCACTGATCCGGAGAAATAGAGTAAATCCTCATGGTATAAAGGGCTGGTCATGGTCTGACTCTAACTATTTCTCCATCCTCAGTTCTTATTACTCATGTCACAGGGCCTTTGCACCTTCTTTGCAAAGGCCTCTTTGCCCTAGAACATGCTGATCAATACATACATTCTTCAGATCGATACTAAACCGTTCTTATTTGTTCTTAATTGCTCTTCCTGGTTCCTTAGACCTGCTTTCTCTGAACCTTTAGTCAACTTCTCACCTGACCATCTTTCTAAAATCAAGCTGTTTTTATACATATATTGTTGGGTTTGTGTTGTTTAACATTCATCGTCACTCCTGGAGACTGTGACATACTTTCTCAAGATAGCATTTCCAACGCCCAGCACTGTCCTGGACACTTATGTGTCGCTTAGTAAAGGAATAAACAATATGCAGAACTATGAGCCAGCATGAAGTCAAGAGATCAAACTGTTGGGGCTCTTTGTGGACAGTTGTGGGATGAAGTTGTCGCACTGGACTTGGTATGAGAAGATGAGCATCTTGTGAATTAAAGCTTTTCTACTGACCAGCAGAGTTGACCTATATGGTCAGAGTAAGTCTCTGGGTCTGACTTTCCTCCCTGAAGGACAGTTTTTACCCCTCCTCAGGTGTTTGTGAGCACTAACAAAACTGTGGACTCTTAAAACTATGAAGCGCTACAGAAATCTCAGGCATTTTTTCCTTTTTTTTTTTTTTTTTAATTTCCTAAGGATAACTATGATCCTGATTGGCTTACAAGAGCAATTCACACAGAGCACCCAGCTGGAGTAGGGATAGTGATGATCTTATTAATCTATTACGTGTTTATAAGGTTACAGAGTCCTCCCAAACCACTACAGTCACATAATCATTTAGCTGTTCTCCTAAGTTCCATAAATGTTTTAATTTCCTTTGGAATTTCATTTTTAAGTTTCTAGAGTGCTATGCAGTTCTGCCCCAGAAGAAAAAAAAGTTCCCTTATTAATGGAAGATGGGTTGCCACATAAACTCAAAAATGGCATCCATAGTAATGTGAAGTTTCTTTGCATTTTGAAAGAATACTAAGATTTAATTATATGTCAGATCAAAACAAAGAATTTACCACTATTGCCTTGTTAACTGATTACACCATTACTGATATTAAAAGAATAAATGCCTGCATATATGCATGAATTCATCACTTTAGTTTTTCACCATGCCTAATTTGAGTGGAGAAGAAATAGGGCCCTCTCCTTCCTCCATTCCTCCCTTCCTCTCTTTCTCTCTCTCTCCCTTCTCCCCCCCCCCCTTTTTCTTTTCCTCTGTAGGCTCCATGCCCAGTGTGGAGCCCAACATGGGGCTTGAACTCACAACCCCGAGATCAAGACCTGAGCTGAGATCAAGAGTAGGACGGTTAACCAACTGAGCCACCCAGGAACCCCTGGACACTTTTGTTTTAGAAGCAAACATCATACACTCCCATACACATACATGCTCCAAAGTAATAAATGTACTGAGAAAGATATCAAATGTCCAGAAATAAGAATTATATTAACGCAATGGATTATAGTTTCCAACTTAAGAAGAGAGGAAAGGCTGACTGTTATATTTTATAGGACATTGTTTAGGGCATTAAGTTCCTTTCCATCAGATTATGGGTATATATATATCACTGATGGTTTGTATTGTATTTTTCCAAGTTTCTTTTGTTTGTTCCTTCACTGAGAAGGATTATGCCTGAAAAAGTAAGCACTGAATTTCGAAACTTGAGGTTTCACTCCCAGGTCTTCTCCTTTTCTGGGTCTACAATCACATTATTTAGTGCCACTCAAATTTGGTGGCTTCACTTGAAAAACTGGGATATAATTAGGCTCATACCTCATGAGGGTTTTGAGATGGTCACCAATGATTAAATATATTAAACACATGGCACAGTATTTGGGATACAGTAAATGTGTTGATTTCTTTCAATGAAACATGTATCACTCTCTAAAAGCGTCAGGAAATTAGAGAAAAATTTACACATTTCTTATTTTCTTGGCTCCACTTAAAATCATATAGATAGATATATAAAGATAGATAGATAGGTAGATAGATAGATAGATAGATAGATAGATAGACAGATAGATAGGATAGATATTGTGGATGACTTTTCCCTAAACTATTTTATTCCTGGCAAGAAACAATTTAATTAAAAATTAAAGTCAAAAAATTTCCCCTGGGATTCAAAGTGCTCCTGCCCTCCTCAGCATAAAATGTTGGCTTTTAGACAAGAGTACTGATAAAAAGAATTTGTTCTTACTGCTAGAACAACCCAGTCAGGTTAATTCTTCAAGAGGTGAGCTACAGCCTTTTATTCATGATTAGATATTTTGGTTTCAAAGTTCCTACTTTGAAGGGTACAGGTTGGAATTAAGAGAAAAAAAAAAAGACCACTTATGGCTTTAGGGACATTTTCATTTCCTTGGGATATGTTATCTGAATGCCTGTGAAGAAGACCACTGAATCTAGAATCGCTCTTCTGATCACCAACATCTTAAGACAGTAGCCATTTTAGGCTCCTCTTCTTGTAGACATCGTTTCGTGCACAGCCAGCCTGGGTCACTGTGACTCTCTTTTGAGGTCCCCATGGTAGATCACTTCCTCCCACCTTTTTGGATGGGTGTGTTCTGCCTTTGGATAAGTTACTCTGTCAACCAGGTTACAATCCAGTCATGGTATCTAGACAGCTAGACGTGTGAATCCCCATGAGCCTTCAGACAGGCATTTCAGCCTCCCTCACAGAACACCAGCTCATTTAATTTATTTTCTGGTTTGGGGAGAATCTCATGGTAGTCCTTATTAATAAACAAGGTAGTCCTTATAAATAAATCCTTATTTATCTGACTTCAATTCCTAGACTCTATTTTTTTTTTTTTTTGCTAAGGTGATGAGTATATGGGGTTCATTGTACTATTCTCTTTATTCTTATAAATGTTTGAAATTTTCCATAATAAAGGTTTTTTAACCCTCTTTGTGATCTTTAGCTCTCATCTCTCAGCCCCCCCCACCCAAGTCTCAGATTCTTTGGTATCTGGTCATAATTTTACATTCTTTACAGTGCCATGTATCTCTCATATTTGTCTGTGATTGTGGGTGATTCTTTCATTCCTTTCCATATTTATAAAATTAAGCATGTTAGAGACTTTTACTTTTTCTTCCTCATTGGATACATTTGATGCTTAGTCAAGCTTACACTAAAAAAACCCATCCTTATCCTGTTCTGTTCCACAGATATCTATGAATTTATCCTTCCTTTTAGAGTATAAGCACACTTTCTTGTTGTTGTGGGGGGAAAGGGCAAGTAAGAGTTTTTAAACAATGTCTAGGCTCTTTTCATGCCCCATGCTACCTCTTCTGAGCTCAGAGACGAAATGAAGTTGCAATGCTTCTTTACCTGGCTTTCTAACACACTGCATGGTCCCCGTGAGAAGCAGCAGGCCCTAAGGTGCCAGGTGGGGATCCTGAAGTCAGTCTGTTGACTCATTAACACACACAAACACTGGCTTCCTTTTTTAATTAAACATGTACTGCCTACGTAACATTATTATTAATTCCCCCATCTTATAAATAGACCTTGAGCTTCTGAATGAGATTTTCTTAGTAGAGAATTTTCTCAGGTCTTTATATTTTTCCAGTGTCAGGACGAAGGGTGTTGAGGTAGCTACATCTGGATAGAGAACTGCAGAAAATAATCAATTTCATGAACACTTTTTCAGGGCTTGGTGCAGGTGTTCTCCTTAAAATTTTGCAGAAACATTTATAGTTTTAGATTTCCATAAATAAGATACCTTTATAAAAGTTGTTTGTTTCATTTTCAACAGCATAGACATGTACCTTTTAGGTGGAAAGTAAGTTTCATCTTACATGGCCATTCTGCTTTGTTAGCAATGGTTACTAAAGCCCTGTGTTGGGAAGGATCCTGAGGCTAACCCTTGGTTAAGCAGAATAGTGCTGTACATAATCAGGGCAGGGTGACATGAATGTAGACCTAGGGAGTGTCCCAAATGACCAGCCTGCTTTAGCAAATATAGTTTCACTGACTTAAATAAAATCTGAAAAATAAATCTTAAAAAAAAGGTTCAGAGAGTATTTTGTGTAATTTCTTAATTTCTCCTATTACAAACCAAGGTCCAGGACCCTTGAGTCACCAAGTCAAACGAAGTTTGAGGTAGAAATAAAATTGATGCCCACCCTTCCTCCTTTCTAGCCCCTCTACCCTCCTGTAGCCTAAGGCTAGCAAACTTATTTTTAGTCAGACCCTAAGTCTGAGTTCACATGTAAATTGTTCCTTGACAAGGAATTTTTTCAACTGCAAGATTTTTTATGGGAAATCAGTTGGTCTTATCCATAATAATAATGCTAAATATAGTACCTACCTCATAAAATTGTTACAAGGATTAAATATGTAAATTCATATAAAGTAAGAACAGTTCTGCCACAGATAGTTCTGGCTATATTATTACTACCCATCAAAAAGTGCTGGCTTAAAAAAAAAAATAGTGCTGGCTTTTTGACCACAAGTGTAATAAATAGGTAACTTCCACACCCCCATTTCTGAATTAGAAGGTCTATTTGGGCCAATAATCAAACATAAGGGCAGTAGTGTTTGCCTTCTTGATAAATTTCAAATCCCCTGTCTTTTCCATCCACACCCTAGTCTGGGCTTCTGCAAACTATCTCCCTACTGAGCTTCCTACATTCATTCTTCCCACCCTCTGAGCCATCTTGTCTAATCTGTCTTGTCCACTGGATAATCACCAATAGTATGTCTAAGACACACACTGAATTACATCAATGTTTAGCATGCTCTGTTGTTTACCCATTGCCAACATTAGGAAGTGATGGGGAAAGCTCCTGACACAGGCTGTTGTCCATATTTCCTGCCTCAGGTATCCCCATATACATCTGTGTGACCAGATACAGAGAAGTCTGTAGGGTTCTTCCAATACATCACTCGGTATGCAGGGACTGGAAAACCAGGTCTGGTTTCAGATCTGCATACTTGTGTCTCAGAAAGCTTAATTACCAGTAAAGTGTGGGGAGGATAACATATGCCCCAAATGTGTGCCTCTGGGGATTGCAATAATATACATGAAACAGAAGTGTACATCACACATTTACATTTAGTGGGCAAAAAAATACAAGAATAGGTGGCATAGTAAATAATGCTTGATAAGGTGTGAAAGATCTATCTAGTTTTCCTTGTTTCTTTGACCATTTATAATTCCTAGTACTTGTTGTTTCTCAGAATGTCAGACACATTGCTGTTAAGAAAATAGGAACAAGAAAAAGAGAAGCTGACTACTTGTCTGTGCCGGTTAGCCCAAAAGTACAATGACACGTTAGATATTTTTAGATGAGGAATTATATGGATTATCTAACACAATGTGTCAGAATTTGTTGTTCTCACCGAGTGATTAAGTTTAGAATGGAACATTAATTAATTTGTACAGACGTTTGTTAGTGTGCCTTAAAGAGCATAGTTTCTCTAGGTTGTACAAATGTGAGTATTTATAAAACCAACACACACACATCTGCACACACAATCACAAAGCAATCACATCAGACATTTTCATAATCTGATTTATATTCAACTTCACAAAAATCTTTCCTTCCCAGCAAATCAGGAACTCTCAGCACTTTTGTCTCTGCATCGCCCACATCACCTGACACCTTTATTTGTTCACTGGGGCATTCTGAAAATGTGTGGTGAATTGATTTGTTCACTGATTATTTCAAACGCAACACCAGGAACAACGGGAATAAAATGGCAGTGGACGCCACTGGTGAATCCTGCAGTTTGCAAATGCAAAATATGCCTGATTAAAGCAGGAATCCAGAAGTACAAATTCCTGAGCTATTTTGTGCCAGCTAGGAAAATGTCCTTTGCACCATCTTAATGGCATACTGCTCCAAAATCTTAACCCTCCTCATATGCTCACAACAAGGCATCACTTGTCACTTTCCTCCAGAAGGTAGAAGTGGATTTTAATGGCAGAAACAATTATAGGAAGTAAACTAATATAGCCATTATTAAACATTTATTAAGGTCCTCCTGTGTGGGAGCCACTGATGTGTTTTAAAAATAACTTTCTTACCATAATACTTGCACTATAACCTAACTTATTTTGCATTTAATTTTTTAATGTATATAGGAAATTATAATAGTTAAGTTTCTATAATTCCCATGGTATCCAGGGCAGAGGGAAATGAAAAGACTAAAGTGATATTCTCTTAGCCTTAAGAAGTAATGCCCCACTGGGGTCATGCTGACAATCAAATCACAGTACGACTTGTACCTCAGGCTCCTCCTAACTTTGTGGTGACAAAATATATCTAGGATTGCTCAAAGCCTGAGATATCTGGGGTTTTAGAGTGGGAGGCCCATATTAATTGGTTAAGGCAAGAGAAGTGGACAGTTGCTACCCCAAAGTCATTGAGGTTTGTTTGGTGTAGAAATTCTTATTGCTTGTAAGGAGCACACTGTAGTAACGATGACTACGTATGGTAGGTACTCTCAGGGGATATCTGTTGTTTTTGTCCTGTTCCAGTGAGAGCTGTGCTTGCCACCCAACTTGGGTCTCAAGGTTTGATCTCACATGCTCCTTCTTGCATACACACTGCCTTGCAGGATTCGCTGTCCACAGAGATGATGAGCACACATGGTGAACCTCAGAAGCAAGCAGGTACTTCCATGAAATAAGGAACCTATCTGGGGAAAGAAGGGTAGCGTTTCCTTCTGCTTCATCAATGTGAGCACAGGGGTTTGTTGCTGGCAACAACTATTTCTCCAGCTGTAGGAAGAAACCATATCTGAAGCAGGAGATAGTCAGGCTGGTAGTTAATCAGAAGTAGAGATACAGAGAGTATCTGTAATGAAGTGATGGAGAACGAGATTTGGGAGGGGAGGGAGGGAGAACAAGGAGAGGGGAAAGAGAGAGAAAGGGAGAGAAAGGGAAAGAACATG
This sequence comes from Neomonachus schauinslandi, assembly GCF_002201575.2. Lineage (NCBI taxonomy): Eukaryota > Metazoa > Chordata > Mammalia > Carnivora > Phocidae > Neomonachus > Neomonachus schauinslandi. The sequence goes on along the minus strand of NC_058418.1, from coordinate 38,813,190 downwards.
AGAAGGTGGTGTGGGTGAGGGGGATGCTGATGAGCAAGAAGTCATATTTTCATCTCCCGTGACTGAATTCATGTATACCTACAACCTTCCTGATGATGGAAGTCGGTAACTTACTTTTCTAGTTTAAGCTTGACTTCTGTTTCCACTGCTTACAACCAAGAATCTCAACAAATACAGACTTCAATGATTTTAAATTGAAAAAGCATTATTATTTAATATTATGATTTCTTTTCAAGATTTTATCTATTCATTTGAGAGAGAGAGAGAGACAGAGAGAGCACAAGCAGGGTGACAGGCAGAGGGAGAGGGCGAGGCAGACTCCCAGCCGAGCGGGGAGCCTGATGCGGAGCTCGATCCCAGGACCCAGAGATCATGACCTGAGCCGAAAGCAGATGCTTAACCATCTGAGCCACCCAGGCGCCCCTAATATTATGATTAATAAAAAATAATACCAAACCAAGTGCCAGGTACTAGGCAACTAAGTTTAACTCATGTAATGATTTCATTACCTCGCACATTAGTATTACTGCCATCATCACCATGTTACAGACAAAGAAATAAGGGCTTAGAATGGTTGAAATGACTTGCCCCAAGGCACTCAGATATCAAGGAATAGATCGTCAGAACTTGAACTTGTATGGGAAAGCAAAACCTAAGTGCTGGGCTCTGCTTCTGGAAATCTGCCAGGTTACATAAATGCCCCAGTCAGTACGGTATGGCTCTTCACAGCCCTCTGAGAAGATAAAGCTCAGAACTTAAAATCTTATGGGAAAACAAAACAAGCAAGGTTGAGGAGAAATAGTTTGGGTAGGTACATTTTATATGCATTTTGCACACATTACATTAAGAGTAATATTTGATGCTATGTTATAAATTCCCTTCGAGAATGAAAAAAATAAAATAATTTTCCTTCTACTGTCCTAAGCTCATTGGAGACTTTTAAGACCTTCTTTCCCCTTCATCTCAAAGAAATATACCTAAATGTGTCTTGTTTTGTCACAGGTAATATACCCAGTAAAACAGCATTTTGGGATATAGATCTTCAATCAGACAATTCATTTCTGGTTTCATGTGCCAGCTGAGGGAGTTCCGATACCCACATCACTTTCCCTTTTTATCCCCCGAGGTTGTCAAAATTAAAATCTGTTCAACTTCCTATTTTTCTACACTTCTCTATTCCCAAACTCCAGTTTTTTTATGCTAGAATTTTACTCAAATAGAACTCACGTCTGGGAAGGGATTGCACCGCACTTTTTTTTTAATGTAGATAAATTTGGCTATTTCTACGTACCAAATGGCTTATAAAAGAAAGTTTTGATGGCTGCTCAATATCCTAGTGGAGGGTAAAGGCAAGCCAGGTAGAAATTCATGGCTGGATGAGCTAAGGAGATCCTGAAGTTTCAGTCTGAGCTGAGTGAACTAGTTATCCGGGTTGACTGGACAGAGAGGTAAAGAAACAGGGTCTATTTAGTGTATGTTCTTCCTATAGCCAAGGGTAGGTATGCAAGAAGCAAAGTCAAACCAGACACACAGACACACAGACACACACAGACACAGACACACACACACACATTTAAAACCTTGGTTTAAATGTGGCACATGCTATGTTCAATCACTTCCATTGGCAAGCAACCCACAGACAACGAGTAGCATGTGTGACAGGTAAAATTGTGGTTGTAATCCACTGAGATTTGAGTTTCTTTGTGATACCAGCCAAATCCGGCTCATTAATACAAATAGCAAACGCGCTTTTCATGCTCTTACAATTTTCTCATGCATATTGTCATTTGAGTCTCATATCAATGTTCTGAGCAAGTCAGATGGATTCTTACTCCCATTTTAAAGAATGAGAAGTTCAGGCTTAGCTGGCATGCTGAAAAGAAAAGAAAAAAACAAAAACAAAAACAAAACTTCCTCATCCAGGAAGTGGAAAAAATAGTCAGTGAAGTTCTCCTGATTCCTTTTTTTAGCTCCCTGCCCTTAATCACATCCTGCCACATAAATGAGCTACATCCAGGCGGTTCCTAGACTTTTTGGAAGCTACATTATGCCATCAGGATACTAAGTGCACTTACTGTGAGGAGAACATGAATTATTAAACATTATCCTAGTGACCTGGAAAGTTCATGCAAAGAGACTTCCTTACACCATGTTGAGGTTTATTCACCTAAGAAGCCTTGTCTCAAGGATGTTAGGCCAGCCTTGACATGGTGCATCTTATGTTGTGGAAGTGGGTAAGGTCCCTTTCCGCTGTCGGCCCAGCCACAGATGGGACCAGCCAGGCAGGTCAGCAAATCCCTGTTTTTAGAGTAAGAGCAGAGTCAGAGAAATGACAGGGTGGGTCCAAAACTGAGCTGGAGGGGACAAACCCAAATTTGAGCAGAGGGACACTTGGGAATAGGACTCTGTGGACTAGGGAAGAACTGAGCCTGGGTTGGGTAGGGAGATCTATTACCAAGGAAATTAGAGGTATCTTTTCCAAATCTGGAAGAAAGGGACCAAAAAGTGTAATCTCCAATCCCATGGGCATTATGATGACTCTTTAAGCTTCAATTTTCTGGTTAAGAAAATTGGACTGTGTATTTGCATTTTAGATATTTCAGTTAAGCTATAATTCTGCTCTTTGCTTTTTTATAAAATGCAGGTTCTTTTTTTTTTTTTTTTTTTTTTGCATTCTGGTAATGTTACCTCAGAACAACCACTTCTCTTTCCCTCTTTCAAATGAGATACTATGAATATTTGCCAGAAATATCAAGTTAATGCCCAAGCCAGCTCTATGTTCTGATTTATCTTCCACGTTGACTCCGAGTAACAGAGCCATACATTAAGGAACAAAGCTCGCTGCCGGGGTATTTATAACCTTGTCTTTTAAAACATTTGGCAGACGTTCAGACCCTCCATATGTTCACAGTATTAAACTTTACCATAAAAGGAACTTAAGAGTTACATTTGAAGAAAGCTGGTATTGTATGGTCTGAAAGTCTGGCGGTTTAAAAAAAAAAAATAATCAAGTCCAACTTGAAATAACAGATGTTCTGTGATCCTGCTGAAAGTTTAAATGCCACACAACAAAGTCCTGCTCTCCCTAACACTGCAGATGTCATATTTCAGGAGCATTTTCAGTGACGCAGAGCAGACACATTGAGCTTCTGAGCCTGGTTTAATAAGGATGCATTCCTGAGTGGTGAGGACTAGAAAAGAAGACTGTGGGGGGGCGGGGGTGACAGCGGGCCAGCCCCCACGCTGCACTTCTACCCCCTCCCAGCATCAGTAAAGCCTACAGAAGCCAGGCAGCTTCCTAAGGCGACAGAATCCCTCCCATGGGGGAAGCAAATCTATAGAGATATGGGGAGTAAATACTGGAATCCATTTTTCTATTCATATATCTGCAAAGGACTTAGGTTTATTTACCTAAAAAAAATAAGAAAAAAAAACACCCAATATTTTTTTTTTCTAATACTTGGCACTGATTGAAGCCAGTGCCAGATCCTGAACAATGTTTGACGCGTCCCAGGAAAGGGTAGGGATTCCGTAACTTGACAAGGTTGGCAATGAATCGACTGCCACTGTGTTGTGAGGTCCTGAAGTATAGAGCAGCTCAGTGAAGTAGATTTATGGAGCATATAATGTGGGCTTGACTAAATGAATCCATTCAAAAGGAAGTAGATTTTTAAAATTCCTGAAAAGAAAACATGCATTGGAGATAATACTAACAAGGCAAGCAGGAGAAACCGCTACTCTGAGGATGAGCCTTCATCAGCCACATTTCAAGTTACATAGCAACTTGGTCATGTCACAGAACGAGATAAACCCCAAAAAGAGACTAAATGCAACTGTTTAGATTCCATAGTATTTGGATCCTAAAACAGAAGAAAGACAGTAGCGGACAAACTGGCGAAATTAAAATGAAGTCCGTAGTTTAGTTAACAGTATTGTATTGATGTTAATTTATTAATTTTGATAAATGGTTGTATATACATAATTAACAGTAGGGGAAACTGGGTGGAGGGTATAACAGAAACAGTCTGTACTATCCTCACAACTTTCTTGTAAATTTCAAATCATTCTGAAATTATTATTTATTTATTTTTAATTTTTTTAAATTTTTCTAAAGATTTTATTTATTTTTTTGACAGATAGAGACATAGAGAGAGAGGGAACACAAGCAGGGGGAGTGGGAGAGAGAGAAGCAGGCTTCCCGCCGAGCAGGAGCCCGATGCGGGGCTCGATCCCAGGACCCTGGGATCATGACCTGAGCTGAAGGCAGACGCTTAATGACTGAGCCACCCAGGCGCCCCTGAAATTATTATTTAAATAATTATTATTAAAATAATTTAAGATGACCTGAGGATGAATCAGTAGTTATAAAATAAACTAAAAATCTTGGAAATGAGAAAAAATGCCAATTAACTATAATGATATTCAAAATTCTAACCAAAGAAAATTACTTATTTTTTTGTCATTTTTCCGAGTTTTTTCTCCTCTTGAAGATCTTAATTACATATTCACAGGTATCTTAGACAAAATATTTTAGATCTACTTCTATTTTTTCCAGCTTTATTAAGAAACACTTAACAAATAAAACTGTAAGATATTTGAAGTGTACCACGTGCTGATCTGACACATGTCTACATTGTGTAAAGATACCCCCATCGAGTTAATTAACAAATCCCTTATTTCATATGTTTACTTTTTTTTTTTTTTTTGGTGAGAACATTTAAGTTCTCCTCTCTTAGAAATTTTTTTTCTTTTTTCTAAATTTTTAAAAAGATTTTGTTTATTTATTTATTTGAGAGAGAGCAGCGGGAGGAGCAGAGTGAGAAGAACAAGGAGACTCCCCACTGAGCTCAGAGCCTGACGAAGCTTGATCCCATGACCCTGAGATCATGACCTGAGCCAAAATCAAGAGTCAGATGCTTAACCGATTGAGCCACCCAGGTGCTCCTCTTAGCAAATTTCAATTATACAATACAGTGTTGTCAACTATAGTCATCATGTTAAACATTAGATCCTGAGACCTTATTCATCTGATAAGTGAAAGTCTACCCTTTTACTAACCTTTTCCTATATCCCTCACCCCTAAACCCCTGCAACCACTTTTCTACTGTCTATTCCTATGAGTTGAGCTTTTTAAGAAAATGATTTTAAAGACAGATCATCATTCTCTGCATCTCTAGTAAACCTCATTCTAAGTATACAATTTTTCATTCATGAAGAAATGGAGATAACATTTTTGCAAGAAGCTAATGCTATGGAGAGGACATTTTGAGAATTCTTCCAATGTTATGAGATTTCCTTGCCAAAGATGATTTACCTTACCTACAAATTTATCAAACATTCACAGTTAAAACATGTTTTCAATAAGTAAAAAGTAAATAGGGATTCTCAATTAAAGAAAAAAAGAGTTTGCAATAACGGATTTATGGCCTTGGATGGTTCTGTTTCTCAAATAGGATTCATTGTGTAAGACAGCATTATTGTCAAGTGATGATGGGAGGAAAAGGCCAGTGGAATCAGCAAGAAATGTAACTGAGTGTATTACCAGCTCTTCTTTCATTAACCAAGCAACTCTTCCTCCAAACCTGTTTTAAAACTATGATTAGCCTACAATATCACTACGGCAACACTATTTTTAGAAACTCCAAAATTTAGAAAATGATGCCATGACTAAGACATGTTACTAGTAAATCTATTTCTAGGATTCATTGCAGAGGAAAATCAGAGTTGTTTTTGTTTTGTTTTTTTTTTTTTATAAATAGGGATGTTTGTCATACATTATTTACAATACCACAAAAAAATGGAAATGACTTACATTCCTCCAAATAAATGATGATACATCTATCATCTCTTTGATTAAATATTATTCAATCCTTATAGTTGTGTTTCTTTTTTATATAAGGATGTGGAAACATGCTCAGGATCTTTTTTTTTCCCTCGGAAATACTAATGTGTATATGCAAGATGACTTAAATAGAAGAAGGCAAAAAAAAAAAAAAGAGAGAGAATGTGAAATTATTCTAAGCCTTATTTTCCTCATTTGGAAAGTGGCGATAATAATACTGATTGTCTCATGGAGTGGTTGTGAGAATTGCATGAGGAAATCCCCACAAAGTGCTTTGGAGGCCAGTCTGAGCCTGCATCTTGCCCATAACAGGTGTATGCTGATTGAGGATGATGATGATTGACTTTTGCAAACCTCAGTGGAGCCTGCTGGCAGATGGGCTCTGGATATGTGATTTCAGGGTAAGAACCTTAGCTGGCCAGGGCTTTCAGGAAAGATTTTTGTTTAAGGTAGATGCAGGATCTCAAAGATGTAGGTGATGTTTCCCATGAACTACTCCAAAAACACTGCCTGACACTAATGTGCCTGCCACTTAAATGCTTGCCCTGGGAACACCTGCTACTGCAGTGTCTGCAGCTTGAAGATCTGGGACAAGTTCATCCAGAACCCCACTACTTCCTGGAGCTTTGATCTGTCTTTGTAAAGAGAGTTAAAAAGGTAAACTTCTTTGTCCCCCAAGTCTTCCATGTAACATTCCACCATTCTTTCTCTTAGCCCTCTCTTCTTCCCTTCTCTTTTCTTCCTTCTTGCCCCATTTACAACTGCCTTCGGTCTGCCCTATTGTCTCTCTCTGAGTCTATGATAGTAGCACTCATGGTTTTATCCCTATCCCTATTCTATTTCTGCCCCACCTAACAAATCTCCCCTTGTACTACTGGATGTAGCTTTTAAAATTCAAATTTGAGCAATTCTGTTCTTACTTTAAAAACCTTTTTTGGCTTCCTCTTTTTCACAGGGGTAAAATTGATTGGTACAGCATCAACATTTCTTCATCATTGAACCTCAATATGCTTCTCAGATGCATAAACCAATCTTGCCAGCCTATGCTTTTCTGACTGAGTACAGAAAAGCCTCCTCTTCCTTGAACACACTATTTGTTATGCCTTGTCTAAATAGCAAGCTGATCCTGTCTCTAGAAAGCTCTCGTTTTCTTTGCCTGTCTGTGAACTCTTGCTTCATCTTCCTATGTCAGAGATGTGGTCTCCTCCAGGAAGCTCTCCTTCTCTTCACCCAGAAAGATTATTTCTCCTTCCCTTTTGCCACTAGTAAATTTTCTCTCATCTTATCATGTGGCATTGTGATTGATCGCTTCATGCCTATCTTTACCACTGGGCTGTGAGCTTCTTGAAAGGTTCTCTGTTTATTCCCAGGCTAAACAGGAGTATTTCATACATAATAGCCCCATAGCTGATGGTTGATGATTTGACACATACTTTTTGAATGCCTATTGTGGGTACAAAAGTCTCACCATTAATATGCATGAGAAGGTACCTCTAGGAGGTCCCAGATAAAATGCAAATATGTTACTGAAGTAGCATTCACTATATTAGTGTAGAGTATCTGTCAAGTTTTAATTTAATTGGTTAATTTACCCATGGAATAGAGAGGTGTTACTGGTTTCAAACACAGATAGATATGGGTACTTAAAAAGTCATCCAAACTCTTTCTTTTGTGCTTGCTCTAACTGACTGCATTCTCAGGCAAGTCTTGTCTACTTGGTGGCACATATGAAGGAATGGCCCCTATAGATTTACATCTTCCTAGATAACAAGCCCTGAGAAAGTCCTTATTTTCAGAGAAAAAAATAATGCAAAAATTATGGGTACGATTCTTACTTGATCAAACTTAGGTCATGCCTCAACCCCTAAATGAATCAATGTCTTGCTCTGATTTACTAGACAGAGATCAAGGACAGATAAAACTTATGGACGGAGAGAAGAAGAAGGGTGGTTTTCTAAAGGAAAGTTTTAATTCAAATAGGAGAGGGAGGAAGATGACAGAATATGATATATATGATATGTTAGACAAACGAAAAACCTTCACCCCTATAGAGAGGTTAACTAACACTATAAATCCATGAGGTCTCTCTTTCTCCATCAGGCTTCAAAACCCATCTCAAATACAACTTGTGTTGTGAAGTCTTCCCTAGGACCCTCAGGAAGAGTGAATCTCTTGTTCCTCAGCTCCTGATTCTACTTCCATTATTGTACATTATCATACTGTACTGTAACCGCCTGTTCACCACGGTCTTCCCCAGTGGAGTGTGCATCCCTCAGGGCAGGGCCAGCCAGTATATTCCTCTTCTGCTTGTGCATCTTCAACCCCTTATTGAAGTAGAGTAGTTTCTGCCTTTTTAGAAATGTTTGCTAATTGTAGGCAAGGAAATGCAAAGGGATACAAATTGAGAGAAAGAACAAGGAGCTGGTCAAGAAATAATACTGCCATCTCATGAAAGTGAGCCCATAAACACAGGACACATTCTTCTAGCCACCTACTAACTCCCTCCAACCGGCATTGGTATAGTAAAGAATGTATTGGCTAGAATTCAGATAAATCTGATGAAAATCATTATTATTTATCTTTTCTAAGCCTCCAGTTTATCATCTGTAAAACAGGGATTATACCATCCATAAATACAGCAATTTAAAAATAAAATTAGAAAGTGTATTTGAAAGTGAATGGTGCTGGGCCCTCAGTCTGCATTAATTTCACTTTCCTTCTCTGTAACTTCCGTATCTTATCTTTCCCTTGAAAGTCCTCTTATGTAGCCAACTACCAGGCTAACTTATTTTCTAAGCTAGGCTATCCATCCATGGCATTGTTTTGCCTGAATTCTCTATTTTGACTTTCTCATGGTTCTTGTGATTCAGCTTCTTTGTGGTAACAATATTGTTTCATTTGCTTAACCTGTATATAGTGAACTTTTTTCTGCACATGCCTTTCCAGTAGGCATAATGCACACATTTCTTGCACTTTGCTAGAGGCAGAAAGTTGTGAGTGTTCTGACTACAGAAGGTTGGAATGAAATCAGGTATCAGTTCATGCCGGGATCTGACATGGGAAGGATTTAGGTAATGATGCACACAGGGAATCAAGTGCTGCCCACTGTGTTGGTAGATTACACCAAATGATATAACTCAAATCTAGATATTAACAGATTAAAAAAAAAGGTATTGGCTAAGGTAATAAGAAAATTCAGAGTGATAAAAATTGTATGATTTCTTTCTTCTCTCCCTCTCAATACCTCTCATCTCTCTTTCTTCATTCCTCCCCATCTTTTATCCATTCTTATTTGCTTTGTTCTCATTCACACTGTCCATATAGGCAGAAAAATGGACCTGGTTGCTCCTTGCTTTCAATGTTCTTTTAGCTCTTTATCTCAGGAAGAGAGCTCCCTCTTTCACTTTTCCTCTCTCTTTCCCCATTGTTGCCCATTCCTTTCCCCCAAGCTTATGTCCCTCAACCCCATCTCCTTTATAGCCTCTCCCTCTTCTGCTCTCAGTTTTCTGTATTCAATGTAATGGAAGATAACCTTATAAATCACTCCTGCTTAGGTCAGTGGCTACCCCCCTGGACAACCTCCATGCCCAAGGAAAGGGATGAAGCACCATGATGGACCAGGCCTGCATGGAGGGTCCAGATGTGCAGCCAAGTTCATCAAAGGTTCCATGGAAGATAGATCTATCAGAATCCTAGGCCATGAAGAAGGGTACTGGAGAGACATTTAGCCGATGTCTGCTAACCCCTGAGAAAGCTAGTGTCCTCTGTGAAGTAACTTAATCCATGGTTCTGCATAGTTACATATATAATATATAATATTTTGACAATAATATATAATATAATGACAAATATATAATGTCACCTTTACAGTATCATAGAGAGTAGTTTCACTGCCCTAAAAATCCCCAGTGCTCCATATATTCATCCTCCTCTCTCTTTCCCCTACAGCCCCTGACAACCACTGATTTTTAGTCTCTCCCTCGTTTTGCCTTTTCCAAAATGTCAGATAGTTGGAATCATACAGTTTGTAGTCTTTCTGAATTGGCTTCTTTCACTTAGCATCAAACATTTAAGATTCCTCCATGTCTTTTTGGGGGTTGACACCTCGTTTCTTCTTCTTATTGACAATATTTCACTGTATGGCTTCACCTCAGTTTCAAGACTCTGAGCCTCCAGTTCCTCATTTGAACCATAGCTCTAATGCTACCTACCCCAAAGAGCATCTGAGGGGATTGAATGAACTAGCCATCATGAATTTTCTTGAGACAGAGACAAGCAGACGCAGCTGTTCAACCAACTCCTTCCTCCCTTCCCAGTTAGTTGGCTTCCACATAAACCTGGGCAGCTGACCATGCCACTGCCCAGTCCTCATAAATGCATAACCTGGGCCCATCTGAGTCCATATTCCTTCCCTCTTACTTCCAAGATTAACCAAGAAGAATGCAAAGGGGGAAAGGGTGAGAACTAATCACAGCTGACCTATGTGAAACATGCTTGGTTTTTCTACATCTCTACTTGCTTTACAAAAAGAGATGAATGAGCTCAAGGTAAAAACCAAGTGGAGAGCTATTATTTCTATCACACAGGAGACTTTATATGCTTGTATTAATGATGTTTGTGCGTCATGTATGTGAGACAAAACTTACAGAGATCTCAACTTAAACCTTGAGTCCACATGATGTTTTCAGCTAGAAGAGATCAGGATGATCCATCCCTGCCTTACCATTTTGGGAATGAGAAAACTGAAGTCCAGAGAGAAGAAGCAAGTTCATACTGCCCCTTGTGCAGAGCTGGAAGCTAAAACTCCTTGACTTGAAGACTTCATTAAAATAATACAGTAAAACAAAACCTGTCTTTGTTTCCTTTTATGACCTTATCTCTAAGTTTTGCTTCTATATGACTATGCTTTTTCTTAGTGCCCCTGTAGTCTCATGCCACCTCTACCTCAACTACCTGACGAATCACCTGGTGACTCTTCAGGTTTCCGTCTCTGCTTCCTGACTTCCTATCTATCTCACTTGGGTTCTCCAAGGATCAATGATGGTCAGTGCTATCTCCCCAGTATTGTGGCCCTAACACATCTGTGTGCCTCTTTCCATCAAAACTCTTGACTCCTTGAGTCCCAATTAAGATATTCTCTCTCCCCACCATTTTGCTTTAGGACGAAACCCTCTGTACTCCATCTGAGAAAATGATCTTTCACCCCTATTTCGTTTTGAAAGGGTTAACTTAAAATTATATTTTTATATTTATGTCCAATAGCATTTATACTTTTTGATTATAACTCAATGTGTTTTGACAAATGCATAGATACCACCATTAGTAACCACCATGTAACCACCCGAGCGATCAGGACAGAACAATGAAGATTAACTTTTAAACAAATTCTATTTGTTCACTGACATTTATTTCATTCCTTATTTATTATTCCTAGTAGTTATCTTCCAATTGCAGCTTCTGATCGGGGTGAGAGATCAAGTGTAATTAAAATGACATGTTAAAGTTTTCCAGCGGTTAAAGGGTTAAATTTTAATTGTCTTGGGCAGCCCAATTGCCCACAAGATATTCTTTTTTTAGGCCATTTAAAATAGTGGAAACATTTCATGGACTCCTAATACTCTCTTCAATGGAGTCTACACTTGGATCTGAGGGCTATGAGTTGTTCTGGTCTAGAACTAGGTCGGAATGCTTTCCTTAAATCTCTTGAAGTTATTCCAGGGGATCCCCCTGTGGGGACACTCGGAAATTGTTGCAAAGTTTATAGCATGGGTCTTGGAGATATGAGGTATTATTCCTGGCACAATATTAGAGAGTCTCTTATATCAAGTCATTTTGATGGCTAAGTCGGTATTGATCTCTACATTCTCAAATATCAAAACCAAGTTGTCAGTGATAAAAAGAAAGTGGCCAGAGACCTCCCAGGAATTTCCTGCTAGGGAAAAAAAAAAAAAAAGGAAAAGAAAAGAAAAATTCTTGCTCTTTGCTGTCCAAATGCTCAGCATGTTAAACCTCACTTTGAATCAGTCTCTCAGACAGATGAGGTGGTAACACAATACAGGACTGTAATAGAAATAGATTGAGTGAAAAAGAATTTCTCAGGATATGAGCTGAGATATGTATACAAAACCAGGCAGCAATCATTAATAAAACTCATTCTTTGGCCTCACTCTCAATCTGTCTTTCCTGTCTGGTTGGAAACTGGGATTTTTTAGAAGGGAATAACACATCAAACAACACATCTGCGTGGTTAATGAAGGTGTCAGACTGGAGTTGGGTTTTAAAATGGAAATCCTTTGGCAAACTGCAATACGGAGATAAGATACTTTTTATGGATTGCAAGAATTTAAATACTTTGAGTTGCTTTCACAGAATGTCCTTAAGTTTTAATAATATCCAGACATTCTTATTTTGCACTGAATGAATAAGTAGAAAATGTGTCCTACATTGCCATAATTATCGACAGACTGGGTATTTTGAAAATAAAATAATGTAATGGGATCATAGTTTTAAGAAAGTTTTAAAATGGAAATAAAAGGGGATATGGAGCTAATTTCATCCTACTCTTTCTTTTCACAGATGAGAAAACAAAGGTAAATTTATTCTTTCTAGATAATCAAATAATGACAAAGACTAGCAAGGGACCAGGGTATTTTGGAACCATGACTTAAAATTATGTCATAAAAGTGATATTACATGTATTAGACATGTGACCCTGGGTTAGGGGACTGAACTTCTTTTGACATCTCTGCTTTGCCCCAAATATGATAAGAAGTTTAAAGAATAGGGGAATTAGAAGTGGTTTAGATCAGAATGGAGGTCAGGAAATACGACCTTAACTGACTTGGTGAGGCTGTTTTGACTGGAGAAATCAATGCTGAGAACTAATGTAATTGTACCAGTAAAAGAAAAAAGGTAGCAAAGTAGATTCTAACACTATAACCAGCCTCCTCTGTACTAGATGGGCAATCTTCAGCAAGTTCAGCCTTCTCTTTAGGCTTCATTTGATATATATATATTTACATATGCTATATATATTTATTATTTTTTAATAAAGTATATAATTTTAATTTTTAATGAAGTATATAATTTTAAACAAACTATACATATTAAATCGCACAATTTTATAAAGTAGATAAATAATTCTAATAAATATGTAAAAAATACTGATTAGTGCATTTCTTACCTATTTCCATTACATATATATTAATTATATATTTTTTCATTATGTATATATTTCATATATATACATATACATACACACATATACATATATATATATACACATATATGAAAGGAGGAACCTACTGCATGCCATACAAAAAAGTGAAATAAAGTCCTATCAGATAGCCCACCTCAATGTAAAAGATAAAACAATAAAACTTTTGGGAAAAAATGAGGAAGTCTATCTCTATGAACTTGGGGTAGACAATTCTAATAATTCTTAAAAAGACATAAAAATAATAAATGATAAACCGGATTACATTAAAATTAAGAATTAGGAATTTCCATTTAAAAAATAACCTTTTAGAGAGTGAAAAGGCTATCCACACAGTCAGAGACTATATTTACAATATGTATACCTAACAATGGATGTGAATCCAAATGTAGAAAGGACTGCTATAGTAAGCAAAAGGCAGACGACCAAGTTTTTAAAATTGGATGAAAGACTTGATCAAGCACTTCATAGAAGAGGATATCAAAATAACCAAAAAAACATATGAAACAGTGCTTAACTAGTCATTAGGGAAATGCAGTTAAAATTGCAATGTAATACTGGTATACCTCAACCACGAGGGGTAAAATGGAAAAAGACAGATGGTATCAAATGAGGGGATGGAGGATGAGGAGCAACTGAAGACTCACACCCTGCTGGTTGGAGTTGAACTTGGTGCAATCATTTGGAAAGAAATACAACAAACAAACAAACAAGCTGAAGAAAAAAAGCATGTTTATGATCTAGCAATTTATTTTAACCCTAGGCATGTGTACATATGTGGGCCAAAAGACATGTACAAAGACATATGCTCAAAGCAGCATTATTTGTAATAGCTCAAACCCACCCACATGTTTATGTACTATCGAAAGGATAGTTAATTTGGTTTGCCCATGCAATGGAATGCTTCACAGAAATATCGGTAACAAACTACAATAAGCCACAACAGCATGAGTGAATCTCACCAAATAATGTTAAGTGAAAAAGGCCAGTCACCCCAAAGTCACATTATTTGATTTCATTTATATAAAGTTCAAAAATGGGCAAAACAAACTGATGATGTTACAAGTCAGGATGCTGAGTATCCTCAGTATGAGTAGGCTAGAAAGGGGGGGTACAGATGACTGACTTCTGGGGTTCTGGTCTGGTTCTGTTTCCAGATAGAAATCCTGGTTACGCAGATATACTCATTCTATTGAAATTATGCATTTGTATTCTCTTCTGTATACGTTATTTCTCAAAAAAATTTGAAAAAAAGTGATGGCATCAGAGTAGAGAATTTAAGAGACAGTATTTATTAGGCTTTAGTTTACAAGGAGTAATTCTGAGGAGTTTGCAGAAACAACAGATTTTAGCGCTCTATCGCCAGAGAACATTGTTGTTAGGACCAAAGCAGGGCTGATTTCAAAATAAGCAGCTTGGGTAATTCCTACTCAAATGGGTTCTTGGACCACATTTTGAGAAATGTTGTAATAAGGAGTTTTTTCAACTTTGATATTTTGAAGCTATGTGGGCAACCAGCCAAGCTCAATCATAAAATTATGAGGGTATCTTCACTAAGATTTTTAACTTGAGAAGTTAGAATGGAAAATACACTGTCATGAGGCCAGCTATAGAATTTGCTGATTTCAAGAGAGTCGTTGTTCTTGGGATGTTTTCCACTTAATAAACAGCTTTCTAGAGATCTTGAAAGTAGAGACTAGGGAAGAAGGAGGGAATAATGGGTGTGGAACACTTGTTGTGCTCAAGGCACCACTTCCAATCTGGTAGCTGACAAGAGTGTGCCAAAGTCATTACAATATGAGCACTTTTATGGCATCTCTAGAAATGAGTTTGGGGCCCAGTGATGTATATTGCTGGGACTGTTTTCACATAAAAAAGCCCCAGTAGGGAGAAGTGGGACACTTTGTATGACTTCACTAAAGAGGCATGCTTCCAGAACATTTGTCCTTTGCAATCTCCATGATAAGAATGTTCCACAGTCCAGTGGTGGTGGAGAATACAGCATTTTGTGTAATTCTCCTGAGAAAAGCAGTAATAAAGCATGCAACAGATTTTGCAGTAAACCATTTAATATTATTTGTCTTGTGGAACAATTTTTTCATGCAACTCCTTAATATGCACACCATGGAAACTGCTGGTTTAATGTATATGCCAATGGAAAAAAATTCTCTGTTCTACATTGGTTCAGGACTACCATCAATGGTAGGAAATGATGGAGATGTGCAAGGCGAGAGACACAGTAAGGGGATGTGGCTACAGTAAGCTTGTGGGTGAAATTGGGAATATGTTTCCTTTGGCTGAAATTCTATCAAATCAATGAGAAAACATTACTAATGTTACTATTTTTTAAATTTTGATTTTGTATACTATTCAAGATCTCTGATGAGAACTAATATGTGTCTTGAATTAATTTTTAAAAATAAATTTATTAAAGATGTTTAAATAAATTCAACAAATGTATGTGCATCTATACTTATCTCTACCTCTCACTACTGTGTCTCAAGACAAGAGTAAAGTTTGTTCCTTTCATGATTCATCTGTCCACTATATTTTCCATTCTATTTTTTCTTAGCCCTTGAGTGATCTTGCTTCATCAATAAAACTTCTTTTTCCTCTATCTTAAAACTTTTTCTCCTTATGGGCTCTTTGCTATCAGCATATAAACATACACAAGCATTTTTTATTAAAAAAAAAAAAGTCCTCTCTATTCTTCTTTCCATTCCTTTGTTCAACCTTGTGTACCCTTCCCTGCTAAACTACTTGAAAGAAATGTCCAGCCACACTGGAATCACTTCCTCACTATTCAATTCCCAAGTCATTGGAGTCTGGTTAATGCCTCCATTATATCTCTGAAGCTGCTCATTAAAACTCATCAAAGCCCTCCTAGTTGGTGAATCCAATAACTAATTTTCAATTGCTATCTTAACTTGAGGTTTCTGGAACATTTAATCTTATTGATCTCTCCCTCTTATTGAAGTTCACTTTCTCTTTGGACTCAGCCACACCAGTTTTTCCTGTCTCCCTAGTTACTTGCAGGAAAGAATTAATTTTCCAGACCATAGCTTTCAATAAAGGGAAAGTGCTAGCTACTCTGTTCCTTCAAAAATAGTCTGGTGAGAGTGAGCATCAAGTACCCCCTTCCCCTGTGACTCAGTCCTTCACAGGAAGGGCCTGTAGGACTAATCCACTCACCTTGGGGGTGACTTATCTCATTTTGGAGATAGTTGAGACCCTGGATTTTGTTTATCAGAGGATAATTTATCAGCCCAGAAAGGAAGTCCATGGCTCTTTTTCTACCCATAGATACTGACTTGATTTGTACTTCTAGTCTTCAGGTGGGAAATAGACCTGTTGTCTCTCCGCCCTTTCCTGAGGTTTTTTTTTTTTTTTTCCCACCAGATAGGTATGACAGATCAAGTTTGTTAAAAATAGTGAATGTTCCGCTTTTGTTTGGGGTTACTGTCTATGATAGAGAGCTTGTAGGAGGCCTCTAAGTGTTTGGTTTTAGTCTCCATATCTGCTTTTCAAATATGTGAGTCAACGTCACATTAAGTGAAGAAAACAGAGAACACTCTAGGTAATTCAAAATGAGTACAGGTTCATGTATACAGGTTTAATGGGTTTACACAAGTGGTGAAGAGCAGAGAAGCCAACTAGGACATGGGGAAAAGTAAAAAAAAACAAGAGATTTTGGCAACATTGGGAAGCTCCTTCTATCTGTGGGGCTGAAGGGAAAAGAGAGGACGGATGTATTAACAGAACCCAGAAGCTTAGCCTTTCTTGAAGGAACTAAAATCAGAGAGAGGGCTACCTCATTCCACAGAGAAAGGAGTACTCAGTTAGAAGCTGGAGCCACTGGGGATATACGACTATTTTCATAAAATGCCCCTAAACCATCCCCTTCAATCTTCCACCAGTATTATCAATTGAAAAATACACTCAGAAACTCAATGGCATGGTAGCATGCAAAACATAGTTTACAGGAGACATTCAGGGGTAGGGTTTTAGGTAAACACAACTTTTCTAAGAAGTAGTATGTTTTAGGAATTATTGGAACATAAATAATGCTGATCTATTGATCCCCACACAGGGATTTTTTCTCTACCACTTACAATCTGGAGAGGACAAAAGGTAACTAATTTGTACTCCAAACTTTAACAGCTTCTTCCTGTCAATTTTGAGTTTGTGATCCTCTAGGTTTATACCTATATGTTGATATTTCCAAGGCTCTCTTCATTATTTCAATAGCCATCTAAGCTGACTCCCAATATCTATTATGTCCAGCTTTGATCTATTTCCTGAATTTCAGACCTGTAAATTCAACTGCCTGATTGACTTCTTTCTAAAATATCTCACTTGCTGATAAGCTGGTCTGTTCAAGCCAACACATCCCCAATAGAAAGTATCTTGTTCTCCAATTTGTTCCTCTTCCTTTATTGCTTATCTTAATGAATGGTGCCCACATCCTCTTTGTTGTGTAATCCAGAATCCTGGAAATCCCTCTTATTCATCTTCTAAAGAAATCATTCAATTACTCAAAGGACTAATTATATACATGTTAAGTAACTCTCAAGCTCAGACCACACCACACTCTGATTGTCTCCTCCTATCTCTGTTGCTGGGGCTCTTTTTTAGGCTCTCATCTTCGCTCATCTGTGTAACTGAAACACCTCTAACTATCCTCCTTTACTCCTGTATTTCACTCCCTTAGTCCATCTTTGATGTGAGCTATCAGCTTATCTTTTCAAAAAAAATTTCTAATCATTTTACTTTCTTACTTGAAATGTTTCAAAGGTTTTCTACTACTTTTAAAGAGACAGACATCCAGCCACCTTGCTATATCATAAAAAGCCCTTTCCTCTGCTTTGTCTAGCATTGGTTTAATTTTTCACCACTGATCCATACATGTGTTATTCCAACCTGTGTGCCAGAAATGGAATGACCAAGCAAGAGGGCATTAGATAATGAGGGCACACAGATAATGGGAAGTAGATCATTTGGGCCTTTTTGGCCATGGGAAAGGTTTTAATTTTATGCTTTAAGTGAAATGAGGAACCAATGATGATTTTTGAGCATAAAATCATCACTCCAGCTGATGGATTGGGAATAGATTATATATAGTTAAGAATAGAATTAGGGAGAGCTACAATAATATAGATGACAGATAATGGTGCCCCAGACCAGGGTGATGGTATTGAATGTGGTGGGATGTGGATGGATTCCTGCTGTATTTTGAAGATGGAGCCAATATGATTGCATGAAGAAGGAATGTGGGCCACACAAGAATGATGGGAATGAAGAATCATCCCCAAAATTTTGACCTGACTGAGCAATTGGTAGGTGGAGTTGTCATCACTGAGATAAGGGAGGGAATGAGATTTGATCTGAACTTGTTAAGCTTGAGATATCTGTTCAATATTTGTGTAGATATGGTAGTGATTTTGTGTAGGCTTCTTGTTCTTCAAGACTCAGCTGAATTGTCATCTTCTTTCAGAAGCTGTTAGCAGAAATAAGTCATTTTTCTCTAGGTTCTCACTACATAAGAGGGATTCACAAATTTAAGGTTTTTAAATAAATGAATAGATGAATGAAGAAATGAATGAAAATAAAACTTCCATTCTCCATGTGTGCACTAAATGAGATAAAGCAACCAGCATAGTGTCTGCAAAGAGTAACTCTGCTCATAGTCAAATTCTTCCTGGGGTGGCTCACATCCAATGTCTCATTGAGATGGGAATATAAAGGCTAGGCTATTTCAGCCCAGTGTGGGACAACTCTAATGGGCCATTTTAACTATAGAAATTCCAATGAGATTCATCAAGGCTGACACTGAGCCAGCATTTCAGCTTGACATCGTACTCTGCCCCATCCTGCTTCCTTCCTCTCTCTTTCTCCCACATTTGTTGATGCCAAGAGCATTGCCTAACAAAAACTGTCTTCCTGGAGAAACAAACCTACAAAGTTGGTAACAGGAGTGGTCTGAGATAGCAGTTGATAAAGTGGTATTTTGGACCTAGATCACTAGCTTCCTCCCTGGTAGTGAGAACTTACCGGTGGTAAGCAGAACACAGAGTCCCTGGCACGAAGTGGTGGTCCAATTGTTAAACTTTTAGTCATGGTGAAATGGGATTGTACACTGTTCAAAAGGAATGCATTAGCTCCTGCAGTGTATTGGGCTCTGATTAAAGTAGGGGATATAATAACCATAAGGACAGGAGAAGATGGTAAGCTCCTCTTCCTAAACAAATCCAGCAAAGGCTGAGAGTGATTAATGGACAAAGGAAAGTCTGTATGAAAGCCAGAGGGCGTCCTTGGCAGTGTACAAAGAGGTCCTCAATTCCTGTAATAAGACAGCAGAGAAAGCTAAGCAACACAAGGGGACCAGGATTTATTCAGCAGGTTAACTTAAAACTAGCAATACAGTAGAACAAAGATAGTCTTTTCAACAAATGGTGCTGTAACAACCAGACATCCACATGCAAAAAAAGAAAAAGAATCTGGACACTAATCTCACACCCTTTACAAAAATGAACTCAAGATGTATCATATGCCTAAATGTAAAATACAAACTATAAACGTCCTAGGAGATAGAGAATACTTAGATGACCACGGGTATGGCAATGACTTTTTTAGATACAATACCATCCATAAAATTAATAATTGATATGCTGGACTTCATTAACATTAAAAATTTCTGCTCTATGAAAGGCAATGTCAAGAGAACAAGAAGTCAAGCCACAGTTGTAAAGGACTGTTATAAAAATATTTTTAAAAACTCTTAAAACTCAACAATAAGAAAACAAACATCTGGATTAAAAAAACGGACCAAAGATCTTAAGAGACAGCTCACCAAAGAAGATACACAAAAGGCAAATAAGATTATTAAAAGATGCTCCACATCATATGTCATTAGGGAATTAAAAATTAACACAAAAAGATACCAAAACACACCTATTAGAATGGCTGAGAGCACAAAATCCTGACAATACCAGATGCTGACAAGGATGTGGAGCAATGGAAACTCTCCTTTATTGCTGCTGGGAATGAAAAATGGTGCAGCTACTTTGGAAGACAGTTTGGTGGTTTCTTAGAAAACTAAACAAACTCTTACTATACAATCCAGAAATCACACTCCTTGTTATTTACCCAAAGAAGTTGAAAACCTGTGTTCACACAGAAGCCTGCACATGGATGTTTATAGCAGCTTTATTCATAATTGCCCCAAATTGGAAGCAACGAAGATATCCTTCAGTAGGTGAGTTGATTAATAAGCTGTGGTACATCTAGAAAATGGAATATTATTCAGCACTAAAAAGGAATGAGTTATCAAGCTGTGCAAAGACATGGTGGGACCTTAAATGCATATTACTAGTGAAAGAAGCCAATTTTATAAAGCTATATGTTGTGTGTTTCTAATTATATGACATTCTGAAAAAGGTAAAACTGTGGAGGTAGTAAAAAGATGAGGGGTTGCCAGGGGTCAGAGGTGAGGACAGATGAATTGGCAGAGTACAGAGGATTTTTAGGGCAGTGACAATACTCTATATAATACTACAATGATGGATACGTGCTCTTGCACATTTGTCCAAAGCCATAGAATGTACAACACCAAAAGTGGACTCTAATGTAAACTATGCACTTTGGGTGATTATGATGTGTTGATGTAGGTTCTTCATATTCAACATTCCAATCTAGTAAGACATATTGATAATGGGGGAAGCTATGAATGTGTGGGGGCAAGCGGTGTATGGAAAATATCTGTACCTTCCTCTTAATCTTGCTCTGAACCTAAAGCTTCTCTAAAAAAAATAAACAAAAAACAAAAAAAAGAAAGAAAGAAAGAAAGAGAAACCAAGGTAGATCTGCTATGTGAAGTTCAGAACACTGGTTGGGAAAAAATTGAATAGGAACCTCTGGGCTGATGAACCAGAAAATCTCGATTACCCACATTTCCCTGAGTCATCTGCATTTGCAGAAGTGGTCCACCTCTCCCTGTTTAAAAGCTAGCACATCCTCCTTCTTTGAAGGCAATTCAGAGACCTCTCCTCCAAACAATAAAATGGTCCTTAGGGATGTTCCTTCACTCCCCTCCTGGACACTAGATCAGTAACTAGGTTAAGTTGCCTCATAGCACAGCTTTAGATATGCTGAGCCTAATAAAAGAAGCAAGAGACCATTCCCTAAAGGAACTTCAAGCATGGAACAATAGCAAAAGTTGGGTAGAATGTATAGAGTTGGATTCTGAGTTTGCTTGATCAAGGAGTTTGTTCACTTTTAGTTCCAGAGGTCCTTTTGGGGTCAGTTTTGTACATGCATGATTTCTTCCTCTTGTGAATCCTTTCCCACCCTTTCAGGGTTGTCAATTCCAAGGCATTCCCTAATCAATATCCTGCACACTAACCTCTATCTCTGAGTCACTTCCATGGAGAACACAATTTATTGCACATGTAATGAAATCTTTGTAAATGATTCCAAACAACTAACTCCAGTAGAGAATGTACACTGTCGAAATACATATTTTTGTCCAAATCACAAAAGACCTCTTAAGACCTGAGGAAAGAATTGACAGCTTCAAAGTCCTGCCACTTGATCAATTCCAGGAGATTGAGATAGTCTTGTGGCGGGAAGGTGACATAAGGGATTTATATTAGAAAACTAAATCAGAAAAAAAAAAGTTTGAACATCTTCAGTTAACACAATTAGCTTTCAAATTTTATAAAAGGGGCTATTCAATTTGAAGCAGGTCAAAGGACTTGGAACTTCACTTGCTTGGTCCTCCTTTTCTTTCTTGTGGTTCCCCTGAGTCATTTTGGGAAAACCTTAAGGTTCCACAGAGCACACTTTGAAAATTGCTGGAGTAGATTCTCTCACAGCTTCCTTCGAGTCTTGTAATTTATGGATTTATGATTTAGTGGGAAGTGACTCATCAGAAAGATTTGAAACAAAAGGATATTACTCGGGTATATTTGCTATGCCCTACATTAAAATTGTCTTAATTAGTAATTGATATATTCAGCATATGAACTATGATATAATCACATGTTTAAA
Organism: Neomonachus schauinslandi; assembly: GCF_002201575.2. NCBI lineage: Eukaryota > Metazoa > Chordata > Mammalia > Carnivora > Phocidae > Neomonachus > Neomonachus schauinslandi. Next base: position 38,791,084 of record NC_058418.1, on the reverse strand, counting down.
TATGCAATCATTCCTCAACTTGATTGTAATAACTTGTCTATAATAAAAAGAAGTCCCCCTTCATTGCTATGTTGAGTAAATGTTAAATTAATCATGGACCCATGCCAAATCTGCCTTTAAAAAAAAAAAGCAAATAAATTGCTTTTCCAAGACTGAATCATGCTGCCTCTCTTCCAAGAGCATTTTTGTAATTACTTCTTTGATTACCCAAGTGATAATATCAAGATGGATTCTTAACCTTTATACCAAGCCTTTGTGTGCAAATACATTGGAAGAGATGGCCAATGATTTAATACTCCATGCAACGGGGCAACCCTAGGCGCTGCCCGACTTCTATAACAGACTGAATGGCGCCTCTGATGGAAAGATGAGATAACAAAGGGAGAAATCTTGGCAGGAAAATTACTTTCCTTTGAATCCTAATGGCAATCTTGAAAAAGCTAAGATTTCACATAGAGGTTGTTTCACATGTGAAGAGATTCAAAAGTAATACAAAATTCACTGCAACATGTAGCTATATGGGAATAAAGTATATAGATGTATGCCATGTACAAGAAAATTCATTAAAATCACACTGTTTTAGAGACTTCACAAATTTTCAAATAGTTCTCAAGGGAGTTCTTTAACATCTTAAAGAAATAGAGTTATGGATTTTGGAAGGAGGGAACTTTCACCTAACTCAATCTGTCCACCTATTTGTACAGATGAGGAAACAATTTCATGAGGAAGTACTCCGCTAAGATGGATTGCCTTCCTCCAGAATGTGGTCTATCCACTGAATTAAATCCATTATTATTATGTTGTGCTCTCTATATGAAGATGACATGGGTTTGGGAGCAAGGGGTGCAAGTAGATGTACTTACTACCATCATTCTCAGTGACCCACTGGGGGAGTCTGTGCTTCTCATCCCTGAAATTCAGAGCTCTACAAGAGGTCCTGGTCACCAAAGAGAGCAGATTCTCCCCGTGAGATCCAACAACTCTCATGTTGCCCTACGAGTTATGGCTCTTACCTGGGCATTTTGGGCTAATTGTGTCCAGGGACCATCAGGCAGTAAGAAAAATAATCACCTTGTCAAGGGTAACTGATCCTGATCAGCAGTTGGATGTAGGCTGCTGACACACCATGGGTGTAGGAGGGGTAGCTGTAGAACTCAGACGACTTATTTGGGTGCCTCTTGGTTTCTTCTTGCCTATTTGTGACTGATAATGGACATGAGTAATGACTCTGCCTGAGAAGGGTATAATCACCAGGAGCTCAGATTCCTACGGAATGAGGTTTAATTTAGCGGGTAGCTGAGCAAGAGGGGGAATTTAGAATGGATAGTTGAGGAAGGTGAAAATGAGTACCAGTTATAGCCCTGAGATGGACTACAGCAATAAGGACTATAATTCATCTGGCTAACCTCCATCTTCTAGGTGTCTTCTCAGGAAGAGAGGCCCCCCAGATCCTTGGATATTTTTGCAGAAGATTCATGCAGCACCAGGGGTAAACTGTGGCAATTTCAGAAATGCACTGCTCAGCTTCCACTTCAAGAAAGGACTTGACAGGCTTAGGTTAGGTGACAGCCCTAGGTTAGGTGACAGCCCCAATGTGTTAACTCCTCCAGGGTCCTCCTCTGCTCTTGAGCTGAAATCACACTATTTTTGGAGTGTTCTCCAAGTAATGACTAAGCAAAGAGTGGTAACAATGGTATAGCCATTTCTATTCAATGTAGTTCCAGATGTTCTTTTTTGGGCTATTAGGTTTGCATCTTGGTTTGAGGCTCCTCTTGCCCAATTCTGCTTCTGCCTGTTTCAATCACATATGCTAGTTCTCAACAAAACTTTTGTGTTCCCAGCTTTGCTTCAATGTCTCCTTCCTGCCAAAGTAGCTAAGGCCAGGTCTCTCTCTGCTCCATCTTCTAGTCATCTGTAACTGGTTGAATAAATTAGGTGTGGATCTACTCAGCAGAACTAATGTCCACAGAGCACACTTTGAAAATTTTTGGAGTAGGTAGTCTCTCTCACATTCTTTCCAGTCTAGTGATTTTAAGGATTTACCTAGAACTAATGTCCTAGAGCCAAGGGAAGAAGGCGTAGGAGATCTCAAACCACATCATCCTACTCTCCTGGCTCAACCACCGCTAAAGGGATCATTTATTTTCTTTTGGCTTCTCTTGCTTAAGGTTTCCATGATAGGAGACTCCAGATTAAATATGGGAAAAGCTATATGTAGCAAGACAGTAGCCCTGAAATCAAACCAGAACCAATAATAGAAATTTTAATCAATTATTATTGAAGCAGAGTATAAAGGGGAAGAAACTGTGAGATTAGGTCAGATAATAAGGTGGACAAGGTTTAGATCCCAGAGGGTCTTACACGCTTTGCTGCAGTGGCTTCCCTGCCCAAAAGGGATGACTTGGGCACGGTGGCGGCGGCGGGGGGGGGGGGGAAGAGGGGTTATTTAGAAAGCCATTTCATTAAACCAGGGAATAAAGTATGGGTGCCTGATGACAAGAGAGTAGCAGTGAGAATAAAGAGAAAGGATGGGATATAAGAAATGCTAAAAAGGTTAATCAGCAAAATTAATGGCCAGCCAAATAGTAATTGGATGTGGTGGGAGTGAACACGGTGTGAATGAGAGACAAGAGTGTATCCCAGGTTCAGATGTGGGGTGTAAAAAAAGAGAAGGCTGACTGAGCAGACATTAAGTTGGGTTTTCATCATGTTGATTTTGAGGGTCCCCTGTTACATCCTGGTGAAGATAGCAATGGGTTGAGTGGAAAATAGCTAGGTTCTTGCAGGCTCCGATCCTCCAGAGCAACTGGTGTGTGGTATTCTTTGGGTTCATACCTGACTGTAGTTATATGTGTGGGCCTTTCCCCCACAACTGGATTGGCATTGACACTCTGTGTATATATGTGTATTCCCCATGATTTGGAACACATTTCCCAGCTTTTATTAAGAGTACCACAAAATTTGATGAAATGAAGCAGTTCACAGATGGGGGGGGTAGGGGGAGGAATAAATGTGCTTCATTTATAAGGAGGCCCAAATGCCTTCTTAGAATTAAGGCCAATTTTCTGTGCATTTTAATTTAATGAACCATTCCAAATGTTAGTACATGGACAGCTGCCCCTCAATTAGATGTGCTCATAACATGATTTTTGAATTGAACTAGACTTTACAGACAACTTAAAAGAAGGTTTTTTTTTTTTAATCTCATTGATGGAATATTTATTTAAACATTTTCTAATTTGCCCTTTTATCTATTTTCAGGATCTTGTGACCATCATTGCTCATCACTGTTTACCCACCTACTATTGAGCAATTCTGTTGCGGTTTACCACCACAAAGGACAGTCTATTTCACTGGGTAACTATAGTTGTTAGAAAGGTTTCCTTAGGTTGAACCAAGATTGCCATCCCCCTTTAATGGTTGTTCCCATTTCTTCCCTCTTATATATACCCTTGTGTCACATGTTTGAAGTCAGTCCACCTTTACCCTTGAGTCATCTGCTGTCAAGGTCAAATATCTCTCATTTCTTCATTATTGTCTTTGTTAATTGAGTTCCAGTTCTCAACTTGACCTTTGTCTTTAAATTAGCTAGTCTTTATTGTTTTAATGACTAAATGTTCCTAGTTTTAATCATAAATCTCCTTCTTTAATTTTTTAATCAACTATATTGGGATATATTTCACATGAAAGTTTCCCATTTAAATGTACATTACAGGGTACCTGGGTGGCTGCCTTTGGCTCAAGTCATGATCCCAGGGTCCTGGGATCGAGTCCTGCATCTGGCTCCCTGCTCCTTGGGAGCCTGCTTCTCCCTCTGCCTCTCTCTCTCTGTCTCTCATGAATAAATAAATAAAATCTTAAAAAAAAATAAATGTACATTACAATGAGTTTTGACAAGTATACACACCCATGTAAGCACAACTACAATCAAAATATGGAATATTACCATTATCCCAAAAGGTTCCCTAGGGCCCCTCTGCAGTCTAACCTCCAGCTGAGGTAATGACTGACCTGCTTTCTAATCCTGTAAGTTAGTTTTGCCTGTTTATGAACTTCATATAAAAGGAATCATTCATTATATACCCTTTTGTGCTTTGCTTTTGTTCAACATGTTTTTTCAGATTCAGATGTAACAGTTAGCAATGGTTCTTTCCATTTTATTTCTGAATAGTATTCCATTGAACTGTAGTACAACTTGTAAATAGTTCACCTGTTAGTGGATATTTGCAGATTTATATGGGTGGTTTCTACTTTGAGGCTCTTATGACTAGAGCTGCTATGAGTATTTATGTACAAGATTTGGTGTGAACGCATGCTTCATTTCTCTATTTATTTAAACATCTAGGACTAAAACTGTAGGGTCATCCTCTGATTTTTGAAATACAGGAATGAGGCCATTAAATTATACCTTTCCTAACTACAAGACAATCTTTCTCCCTGTAAGAGATGTCTAAAACTACTTTCATAGACATATGGTAGCAGTGCTCATATAAACATTCTGTTTACTAAAAGCACACAATCTTGAAATCAGACAGACTTGGGTGTGAGGCTCAGCTCTGTCACTGATTAGGTGTGATATTTGATGAGTTACATAATTTCTCTAAACCTCAGTTCTTCCATCTGCAAAATGGAGAGAACAGAAATATCTGCCTCATAGTTTGTTGTGAGCACCTGGTGAGATTTGAAAAAAATAAATGGGAAGCATTTATCCCAATGCCTAACACATAGTAAATGCTAAACAGCTAAATCTATCCAATAAAGCAAGCCTCGGAATGTCTTACAAAATGGGTTGTCTACAGAACAGTGTGTGAAACATGGAGGCTGGCCTCAACACTAAAGAATGCCCCGAAGTATTAAAAACATTCTTTCTCATGGCACCATAGGTTGGGTGCCTGACTCTTGGCTTCAGCCCAGGTCATGATCTCCGGGTCATGAGATCAAGTCCCGCGTTGGGCTCCACACTTAGCACAGAGTCTGCTTGAGATTCTCTCTTTCCCTCTTCCTCTGCCCCTCCCCACGCATGCATGTGCTCTTTCTCTCTCTCTCTCAAATAAATAAATAAATATTTAATGGTTAAAACATCATTTAAAACAAAAACAAAAACAAAATACCCCAAATCTTTTTCAAAAGCAAGGAGGGAGGAGGCATAGTGCATTTATGCAATGAAACGTACGTGTTTACATATAAAATAAGGCTTTCTTCTCCCCCAAGAAACATTACTCCACTGGAAGTTTCCTATTTGAGTCCTAATAAAATATCTCACATTACAGAGCACTTTCTCAATTACTGTAGCTTGAACAAAGCACCGCACATTAGCCTGAAAGGACCTCAATCAATACTAGTTTGGATCGCTTAAAGAGGTCACTGGCAGAATCAGCTTTAAAAAAAAAAAAAAAAAACGCAAGGGAGTTTAACACAATTTAGCAATTATTCCTGGGGCTCTTACTCATAATTGGAGGCTTAGATGCTGTTGTAAACAAGCCTCTTAAAGATGACTTTTAAAAAGAAATAGAGTAAGTAGTTACATTGTGGAGGTCAGAAATACATGCTATGAGGAAGAATGGAGAAACACAGACAACAGAAAAGCTTATTATAGGAGTGGTCACTAGAAGCAAGTGACATCATTATACAGGGGCTTGAAATCTCTGTCCTTCAGGTAACTTTGATGAAAGGGAAAATTAAGTGCCCTGAAGAACTGGGTTAAATGACACAAAAACACTGATCTTGCAGAAGGATGAGAAGAATTTGATGCTCATTTGGATGATAAAAGAATCTGTAACTAAATTCATTCATTCAATAACTTGGGTCAATGACATCTCTTTGGATTTTCAACACTGGGAAAACAGAAGATGGACTTATATTTGGGCATACAGGCTATTGCTGACCCTACTCTAGGGAAAGTAAATGTATGAAAACTTCAGCAGGTACAAGCCTGTGAATTAGAGACCACTCAGCCTTTTTTCAAAGAGATGGGAGCTGTCTCTCTGCAGGCTATGACTTTGATCATATGGAACCCATTGCCAATTGAAGTAAGCAATGCTAGGCAGTGTGTTTTCTAGTTTAAAGAAAGTATCCATTTTGTTAGCAGCAGGAGGGAGTGGGAAATTACCCATGAACAATGCTGTATTTTTGCAGCCTGGGGCAGAAGTAGTGAATAAAGTGGGGATTAAATTGCCAGCAGCACCACTCTTTCAAGGCTTCAGAAATTATTTCAGTACTTTGATAATACCATTCAAAATGTAAACTGCTGCAAATATCGAAGGTGTCCCCCACACCCTGCTGGTGTGTGTGTGTGTGTGTGTGTGTGTGTATTTGTATATATGTTTGCATATGCATTCATATACATGTAGTTTTGACTATAGTCTTTAAGATTACAAAAACAGGAAGAGCACACTGTTGGCATAATTTAAGGCCCTTTGCATCATAACTTAGAATCATAAGCTGAAACTTTTGCCCAGATAAGAGAATTTTTAAAGTAATAAAATATCCCAAATTGGTATCTCCCAGTCAAGACTATAATGTTTTGGTGAGGTTGTTAAAATTATTGAACATTACTGCCAAAAGCAATTATAGTAGAATCTCAATTTGGGAGCCTTAAGTTAATCGTGAAAGTGTGTACCAGATACTGTGTTAGGTGACTGACCTGCTATTGCAATTGAGAAGGTCCTTAGATGTCATTTTAAAAATCATTAGGTATTATTCTCCTTGAATTAGAGATAAAGGACATCGATCTCAGAAAGGTGACTTAATCAAGGTTACACAGTTGTGGGGATGGAATCAAAAGTCCTATCTGTATGTATCCAAAACCCTGTATTCTTTCAATAGAATTAAGTTGAGAAACAGTGTGAGAAAGACTTTATTTGTTTCAAGACACTTTATTCTAGAGGGTAGAACAGCTTCGAGCACATAGTAAGTGCTCAATAAATATTCTTGATTAATATTTATTCAGTGAAGGAGTAGTTGGCATTGCCCCTCCAAAAGTATGTATCTCCTCTCTATTCTGTATCTTCTCAAGGATGTTTCTGTCTTATTAACTAGAATACACACACCAGACGGTTTGACTTTTTAAAAAATTGATTGGGTTGGGCAGCTTCTTTAACAATCATATTCAATGAAGTATCCCTTACCTGTAGAGACAATTTGACAGTGCAGGCAGCCCAATTTAAAATAAGTTACATCTCCTAAGGAATTGTATAAAAATTAAATAAACCTTAGTGTTTGTTTCAAATTAATGCAGGTCAATAATGTCTATAATTTCTGCTGGATAAACATAAAATCACCTAAGAGCAGAAAAAGCCCTTAGAGATCAGCTGTCAACAGCCTTCTATTGGATTACAGTAATAGCCCCCTCTCTGGTCTCCCTCAGTCCATGCTGGCCCCTCCAGTTCTCTCCTGTGGCTGTAGCCAAAGTGATTTTCTCAAAAATGCACATAAGTTAATTTCAGTTCCCTGCTTGGGACATCAGTGGCATCTCATTTCTCTTAAAATAAAATCCTTTTCTTAGCCTACAGGCTCCAAATGTCAAAGGAGATATAAGCCAGACTACGTTCCCCGTGCTCCAGCCACGATCATCAGCATCCGCACCTGCAAGCCCATGCTTCAGTGTACCCCAGGATCTTTGCACATGCTGCCCCTTCCTCTTTGGGGATATCTCGCACTTCCACCTCATCAATCCTACTTGCCCTTCAGATCTCAACTACAGGATCATGCTCTCAAATAAGATTTCTCTGACCCCCTATAGAAAATTTGGCTTCTTGGCAATGTATTGAATGGAGCACTGGGTGTTATATGCAAACAATGAATCATGGAACATTACATCAAAAACTAATGATGTAATGTATGGTGATTAACATAACGTAATAAAATAAAATAAAATAAAAAAATCAGGCTTGTTTGGTTTGCAGGCTCATAGACTCCTGTTCCTTCACTCTAATCTGCTTATCTCAGTTTGTTTTTCTACATCCACTTTCATGAGCATGGCACTCGTGTCGTCTCCCCTGCTAGATGGCCGTTTCCATAAGGGCAGAAACTGGTTCTGTTCTTCACCTTTGTATCCCCAGATCAGGACTCACCACAAAGTAAGTGCTCAATAAATATTTAAGCTAATCAGTTGGTGCCAATTCTCAATCTTGTTTTCATGGCAACGTACCTTGATGGAACTCTTTGTGGAAATGCCCTGAAGTTGCCCCATGGGGACTTTGACCCAAAACAGTGCTCGTATACTGAGTTGAACCTAAACAACAATTGCACTGAAGTGGAGAACCAGCCCTGAGAGGAAACCTGGGTTAAGATGGATCAGATGAGTTGTTACCCAGAGCTGCAAAAAGGCTCCCAACAAGAGAATCAGTTGAAATTTTAGATGGGGAGAAAGCCATGACTGAGGCTAGAAAAGCCATGTCAAAAGTCAAGTTCTATAGCCAATGATAAAATGATGATGATAATAATAATAATAACAACAAATGAATAAATAATCTATCACCATTATCAGCAGTAGCAGGTGCCGCCACTAAACATCATGTTTCCTCATCACGCAGTTTAAAGGTCTACAATCTGAGAAGGTTAGAAATAGGTCAGGATTCGGCATGCGGGATGAGCTGGGACAGGAGATCAATTACTAAAAACACAAGTAATCTGTGTGATGTGAAATCTCAACCATTATTTTTGTAGAGGTGGCTGTGTGATAAAGACACCAGACTGACAGTACTAACACAGTTCGTTGGACTTCTCGAGATCTGGTTTTAAATCCTGTCTCTGCTCCTTACCTGTATTCCTGGACAAGTTCCTTAATATTTTTGACCCTCATTTTCATCATCTGGAAAATGGGGTTAGTAAAAGTTCCGATCTTTTAAGGTTATTTAGAGAATTAAATGAAGCCATTCATGCCAAGTGCCTGACATGAGCCTAACCCATGATATGGGCTCAATAAATGGTAATTGCTATTACTAAAAAGCAATTTGGGGAAGACGCCATCTTACAATAGATCTTAGAAAAAGGAGGATGCAACAGATGCCAAAATGGTTAGAAATAAAGAAGAAGATCAACATGTAGCATTGAGTAAATTCTTCTAATTTTTCCTTTCTGTGCTTTGGGGGAAAGAATACCATTCTCTATAACACTGTGTTGTATAGAAATACAAATTAAGAATGATTGGCCCATCTCAGCAGTTTTCAAAGAATAGCTCAGGGACCTCTAGCCCTTTAAGGTGAACTTGCAAAAAAAAAGTCCATGGTCAAAAAAAAGTTTTCAAATAAATATTAAAGTTTTCAAATAAATATCTGAGAAATCTCACAACAAAAATCCTATCACACTCTGCTTAAATTACTTGATCACAGTACTTTTCCTTTGTTATCATAATTAGCATGCCAATGAGTGCACTTCATGAATTATTTCTGTATCCCATTCTTTTCCATTTGACAGATGAGGGAATTGGGCCAAAGAGAGGCCAGTTATATGTTTTCCCTAAATGTTATGTTTAAATTAGAAAGAAAGAGAGAGCTGTAAATACCCAAACATATGGGAGAATGAGAAAATGCATATCATGCAAAAACATTACTGATTCACTGGGGACTTATTATTCTTACTTAACAAAAATCTATACTTTTAATTTTTAATTTGAAAGGTTGGGCGTGTATATGACATTGAAATGGGAAGCAATAAAGATGTATTCTAAACCCAAACTCTCTTTAGAATTTCATCATATAATTTTGTCAAGATTTAGATATGCTGAAATACTGACACAAGGTTAATGTAAAAAAAAAAAATGTTCTTTTCCTAGTTTCTTTTTACAGTAAATCAGATGAGTGATACCCATGGGGATTTGGATATCAGAGGGCATGGCAGATTATATTTTCCAAAAATGGTCACGGCAATATTTGCAGTTCTGTATATTTTTCCAGAGCCATGCCATGCCCCATCAATAGTTGGAGAGTAGTTCTCTTTCCCTTGAATCTCAGTGGGAATGTACTGCTCTTCCATTCAAGAGTACAGCTTCAACTTGTCTTCCTCCCAGGGGTCTTGCCATGGCTGCCATATTGTGAGGAAGCACAGACCACATGAAGAGGTGACATGCAGATGTTCCAACTAATTGTATAGATGGTCTCATTAAGAGATAAAGTCTCAGTCCACAGCCGCTACTATGATTTAGTCTTAACCAGTCCCACAGAGGTATATTTGGTGCCATGTTATATGCGATTTAGATGTCATAAACTACTAGATATCATATTTGATACAGATGTTATATCAGCTAGATATGTAAGTGACAAAGCTTTTTTAGATTGATTCTAGCCCTAGCCTTCAAGGTCCTGATAATGTTGAGCAGAAACAACCCATTCCAGTTGTGAGCTGTCATAGTCTGTGAAACACATATCGATGAGTATGATAAATGATTGTTTTACACCCTTAACTTCTACAAAGTAGCCATAGCAACTGGAACAGGGGATAATTTGAAAAGGAAAAGGAGGAGAAGGAAACCAACTTTTAATCTATGCCTACTATGTTTCTTTGGAGATACTTGCAATTTATTAATCCATTCAAATTATATAAATCCTACTTCCTTCATGTCAGGCATGTTTCTAAGTGTATTTTATTTAACTATCACAGCTCTATGGGGATAGCACATTATCTCCGTTTTCAGGTAAGAAATTTTATATGTGTGCCCTTCATTTGCCAGTGTTGCTATAAATTCAGTGTCCAGTATTTGCAGGGAGGATCTCATGTTTCTTGGTCCTTCATAAACTGGTAGATTTCTTTAAAATTCCTATTCTGTTGGCAATGATTTTCATGTACTCTGCTCAGATGTGTCTCTTTAATGTGCACACCATAGTAGTCACTATGTTTCCAGAGAAGACATGGTATTTCTGTTCTTTGCATCTCCCCAAACGTGCTGTTTCAACCTGAGAGATGTTGGTCATAGGGTCCAGCCACGGTTGGTACTTCTATATCACCACCTGGCATCTGCATACATAACTGACAACAAATTGAAGGAGAGATCCAAGTCACAGCCACATTTCACGCCTCAATGGCTCCATTTAATAGTACCTTGGACCTGACTTACTTGGATCTCAAGATATATAACCTTACCTTTCCCTCTGGATTATGTTCCATATGCTTATTATGATTTTCTCTCTTTCAGATTTGGCAGTCCAACAACAGAGTAGACCTCATCTCTCTAATGCCTTTACTCTTTCAGTTTGATTCAATTCATTCACTCAGTAATCATTTATGAAATGCATCCTATGTCTTGGTGTATTGGCAGAAAACAGAAGATTTCTTAACCTGTGGGCATCATTCCTTGAAGCATATGCTCTCCTGACTCACTCCAGTTTCAGAATGGTGCTAAGACAGACTGTGTTTTCTTTCCTGAGTCAACTCAACACCCAAAGAACTAATTGAAAAATACCCTGCAACATCTTAGAACAGAAAATATGGGATTTAAGTCATTTTTCATGTCAAACTGCCTTTTATTAGCTGTGATTCCTGTAACAGTTTACTTAACATCATTCAGTCTCAAGTTCTCCATATATAAACCTGGGTGATCTCATAAAGATGATGGAAGAATTAGATGAGACCATCTGAACAACGGGTATAATTTAGTTCCTAGTGTATGTCAAGCACTTAGTTCCTGCTCAGGATGATGACGCCTGCCCTTCATGTGCAACTTCCCCTGAGTACTCAGTATTCCCAAGGTGAGTCTTGAGTCAGACATTGCTTTCTCCCATTTTTCACCCTCTTCTGGGGTCATTTTAAACTTGCCTTCAGGTCTTCCAGTTTTGCTTGGCAATACATATCCTTTTTGGTGTCAGTTTCAATTTTCTTCTCCTCCGCTTTCCATGCCATTCCATAGGAGACAGATATTACAGGGTCAGTGACCTGTAAGTGAGGGCGACTCAGCAGATGGCACCTGCCCAAATGTGGGGCATACCTGAGCTGGTGCAAAGTGAGGTTAGATGAAATGGAGCCCAGGGAGAGAGGGCTAAAGTGCTCTTGGTATCAGGCATAGATAGTATAGGGTCTAAGGTCATAGATTTTGGAGACTGTGATCACATACTATTTGTATCCATTCAAATTCCACCTCTGCTGGTTACTTTTCTATTATCTTTGGCAAGCTACCCAACCTCTCCCCGCCTTGGTCTCTTCTTGTATAAAACAGGCATAAGAATCACACCATCCGAGCTTGAGAATATTGTGTAGCTTGAGTTAACGCCTGCAAAGTGCTTAGTACAGTGCCTGGCACATCCCAAGCGTCTTTACTGTTCATGTGTATTTGATGCCCTGCCATACCACCTCGGGTCCTTAACCAGCCCCACAGAGGTATATTTGGTGCCAACAGCAGATATCTATTCAGCTGTGGATTCAGCTGTGGCCATCTGGCAGGCAGTGTCTGGGAGTGCTGGAGAGCGAGGTGGCTTCTGCGTGGGGATCAGCAGCATCTGCTTCTGGGAGAAAAGCTGTCCATGCCCCCTGGCATTGCTCCTCTCCTAAATTCTCCCAGAAATGGGGACGCAGCTGAGCCCCACCATTTGTGGAAGCAGCCCCACTCACTTTCTCTCTGCTTTATCTGTTTGGAGCTAGGGCCACAGCACCACTTGGCTTGACATGGGGCTGCTGGCTTGTAATGGCTTTCCCGGCAGAGTCCCTGCAGACATCACTGCCATAGTTCCTAGAGAAGAAGGGAGCCTATTGCTAAAAGACAGCCATAGAGAAAGGAATGTTATTTAAGCAGGTGTAGGTAATTTAATTTGCCTCTCTAAAAACATTCAGTGACTCCTGTGGTACGCAGAATGGCTTACAAAACGTGTCCATGCCCTAATCCCTGGAACCAGTGAATATGTTACCTTAATAGCACGAGGGACTTTGTTGATATAATTAAGGTTACTTTGAATTCTGAAACAGTGAAGTAACGGGTGGCTGCGACCTAATTACGCAAGTCTTTAAAAAATGGAGAACTTTCTCTAGCTGGAGCTAGAGGTTTGTAGAAGAAGGAAAAGTCAGGGTGATTCAGAGCATGAGAGGGACTTGGCCCCTCCTGCTGGAGATGGTTGCTTGGAAAGCATGAGAAAAAATGCTGGCATCATCAAGGAGCAAAGACAAGGCCCCCCCACCGGTAATACCCAGGAAATAGATATTTCACTTCTACAACCTCAAAAACTTTGATTCAGCCAACAACCTGAATGAACTTGAGGATAGATCATTCTCTGGCACCAGCAGGTAAGAACCCAGCCCAGGTGACACTGCTTTGTCCCTGCAAAACCCTAAGCAGGGTTGCCTGGGTGACTCAGTCGGTTAAGGGTTTGCCTTTGGCTCAGGTTATGGTTCCAGGGTCCTAGGATCAAGCCCCATGGCGGGCTCCCTGCTCAGAGGGGAGTCTGCTTCTCCTTCTGCCCGTCCCCCAGCTCGTGCTCATGCTCTCGCTCTCTCACTCGCTCTAAATCAAACAAATAAAATCTTAAAAAAAAAAAAAAACCCTAAGCAGAAGACCTAACAAGTTCACTCAGACTTGTGACTGGCAAAACTGTGGAATCATAAATCTGGGTTGTTCTAAGCTGTTAAATTTGTGGTAATTTGTTACAGCACCAATGGAAACAAATGCAACTTAAAAAAATAAATTTCACATTCTTTAAGATGGTGTTAAGAAGGCCTGTCCTGGTCTAGCTCTGATTTTCTCAGTTGCTTCATTCCATACTATTCCCTACAATGTGAAACTTCTCCCCAAATCACCACCTCTGACTGCCATTCTCTAACCCTGATTTTTAATGAGGACATTCTTGGAATGGACAGGAAGTTCCTCACTGGACAGGACACTGTCCCCATGCATTGCAACACTTTCAGTATCCTTGACTCCTTGGGTCCCAAATACCAGTGGTGTTGCCCAGTCATTGTGACAACAACAACAACAATAAAATCTCCTGGGAGCACTCAGTTTGAGCATCACTGTAAGCAATACATAAATATTCCATGAGTATGTTTTGAACAACTACTAAACTCCAGGAAGTCTTGTAATACTGGATAATCTGAGTGAACAAAACAGAGCTCCTGCCTTAAAGGGAGTTACACTGTGGTAGATTAAAAAAAAAAAAATGCAGAGCAACAGATGAGCACTTTTAGCAGTTTTAAATGCTATAGAGGATGGAACAGGATGATACAGTGGGGAGCAAAGGGGTGTAGTGTGCGCTTTTTCTGGACGGATCAGCAAAGGCCTCTCCGTGGATGTTGCGTTGAGTTGAGACCTAATATTGAAAAGGAGTAGTCACCTCAAGGTTAAGAGAAAGAAAATCCCAAGTAGAAGCATGTGCAAGTTCAGAGCCCTTGGAGGCAGGGAGAGCTTGGTGTCTGTGATGGCCAGGAAGGTCCATGAAGCTGGGGCAGGGTAAACAATAAGTAGATAGGAGCATAAAGAGATGTGGGAAGCAGGTTGGGGCCAGATCATGCATGACATTGCAGGCTATGGTGGGAAATTTGTATTTCATTCTGGTTTCAGTGGCAATCCATCAGTTTTTTGTTTTTTGTTTTGTTTTGTTTTGTTTTATGCACAATGTCAAAGGTAATTGGATAAAACAGTATAATAATTTACCCGGTGTTAATGTAGTGAATCACCCTGCTTTCCCAGGCCAGTTTTTTTTTTTTTTTTTTTTTAAGATTTTTTTTATTTATTTGACAGCGAGAGAGTGCACACAGCAGGGGGAGCGGCAGGCAAAGGTAGAAGCAGGCTCCTGGCTGAGCAAGGAGCCTGATGCAGGACTCGATTCAAGGACCCTAGGATCATGAGCTGAGCCAAAGGCAGATGCTTAACCAACTGAGCCACCCAGGTGTGGTGTCCCCCAGACCAGTCTTGTCTATCCATATCCCCATTCCCTTTTTTTCACTCCAGATTACTCTGAAGCAAATTTCAGACATACTAAAATATCATCTCTAAACATTCCTATTTTGAAATACTCTTTTTTATTTTTTTAATTTTTAAATTTTTTTAGAGAGAGCACGAGCGGGGGCAGGGGGAGAGGCAAAATAAAAATTAAAGAGAGAGAGAGAATCTTAAGCAGGCTCCATGCCCAGAGTAGAGCCCTACGTGGGGCTCAATCGCACGACCCTAAGATCATGACCTGAGCCAAAATCAAAAGTCAGATGCTTAGCCAACTGAGCCACCCAGGCGCCCCTCCTGTTTTGAAATGGTCTAAATACAACTCCTTTTTAAAAAGGCATAACATTAATGTCATTATTAAACCTCTAATGAACAAAACTTGTGTCCTGCCATCAACTCTACTGCAAGGGTTTAAGCAGGAGAATAAACTAATCTGGTTTACCCAGTAGGGACGTCAGTTTGGAATCCCTATGGAGGCTGGCGTGTGAGGCAAGGGGGCGGAGGTGGAGGTGGGGATGGGGGACAGGAGGCTGTGCAGTCCTGGAGGTCAGAAATGATCACAGATGGCCAGGGTATTAGCGGTGGGTGGTGATGGCTCAGATGTGGGCTGAGCAGGAGAAGGAGGAATTGAGGATGACTCCTGTGGTTTTTGGTGTGAGTGAGTAGATGATCGTGGTGACATCCATAGACCAGGAAGGGTGGTTTGGGGGTGGGGCGTCAATAATACTATAAGTCCTAGAAACACAGGCATTTCTCCCATGTGTCACGCACATGCTTGCCTGCAATCCTCGCTCCCACCTTCTCCCACACCATCTCTTCAATTCTCCTGGGCAGTCTAGGCCAAGCTCCCATGCTTTCTCTTTCTTTGAGTCCTTCTAGATTCCCCCATCTAATACTTGATGCTTTTCTGTCTATATCTAATTTTTTTAAAAAAAAAACTTAATAAATGCATGTGGTTAAAAAAATCTTAAGTAATGGTGAAAGGCTTGTTACAGAAACCAACGTTGTCCGCATTCTGGCTCTGCTGTGCATTAGCTCTCTGACTACTCCCACTCGCTGAGCATTTCTTCTCAGCTACAAAATGAGATCATTTCTAGCCACCTTATTGGGCAGTTGGAGAATACAAGACCTAATTAATACAAGGCTTTTTCATACCTATTTGGCCCTAGTCAGAGATGATGCACCACAGCTGTCATTGTCCTAGTTCTCACTGTTGTTACTTCACATTCTCACTGAAGAGGGAAGAGTGGCTTTCAGCTGGGATGTGCCACTTGTCCTGGGCTCCAAAGGCAATACAGTGGACTCTGCAATCACCATGAGGATGTGCTTAGGGAAACAAACCACCAAGCTCTACACACCGTGAATGGCTCTTCAACGACATTGGGTGGAAGGCTTGAACTTAATCCACTTCAGGTCTGAATTAACAAAGAACAGCCATTACTTGAAGCTGTAGACTTTCATATTAGCCTAATTTATGTAAACAACCTGCCTCTCCTGTTCCCTGACACACACATGCCTACCCCTGCCACCCTAACACACTTGGCAGTATGGAGGTGTATTTGACCTATCCCCACAGTCATGAAGGCTTTGGTTGGCTATTATTTAAGAGTTCAAGAGAAATCTCAGAATTTTCCTATGTAGACATTTTTATCACGGCCACCCATAAATCCTAATTAGGCAGCTGGTAGCAGAGCTGCGAGAAGAAGCACGATTTCTGTTTGTTCCCAGTGTCTCATTAATGACATGCCTTCACAATGGGTTACAGATGGAAGTGATGTCTCCAAACAGGATTGTCAGCAGATGGGTGGAGAGTGGGGGTCACAGGTTACTCTTTTCTCTGCTGCAAAGTTATGCAAAGGCAGAAGGCTGGGGACCAACCTACAACTGGAATTTGGGACACACAGACCACAGCCCACTTCCCTTCTCTCAACACGGATTTCTGACTCAGATCAGATTTTGAACCAGCCTTTAATACTACTTCAGAACCCTGACAATGCCTTTGAACCTCTTCAAGCTTTCAGCATTTCTCTTAGGAAAAAAGTGAGGAGGACATTGCATCCCAGGTGCTATTTTTATAAAGATTAAGCAACAAAAGGTAAAGCACTTAGCACAGTGTCTGGAACACCATTTTGTAAATAAATGCAAATTCTCGCTATTTTTCCTTTTGTATTCCTGCTTTTCTTTGCCTATAAACGAAGGAGCCTGGTTCCAACAGAATATTATTTGATGAGAACCCTGCTGTATGAACAAATGAAGTCACACACACACAAACACACACACACATGCACTTCTCTTTCTGAAACTAACTTTGCTATTTTGTAATTTAAAAGTTGGTCTAGAACACTAACTTCTTAGAGACACAGACTGAAACTGTCAAATGAGTACCCATGAGTCAATGTGGAAGTTAAAAATCAAAGATGGAGGCAGTGAAAAAAGACAGTAAACCATATCCTAAATTGAACATAACTGAAAAAGAACATTCCACTAGAGCACTTTAAACTCCTACTGGACAAACACTTGATTCCTGCTTTCCTGGGGTAGTCCCCTCACCCTTTCACAGTTTGCGCAGAAGGAAGTGAAGATGCCAAGAGCCTGAAGTCACGCAGATAAAATGCTAAGACTGGGCTTGGGACCCAGGTGTGACATATTCAAGAGAGCGAGTGTTTTTCCATTATACAGAGCTGGTTCCCTTTTCATGATGTACTATTTTGTTTTAATCACCAGCATTTCCTTGGCCTGAGTCTTTTATGTTATTAATTAACTAATTAGCTCATAACTAATTCCATGAACTCTTGAGTTACAGCTAGGAGTTGGAGGCTTCCATGCCTTTCGGGAGCTCCCAGTGAAGGGGAGTGGTATGAACAAACCGACTAGATCGAGCCTGGGAGATGAGATGACCTAGTTGTGTCTGATAGGTGGGACTCTGGGGTGGTTTTAGGAAGAGGTTATGCTTTTACTGCATTCAGATGGATGAGCTGCCAACCAATGAGCAGCAAAAGAAATAGACCTCCTTATTTTCCCATAGAGAGAATCAGACTTGGGGAAAGAAAGTTCTACAGAATGTTATCAGTCACTTTTTTTTTTTTACAGTGGTATATTTTGGTATCAATAGTATTATTTTCCTCAATAAAATACCTGTACAATTCATGATAAAAACTTAGAGAAAGAAAAGAAATGTTCTCTTAATTCGATTTCCTAGTAATAGTTACCTTTAACATTTTGGTGATTTTCTATCTACAGTTTTCTTTCTGCATATGTGTACGTATCCATGTTATCCACCTTATGTAAAATTAGACTCATTCACTAAATTTACCATGATTCTTTCTCATAGGTCTTTAATCATCAGTATTTAATCTCCAAAACCATGCTTTCGGATGTCCTCATTATAATGTCATTGCCATAGTTAATTAACATTCCTCACTGTGGACTGAACAGTATGTACTTAGTTCCAGGTGGGGCTCTACTCCAAAGAGGTAAGGACCTCACCCCCATCTCCTCCTTTACCATCACGTCCCCAGCACCACACTCAAGGCCTTGCACGTAGTAGGCATCCACTCACTGTTTGCTAACTGACTGTAGTTGGAGATTAACACGGTTTTATTTTTGCTTACATATTACATATGCATATACATAGCCTCAGCCCTACAGTGAAAATTTTTCAACCCAAATCTTAGTCTGGTTTTTCTTTTTTTTTTTTTAAAGTTAATTTACTAGAAGTGGATTTTTTGGATCAAAGGCCAAGGTAAACTTGCAATCCTTTGCTACATGTTGCCAAATTTGCATTGCACTGAGGCTGTAAACATTTTTTCCTCCTACCACTAATGTATGACAAAGTCCTTTCCCTGTACTCCTGCCAACAGTATTATTTATTTTTTAATCCTTGCTAATTAGAGAGGTAGGAAATGGTATCTTATTTCATTGAGTAGTAAGGCTGAACATTTGCTTATGGGTTTATAGTCATTTGTAGCTCCTCAGTGAATTCTGTTCTTTTTTTTTTTTATGTGACTTTGAGTCCTGGGTTATGAATATTAATCTGAACAGAACTGTGCCTGATATATAGTTGTTTTATATAAAAAATATATTTCACTGTATCCTTATTTAAAACTTATACCTACACACAGTGATTCACAAACTTGGTTTTTCTCAATAGCTAACATGTATCTACAAACTGAAATATAGCTACACACACTCATACATATATACACACAAATATATATACAGTGAAATAATGCATGCAAGTACAATAATCCCTGAAATGTCTATTTTCAGTTGTGAGAGAGAAATAATAGGGTGGGAGGCATACAGGATTGCATTTAAGAGCATACACTCTGGATCAAGACTTCTTGGGTTCAAATCCTGACCCCTCTACTTAGTTATAAGGCATTGGTATATAAAACCAATTTCAGTAAATCTGTTACTTGGTCTAGGGAAAGGGTGTGGATTATGCCATCGACTTTATGCTGGTGTAATGAGGATCAAAGGTTTTAGTATCTATAAATACACATAAATTGCTGATACATAAGGTGTTCAATTTTAGCTGGCTTGAAAAGGAAACAAGCAGATTAAGCATACCTAGCAGTAATTATACAAAGGAGGTGCACAGCTTTGTGGGATGGAGAATATTGTCAATGGACTGGGGATTGGGCGAAAAGTAAGGCTTAGAGAAGATGGTTAAGGAAGACACCTCTGTGAAGTGGCTGGATCAAGAGAAAGGCAGGCAAACAATGGGGGAAAGGAATGGTCAGATGTAGGAAACAGTATGTGCAAATGCCCTGCAGTGGAAGGAAGTAAAAGGAGGCCAGGTGGGGGGGGAGGTAAATGAGCAGGAAAGTGGGGCAACATTAAATAGAAAAAGTGGTTTGAGGCCAGACTATGCAAGGCCTCATAAAAAAATTTTGATGTAATTTTATTTAGTAAAAGGATAATATTAACCCTTTTCATAAGAAAGTTCGACTTTTAGGGGAGATACATAGATGAGGCTTTGAACTGAATTTATTATACATATTTGTAGCAAGATAAAGGACTGCATTTTAACACCAATACCCATGAATGTCTTTCAAGTCCTAATGAAGGTACAATCTTGGTTGTGAATTCTCTTTGCAGAGAAAAACTCGAGCCACTTAGAAGCAAGCAGAAAGCCTCTCAACCCCTTATCTTCTGGGAGAGTTCTTGTGCTGTATGCTGCCATTTTTCTCCCAGGTTGCAGACATCTTTTTCACATTTCCCTCTGGCACTAAGAGTTTGCACCCTGTCCACAACTTGGCCCAACTTTATTCTCCCCTCTCTTGGCATAGTTTAGTCATTGGGATGACATCTATTTTATATTTGTTGTTTTATATCTTTAGAACCCAAAGGCAGAGGCAAGAAGGCTGAGTCACCATCAAGGTTAATCATAACAGAAAAAAGACAGGACAAAACAAAAACATTGTTTGGGAACAGATGTCTGTTTGAAGAGGCTCAGCCCTACCCAGCTTTCTCTGGTAAACCCATATTTCATTAAGCTTGGAAGGATGGCTTCTAATTTCTTCTTTAATCTCATTTGTTGTGCTGGCCAGAAAGTGGATAATATAATACTTTCATCTTTATCCCAGGATTTGAGAGAGATATTAATCAGTATATTTCTTCTTCAATCCTGGAACATCTGTGTAACAAAGATGTTAACTGATATCTACTGAAAGAGTTGCCATTCCAATAATACATCCACTAAGGTAATCAAGTAATATTGCTGATACTTACATTATGTTTAAAAAACCATGAGTGGCCTATGAGATATGTAGGATACATAATTTATTGACCATAATACACGTGTCATGTTAATTTTCACTGGTAATTTAGAGTCAGTTGTAAAATGTTTGAAAATATAACTTAAGAAGGCAATATTGCAAGAGCAACAGAAGGAACCCAGAATTTTCATTCAGATCCACTGGGTTTGAACCCTACTTTTGCCACTTGCTAGCTGTAAAGAATTTGAATGTCTCATTTTCCTTTATTTTCTCTCCCTGGTCTCCTCATATAATTTCAAATGAAGTTATTATCAATGCCTCATTTTGGTATTGCTCTAAATAAATATTACTGAGTTCATATGTATTGAGTGGGCATTGTTTACACATTTCTCATTCAAACCTCACAATAATCCCAGGAGGTTGGTTTCATTTTCAAGGAAGGAAACTGCTATTAGATGGCTGGCCCAAAAGAATCAGGGTTGAACTCAGGTCTGACCGTTTCCAAATTTCAGGAGTCTGCCAATCCAAAGAGCTGACTTGCATATGGAGAAGTCCTCCCATGATGCCTGCAAATTTCGTCTAGCCTTCCTCCAGGACCAGAAATCAATCTCCAGCAAACCCGGATGACTGGTTATAAACCTAGAAGAGATGTCCACTCTCAAATGCCCTCCTTCCAATAGGATACCACTCATAGGACCATGGTTTTGCCATCAAAGAAGATGGACATTGAACTCAGCTTTTACCCTCTTTCTAGGTATTGCCCACACCTAAGAAACTGTGAGGTCCTGTCATGTGTCTCTGCGATATTTATAACCATTTCCCCTTTGTAGGTCTGTCACAGCTGTTAAATTCATGCTCATATAATCTCTAGTATGGATTAATATTTTCCCCTCAAGAGGATCATTGTCACTGCCATCAGGGTGACTTCTGTAATACAGAGCTGGTACATCCCCTCTTATAAGCTGGACTTACTCCACAAGTGATCCAAACTTAAACACCAAGGCCTGGCATTCTGTACTCTGGTCCCTCCTCCTCTTTTAGGTCTTCCTCCTCTCTAGCACTGTCCCCCCTGGAGGTACCAAGTGTCATAGCCTCCTGCTCCCCGCTCCACTCACCATACCTGTTCAATCCATATAGCTGCATCTTCCCTTAATCTCCAAATCCTACCTGTGCTGAAAGGCATGGTCTGCATGTTATATGCTCTGCCTTTGAAGAACAAATGGAAATTTGTCATTTTTCCTCATTACCTTTAAGTTACTAATGATGTATACACATTTTTTCTTTGATGTTATATTGCAAAGTTTCTTATGACGAATGCTTGCCATTTCTCCAGAGATCTCTCATGGTACTCAGCACCTGAATGTTAATGTGCAACATGTGTGTGTGCGTGTACACATACACACATACACATGGAGTAATCCCTAAATGATATAAGTTCTCAAGGGCAGAGGTTCCTACTGGAGACTCTCTAGCACAAGGCCTGAACTTTTGACACCTAGGACTTATTTGCCTGGTAACTGCTTCCTAATATTCCTTTGGGGTGAGGAATCCCCCTTGGTTCACTGTAATGTCTTTATGTGGGTTTCCATCAATCAACATATCAAGCTGCATGGTTCCAGCGATTATGTGATTGGCTCAGGAATGGGTGGGTCATTCAACTAAAGTCAGTGATTCCCAGAGAGAATCTAATTCTCATGTCTTAACAGGAAGTGATGGTAATCCCTTTCTAACCATTAGAGGAGATCGACTCCCATTGTGGATTCAACACAGGAGAAACAGAGCTGAAACATGGAGAGAATTCCATTCTGATTATACCGTTTGTGCCCAGTCACATCCAAACCTGAATCCATCCAGTTCTCCCCCTCATGCTTAATTTACTTGAAAAAAATAGAGTTCTTCTCTTGGGTCAAACCAGTTTGAGTCTAGTTTTCTGTCACTTGCCACCAACTGAGTCTTATGTGTTAAGTAGGTATTGGTTAATATGTTGGAGAGATTCTCAAGGCAGTAAACAAAGCTGCCATTGATGGCCCATGGAAGAGCCCTTAACAAGGAGCCTTTGATATTGGAGAGAGGATCTGAATATTAATGCCAGTTCTCCAGTGAGGGCAGTGAATCTTGGTTCTGACCTTGGGTAAAAGCTAAACAAACAAGACTCTATCAACTCCTCACAAGTTCCTGTCAAACAGCATTAAAAGCACAACACTGCATAGCAATTGATGTGCAGATCTTTTACAGTGTAGAACTGCTCATCAATGATATATTTAGGACACCATGGGGTAAAGGCCAGAATGAGGAATACAAGGTTAAAGGATATGGTTATTTAAATGATAGAATTAAATGGCAAATAAGAACCTAGGTGGACCTGTGACAATGAGATAGTATTTATTGTCTGTCTTTACTACCGTATCTCAGCCTCAGTGTTCCCATCTATAAAATGGGAGTAATATGCTAATACTTGTAAACTTTTAGCAAGTCATTTGGCACCCTGGGCTCCCTAGTTCAATGATGCTCAAACTTTGATGATAGCCCATCCCCACTCAGAATATGCTCTGAAACACAGGTTTCAGAAAGCAATCCTTATTCTCACAATGCATAATACATTCTCATATTTTTATTCTAAGTGTGATAGTCTATTATTAAATATTCAAAATAAAGTATTCAATTATGACTTATTTTTATTTCAAGATGACCATGATCCACTAAACTGATTTCATACCCATCAATGGGTCTTGACTTGCAAACTGAAAAACTCGAGATCAACATATGGTACAAAATACATTCCAGGTAAATGCCCATTGCATCTAAGCTTTGGCTCAACATCCCTATAAAGTCTCCTACCCTAATGAACAAGGCTGCACCACAACTGACTTTAAGTTATCCTTGGTCTCAGGCTTACACCAGGGGTCGAATGAAGCACATGTTCCATACTCCCTTTCCCCTGGACACACTTCTCACTGTCACTCTGCCTCTCCAGATTTTGCTGTGTGAGAGGGCTCATCCAAAGTGCAGAAATTGCAAGGCAGTGAGAGGCTAAGAATCTCACAGTTTAGTTGGTATATGAATCCCTCAGGGAGTTCTAAAATACCTTAGGACGCTTGAAGATTATATTTTGGTAAATTTGGCAGGGGTTCTAGAGTCTGAATGTTTAAGAAGCACCCAGGGGTTTTTGATGGAAAGGAAGGGACATGCAATGCTTGGATAAACACTGCCACTAAGAGAGAACACGAGGTTACCCTAAACTCCATTTGAAGCTGGAGATGTGGAATCATGCCATTCACGGCCAGCAGCAAAAATGGGAAGATTTCCTTAAAACTGAGGATCAAGGATGGGGAGGTAGAAGAAGCAGGTTGCCTCTGTCTTCAGCATAAACTGAAAGTGGAATGGGAGAGACCACACACAGAGCAGTCCCCTGTCCACACACACCCCCTCTTCCCCTTCAGCCCAGCTGGCTTACTTCGTTAAGCCAAACAGGTGGCTGTCTTTATTAAATGATAAGGGGATCTAGGGATGTGAAGAGGTGGCTGGGACGGGGGCAGTAAAAGCAATACAGCAGTCTTCAGTCTTGTTATTTTTAAATGTGGGTGTTCCATATGTCGGATCCTTGTGGGCGGCAGCTTCCCTGTACCCAGGGGAACTGTGTTCCGTATTTGCACTAGGAGGAGAGGCTTGCTGTTTCTTCATTATTTCTCTGAACTCCTGCAACTCTATTCAAGTGAGAGCCTGTTGAGCATTTGTTAGAATCATGTTTGGAGAAATGACTCGAATTGTCAGAGCAGTAACTCAGCCCCTGGAAAACAGAGAAGAGTGAACTCGGCTTTCCACTCTTCATTCTCTGATTGGGACGGTCCCATTTAACTGCAGTTTACTGTGCTATGTCTTTTGGACTGGATGGTTTCCAAGGTCCCCTCCAACACTAAAGTGTCTAGAAGTCTGTGAGTTACTGGGATACAAACATAATTTAGTTCAAAGCCTTAAGTAAGAGATTGAGGAACACCAGAAATGTGCTGGAAATAAAATTTGGCCAATGAGTCCCAAGGGTACAGGTGTCTGAGTCAGCCTGAGAAATAGCAACAGATGGAAGAAAAGAAAGTTGTGGGAGGGTGGCAAGAAACTCAGCTTGGAGCCAGGGCTGACTGAGATAAAAACCAAGTTCTCTAAGCTCTTAGCTGCATGGCCTCAAGTGAGCCACTAAACTTCTCCAACTCAGTTTTGTTATTTTTAATATGGGAATAATACAGTTCTAGGGTGAAAAATGTACATATTCCTTTGGGCTATGTGTCCATTCATGTACTCACTCATTGAGCAAAATAAGTATTTACTATGTCTTGTTTCTGAAGTAAGCATTGTTTGATCCAATGAGGGAAAGTAGGTGAGCATATTAATAAGCTTAGTAGAATATATGATATATGATATATCATATATGCCTGCACTTATATGCAAAATTTTCTTCCTCAATAGCCTTCCTTATAATGTTCCCTCATACATTCTCCTTGTCCTGAATCTCTATAGGTCTTATAGTCTCCTTTACAATAGAAGTCTATGATTTTAGTATTCCTAATCTTATGCTTTCTTTATCTCCTCCTCCTACATCTTTTCTTTTCTTCAAAGAACCCCACTTTTCTTTGAGAAACCATTCTGCTATCACTGCAGGTAGCCCTGGTGAGGCTGTCAATCACAGCACACAACCCCACCCCACAGAGCTAGGAAAATGATCCAGGCTGTCCAATCAGAGTACTCTATCTTTCCTGGCCATAGCAATTGGTCCAGGGAAGACACCTGACCCAGGAAGGGCCAATCATAGCCTTGTCTAAGATTTATTATATCAATTCTGGCAAAGAAAAGCTCCCTTTTCTTTGGAATATTGAGTCATAAAATTTTAGACTTAAGTATGGCATGGTTTTCCTGACACACAGAGGGATTTAGAACTCAGAAACAGAGATGTCAGAGCCTTTAAAACTTCATTCGAGCACCTGGATCCAATTCTACTTGAAGCCAAACCTGAGATTTCCCTTTTTGGCTTAACTTTGTTGGAGTTGTTTCTCTCACTTGCAAGTCAGAGTCCTGAATACTCCATCCTTCAAAATCTTATTCAGTTTATACTTTCTTATATCATCTTTGATCTCCCTAGCCAGAGGACACCGGCAGAATATATTTTCTTTCCCTTCTATTGAGATTTTCCCTTTTACTGACTGGTTTTATGGTTAATTGCATGCACGCCTGTGCCCTCCTTCTGTCTAGTATTAGAAGATCTATTTTCAAAGGAGGTAATCTTAAATATTTATCATTAATATTGTTATAATTAATAATTATTATGTAACAATTATTATATGCCATAACTTGTGCTAAGTGATACATATGTGCTCTTACTTAACTACTAAAACATGCTATAAGGTGAGTTTTATTACTCCCTTTTAGAGATTAAATAAAAAATAAATTCAGGGAAGGTAAGTGACATACCCAAATTCTTCCAGCAAGTGAACAGAAAACAGGTTTACAATCCATGTCTTTCTTACTCAGTAAGTTTTGTGCTTAATTGTGTGTGTGTGTGTGTGTGATTTTTGCCAATATTACAATGATCTATATTCCACAATGCTATCTTGTACCCCCTAACCTCTCCCAGTTTGGAGAGCCTAGGGTACATCTAATGCAATTAAATCAGGGAGTGAAGGATATGAAATTGATAACCAAGAGGCTAAATTACATACAAAGGGCATCCTATGGGGGCATTCATGGCAAAACATAGAGCTGAATGTAGATGGCATCGTGACCTTTATGGTCTCACAGCTTACTGTGTGGCAAAAACCCTGCAAGGCTACCAATTTCTGAAAAACAAGCCCATTTAGAGAGGAACAAGCTATGATGGATGTGCAATTCCAGCAAATGCATGATGAAGGATAGAAACATTACTATGCATGATTTTTTAATAACTACAAAAATCCCATGTACAGGATTTCTGCATGTGAAAATTGATAGCGTTGCCAATGCCGCTCATCTCTTTAAACAAGCAAACTCATCTTCCCTAGTGCTGTTACATCAGTAATAAATTGGCTCCTCAGACAGATCTGCTTGCAGGTTAGAACTGAGATTGAGTAGATAATAACTTTTTGGGTAGCAACGCCTGCCATGGCAAATAATAAAGAAATGCATGATCTGCAAAGTGCAGGGTGATCGTGTTCCAAAAATATATTTCACCTGGTCTCCAAGAAAGTTCATTAGGTATCCAGAAGCTGCAAAAAAAAATATTCAGTACATACAGGAGGTGACTCAAAAAGAATGATCTCAAATGTAGATGAATCGACAGCTATGTTGCTAAGCGCCTTTTAAAAACAAGACACAAGGGCTGGGCATTTGGGTGGGAGTATGCCTATCTCCACAAGGGGAATTATGCTGGATTTCTCTGGTGACCTTATGTAGTGTGGTAACTTTTGTAAATATCACACTGGATGCAGATCATTTTGATGGAGCTTCAGGAAGTGGATTCTCTGTGTTGGGTGATCATTTTTCTCCCTTAGAAAAATAATCAGGTGTCAACAGTAAGCTGAGTCTACCAACATGGTGCAGACTTATATTAAACTGAATGAGGGAGGTGACAGAAAAAAATCCCACAAAAAGGTGATAAGCTGGAATGGAAGGAAGTTTCTCTCAGGACCTGAGGTCTATATCCAAGTTCTGGGTTTAGCATTATTGGTTGTGTGGCCCAGGTCGTGTCTCTTAACTGCTCTAGACTTTAGTTATTCCTCTTTTAACATTAGGAAGTTATGCCAACTAGTGCCTTTGAATCTCTGCAAGATGGTGATGGAGATCTTGCAAGTTGGGAGGTCTCTGAGGGGAAGACAACTGGGACCATTACGATGACACTGCATTGGACTGAGTCTTATTTTTATTACAGACCAGACTATGGGCTGTCTCAGTGAATATAAATATAAAAAGTACTGAGGCAATTGCAGATATTACATCTATCGAGAAATATTAGCTGCATCCCCAAAACTGACAGTTTTTCCCCTGAGTGCCCACTTGGTACCCACCATCAAGCCCTGTCCCATGCCAGTTATTAAAATATTACTGATCAGAGAAGGAGGCACGTGAGCAACTTCTACCACATCAGCGTGTGATCCTGGTACTACCATTTTTGTTTCTTTGACTTCTTTCCCCATGGATCTGAGATGGGATGGATAATAGTGAGCCTAAGGCACTGCTGTGGCTCCTCAAGATGCTGACTTCTCCCCTCCACTTTGTAGGGCCAATGAAGACAGCTCTTGGATCATCATCTGAGCTCTCCCTGTGCCATTCCAAGTCCTGTCCTCTGCCTTTGTTTTGCCAGAACCCGGACTCTATACCTATTTCCTGTTAGCTCCCTGGCCCTCATGTGGATCCCAATACTGTACAACTCAATCAGAACTCTGCTTTTCCCAATTGACTTGGGGAACAGTCCAAGATATCTGTAATTTTCTTATTGATGAGCCTTTTCTTCCCATTGTGCACCCATACTCTAATTCCCTGACATTTGCATATTGGACACATAGCACACCTATTTGAATATCTGAACTCTTATCCTATGTATACAGGATGGGTTTTTAAAAGCCTGATGTCCTGCAAATAGGGTTTTACACAAGAATAAACATACTTAAATTGCTAAATTTGACATTTTGTTAAATTGGCACATTCTGAGCCCAGAGGATTTCTCCTTTGCTAGCTAAAATACGTTGATATTTTCATGAATATGAAGACTCTGGCAAACACACTCTCACAACAAAGATACATAGTACACACCAAAATAGATTTATACTGCCATTATTTTTAAGAGACTTATTAAAAGACTATTTTAAAAATTACTTTAATATTTAAAAGACAAAGCATCTTCTGGGTCATCATGCTAAGTGGCTTGAAAAGTATCCTCTGATTTTATTTTATGAAAAACTTAAATGCTCAAGATTTAGATTGTATTTTTCCACATCTATATTGCTGAAATTAAGAAAAAAATCTCAGCAGACACAGCCTTCATGGAAACTTAATATTCTCCTTTTATCCTTAGTTTAGAAAACTGAGGAGAGAACTCAACACCAAGTGACCTTACTCACCACACACTGAGCAGTGTGGCTGGGAGGAGGAAAAACCTAACAAATGAAACAAGACATAAAATGGGTAATTAGTGGTTCACTGGCTTGATTTTCTTTTAAAATATTTTTTTGGGATCACTTTTAATTACAAAAAGAAACGAAGAAAGAAATACACATACAGGTCATCCCCTTTAACTCTTTGTTTACAATCATAACCTTCTGCCACAGGGTAACCTCTGTTTGCAATCTAATACATGTCCTTCCAAACTACTTGCATGCATTATATAAATCAATGCATAAATAAACACATAAATAAAAATACATATAAATTCATATGAATACACATAAAGTTTCTGTATGTGTGCAATGAAACATTAATTTTTGTTTCACTTAGAAATACTCATATACACATATCTCATATGTGTATATGAGATATGTGCAATATATTCTTATGGAATATAATACATATTACATTGTATGTATTTATATACAAACATACACAAAACTAAATATCTATGTATTATATATTAATACATATATAACATACATTTGCATATTGATACATACACATGTAATTTTTATGGAATGTAACACATGGCAACAATAAAAGAAAATATGATGGAAACTATATGGAAAATACCACAATTTCCTTACTGCTGTATTGTATTCAATAGAAAGTTAATACCAGAATTTATATGACCAGCCCACTAATGATGGCAATTTAAGTTGTTTCCAAACAAATAATGCTGCAATCAGCATATGAGTAGATAATTTCGTAGGTTATTTCATTTATAAGAAATTGAAATCCCATCAAATTACCTCACATGATAAGCAGAGGAGTTAAATTGAGTATACACATTTTGAGGAATCTTATAAGAGCTGGACAATCAGGTCTCAGAAACTGTAGGGACTCTCCCCTAGGAAAATTAATTCTGGAGTGAAACCTGCTCACAGGACCTCAGGAAGCTGAAGGTATAGACCTTCCCTTTGGGGCACTTCCTTGAGCTCAGCCTCTTCTCCTCTCCCCACACATTCTTGCTCTCATGCTTCTCCTCCCACACAGCTGTTGTTCACATCCGAGTCCTCACTGTCCTAGCCAGGCTTTTCAGGGGCCGCTCTCTCTCGGATAATTGCATGATTTCTGCATTTCATAGGTTGGATTTCCTAAAACAGTAGTTGACTGTCTTGCTGTGTGTTGTGTGTTCATCTTCAGGCCATATCATGTACCTCTGGCTCATGCTATATTTTAGTTATTGGTGTCCACCAAAAACGGAGAGGGAGGACAGACTCAGTAACATGGTCTAGATAGGACTATCCTCAATTTAGGGAGAGGTGGGCAGTAAGTAGGGACATTTTCCCCATGAAAGTAGAAACTATGTCTAGTTTGCTACTTCATTCCCAGTGCCTGGGGCCAGACTTAGCTCAGGAGAGCTCCTTGATAACTAGCTGTTCACTTAGATTCCAGAGACTCGAAGGGTAGAATATGCCCCACCCTGACATGGGCCTCTTCGGCAAAAGGATTATTTTGAGAAACTGCAGACACAGAAGTTTTGAAAACAGAGTAGAAGTTACTTTTGTGGGGGAAATTTATGTTAGAAAGGTGGCCTGTACCAGGAAGACAGTTATTACCAAAGGTGCATTTTTCACCTGAGAGACTCACTAGCATGACATGGCAACCTTTGTTTTTTGTTTTTGTTTTTAATTTTATTATGTTATGTTAATCACCATATATTACATCATTAGTTTTTGATGTAGTGTTCCATGATTCATTGTTTGCGTATAACACCCAGTTCTCCATGCAGAATGTGCCCTCCTTAATACCCATCACCAGGCTAACCCATCCCCCCACCGCCCTCCCTTCTAGAACCCTCAGTTTGTGGCAACCTTTGTTTTTTTACAACCATTTCCTCTTCTCATTTTCCCCTTCGAAGTCGCAGACCCTTAGAGCTTTCCTTAGTTCAATACAGTATATAAACCTCAAATATCTAGCTGCCTTTTGGGTCTCATGTCTTTGTGGGGGCCCCATATGTACATATTTACATATATTATCTTAATTACATACATACATACATTGTCTTATTATTAATCTGTCTTTAATTACAGAGGAGTCTTAGTCAAGAATCTAGAAGGTTAGAGGGAAAATTACTTTTGCTCCCCCACAGGATCATTGCATCACATTCTCCCACATACATGGTATATAAAATTATCAGCAGTGCTGGGCTATGATCCAGTGAACTGATCAAGCTGGTACGTGCACCCTGGACTTTATATTATAATGTCTAAAATGAATCCAATAACATATTCATTACACAAAGTGAGGATTAAATTAGATAATGTCTGAATTACTCTTCATAAACTATAAAGCACTATTTTGCCAACCATGTGAAGCTAGCTCTAAGAAAAAAACAAGTAAATTAACAATGAGGAAAACTTTTTACTGTCCCAGCACCATGGTTGTAGCAAGCTTCACCAAACATGGTCATTCAATCATTATTCATTTAGCTAGGTGCTAAGTTTAAGGAAGTAAACAGAAGCAGCTTAATTTCTGTCTGGCCACCATTCTAGTTCTGGCAATCCAATTTCGTAATTAAGTAAGCCTAAGTGGTCTTATTATCATGATGGCCAGAGCCAAGAAGGAGAAAGTAAGAGTGACGTAAAAGTTCTCTGTCTCGAGTACACCATGGTACATCCTATTTGCTCAGATGTCTTGCCTCAAATGGCCTCCTCTCTGCTTGTCAATGTGTGGTCCTTCCTTGGAGACTTAGATATAAGCCTGCCTCATCGAGTACCTGGCCTAACATACAACAGGAGGTGAAAGAGGCTTACAAAAGCTTCCTGTTTGTGTATAACAGCCTTTGCATGCTGTAGTTCCCTAGAAAAACCTTAACATCTATATGAAGCCTGTTAATACATTAGATTTATGTCATACAGTTTGAGGGATTTTTGTTTATTAAACAATTTAACATTTGCCAAAAGTTTTATTGTGTGTGATATCCTCAGGAATATCTGGAGATGTGGACAAAGCCATAGATAAATAAATAAATAGCCTTGGGAAATTCATTTAAATTTACCCACAGTCCCTATTTTATGATTCCCTCAGTAACTACATGAGAACCAAGGATTAGTATTTCCATTTGGTAGATGTGGAAATAAAGCTTTGGAAAGGCTAAATAACTTACCAAAGGTCACAGAGCTAACAATAACTGGTTACCCATACTCAGTCCAGGTGACTTTCTCCTCCAACTGCTTTTTCATGGGTTGTGTCCTATGCCTTGATTAATGAGCTCTGCATTAGGTTAGCTGAAATCCTGCAAGCATCAGCTGCTAGGTAGTACCTGAGCTTTTAGAAACCCTTTCTGTTCGCGAAGCAGTGCCATTTATAACCTTCCATTAGAGGGGAACAAGAAAAAAAAACTGTTTACATGGCATTCTGAAAATAATACAGGGGCAATCATCTAGCTAAGCCTCATCTCCAGGCAAAATTAAGAAGTCCATGTCATAAAAGTAAAAAACTGGAAACAACCTAAATGTTCACCAATAGGGATTGATGATATAAATCATATTAAATTCATGCCGTAGAATATGGTGTAATCAATTAAAGTGACAAGGTAGACATAATAACTGACTTGAAAAATTATAGGTGGTATTAATTATATGTAAAAAGTAAGTTCCCAAATACCTTATAGAATATAATCTCATATACATATTAAAAATGTATATAAGGATCTTAAAGGTTGACAGTGGTTATAAATAGTTGGGTGGTAAAGTTATACGTGATTTTTTTGTTTACATATAAATGAACAGTTTTTTTTTAAATAAAACTTTTCCACTTACTCTAAGAACAAGGGAAGATCTAATCAAGCTTGAACCTAGCATGCAATCTTAGATAGAAAAGATGCACAAAGGATAATTCTAATTGAGTTCCCATAATACCTGTAATAGGAGACTTGCATGTTTCTTTGTCAAACTCTTTTAAACTGATGTTAATACATTTTGTGCTGATCCCTAAACTAAATATATGAAAGGCTTATCTGATTATCCCCATGATCCTACCCTAGTCTGGTTTAGATGCCTCTGTTCCTACTTTTACCCAGACTGTTACTACATTATCACTTTTGTGCCTCCCCCAATATGGCCTTCTCTAGGAGTGATCATGTATGATCTCCTTCTCTCTCCCTGACACCTAGCTTAAGGACTCCGTGTGCAGGGAGAACCCAATCCATTCGTGAAATACAAACTGTTATAAGTTAGCTGATGCCTGGGACAGAGATGAATAAGAAGCCTCTAAAAGCACTGCCTGGAGATTAGCATGTGTGTTTCAAGTCATTGAACAAAAGTGTTGGGTAAACGTTCGAGAAGAAAAAGAAAAAAGAAAGAGGGTAGTGTATAAGTGCTACCTCAGCGTTTCAGATTGGAGAGTTTCTGCCTGAGCATGGTAGGCTCACCCCAAAGAGTGCCATCTTCAGAGAAGAACGCCTTAGTTCCCAGGCCATTTTATTTAGCTCTTCCTTTATTCATTCTATAATCACTGAACATCATACTTCAGAATAAAGGAAGTTGGTTAAAAGCAAGAAGCTCTTTTGCTTTCATTTATCTGGAGTGAAGTCCTCTCTGCCCAAAGCAGGGAAAAGGTCCTTTCGACCTGGAATTCTGATTAATTAATTCATTTTTTACTATACATTAGCTTTTCTTGTTCATGAACTTCATTTCAATAGAATTATACAGTACATGTATTTTTTTGTGTCTGGCTTCTTGTACTGAGTACAATGTGTTTGAGATTTATCTATATTATTCTATGCTTTAGTAGTTTGTTGCTTTTTAATGCTATGAACATTCCATTGTATGAATATACCACTTTTTTTTTTTTCCATTGATTTACCTGTTGATGTAAAACTGGGATGTTTCTAATTTGGAGTATTATCAATAAAGCTGCTATAAACTTTCTCGGACAAATCTTTTTGTGGATATGTTTTCATTTCTCTTGGATAAATACCTAGAGTTGGAATGACTGGTTGCCTGTTAAAGAGGGGGGGCACTCATGCAGTTCAATAGCAAATAAATAAGTAAATAAATAAATAACCCAGTTAAAAAATGGGTAAATGACTTAAATAGACATTTTTCCAAAGAAGACCTACAAATGACCAATAGGTAAATGGAAAGGTGCTCAACATCACTAATCTTCAGGGAAATGCAATTCAAAGCCACCAAGGAAGGGACGTACGGGTGACTCAGTAGGTTAAGTGTCTGCCTTCGGCTCAGGTCATGATCCCAGGGTGCTGGGATCGATTCCCGCATCGGGTTCCTTGCTCAGCAGGGAGCCTGCTTCTCCCTCTGCCTGCCACTCCCCCTGCTTGTGCGCGCTCTCTCTCTCTCTCTCTCTCTCTGACAAATAAATAAAATCTTAAAAAAAAAAAAAGCCACCAAGGGATATCACCTCACACTGGTTGGGGTGGCTATTAACAAAAAGATAAAACACATGCAGATGAGGATGCTGAGAAAAAGGAACCTTTGTGGACTGTTGGTTTACCCTGTCAGTTTACACTGATTATAAACTGGTACAGATACCATGGAAAACGTCATGGAGATTACACAAATAATTAAAAATAGAACTACCATATGATCCAGCTATTACACTTCTGGGTATATATCCAAAGGAAATCATTATCTCAAAGAGATATATGCATCCCATCTTCATAGCAGCATTATTCCTAATAGTCAAGGTATGGAAATAAGTTAAGTGTCCATTGATGGACGAGTGGTTCAAGAAAATGTCACACACACACACACACACACACACACACACACACACACACACACAGAGGAATATATTCAGCCTTAAAAAAGAAGGAAATCTTGCCATTTGTCACAGCATGGATGGACCCAGAGGGCACTGTGCTAAGTGAAATAAGTCAGAGAACAACAAGTACCATGTGGTATCACTTATATGTGGAATTTGAAAAAAAAAAAAAAGCTGAAATGATAGAAACAGACTAGAATAGTGGTTGCCAGAGGCTGCGAGGTGGCAGAAAGAGGGAGCAGTTGGTAAAAGGTATGAACTTTTCAGTTATAAGGTCTGAGGAGCTAATGTATAAAATAGTATACTGTATAATTGAAATTTGCTAAAAGAATAGAACTTAAATGTTCTCAACAACAAAAAATGAAAAGGTAAATACATGAGGTGATGGATGTGTTAATTAACTTGATGGGGGAGTCAATTCACAACGTATATGTGTATCAAATCATTACATTGTGAACTTTAAATATCTTACAGTTTTGTCAATTATAACTCAATAAATCTGGACCAAAATAAAAGTGGGTGAGGATGAAGATGGGCTGAGAAGGGCTTGAGATAATTTTCTGGGGTGATGTAATATTCTGTATCTTAAAGGGGTTTGGTGCACAGGTGTATATATTTGTCAAGGCTTATAGAATGGGTACACTTAAGTCTTGTGCATTTTAATATGTGTAAATTTTATTCCAAATACAAAATACCATAAACAAATGTTGAACTTTAGTTAATGATATTATGCTGAAGTATTTGGGAGGAATTGTACTGATGTCTGAAGCTTAATTTGAAGTGTATCAAAAAATAACATAGATGGACAGATGCATAGATAGATAGACGCTAAAACAACTACAGCAAAACAATTATAGAATTTAAGTGATGGATACCTGTGTATTCACTGTAAAATTTATTCAACTTTTTGGTATGATTGACATTTTTCATAGTGAAATAGTGGGAAATGGAAATATCATTTCTCTCTCCTGCACAAAATCCTCTACAGTCTTCCCAGCATACTCAGAATAATATCCAAAGTAGTTATTTTGGACTATAATAAGGTCCTGTACAATATGGCAACTGGCTCTCTCTCTGATTTCATCGGCTTACATTCTGATCCTCCCTAGGTTTTTTCCAGTGACAGTGGGTTCCTTCCTGTTCCTAGAGGAGACCTGTTCTGGTCTCAGAGCTCTCACACTTACTTTTACCTCTGCCTGGAATGTTCTCATCCTAGGTATTTGCATGGCCACCTGCATCCTCACCCCATCCCATACCCATCTGTGCTTGTCTGCTCAAGGGACCCTCCTCTAAGAGGTCTTGCCCACCTTGTCAATCTCTCTCCCCTGTAACTCTTGTGCTGGCTTTTTTTTCATAGCATTTAGCCCCACCCAATATAATTTATATTTACATTTTATTTTCTTTCCTTTACTGATTTGTAAACTCTGTGGGGGAGGCCTAGGACTTTACTTGTTCATCACTATCTATCACCAGCTCCTAGAACAGTGTGTTTGGCAGAGATAGTCACCCACTACATACTTGTTGGCTAAATCAATGAATGGGTATTTTCCATAATGCTATTTAAAAATTTTTTTAAAGATTTATTTATTTATTTGAGAGAGAGGGAAGGGGGAGGGGCAAGGGAGAAGGGAGAGGGACAAACAGACTCTGCACCAAGCACGGAGCCCCATGCAGGGTTCAATCTAACAACGCTGAGATCATGATCTTAGCTCCAAAACCAAGAGTCAGCCACTTAACCGACTGAGCCACCCAGGAGCCCCTTTAGAAATATTTTAAATAAACTTTCTTCTTTAAAAAAAGTTTTAGATTTATAGAAAAATTATGAAGATCTAGACTTCCCATACTCTACAACCAGTTTCCTCTATTTTTAACATTTTATGTTATGGTACATATGCTAAAATGAATGAACCAACATTGAGACATTATTATTAATTAAAGTCTGTGCTAGATTTCCTTGGTTTTTATCTCATGACCTTTTTCTGTTCCAGGATCCCATCTAGGATACCACAGAACATTTAGTCATCACATCTCCTTGGGCTCCTCTTGCCTATAATAATTCATCAGTCTTTCCTTGTTTTTGGTGAGCTTGGCACTTTTGAAGACTGGTCAGATATTTTTGCAGAATGGCCTCAACTGGGAGTCATCCATAGTGCAAATTTATAGTTCAAAGAATTAGCTTGGAAAATCCTGCTCTCTCAGGAACTCTGACATAAACCCAATGATCCAAAATTTTTGTACTACTTTTAGAGCATGACGATGTTTTATAGGTCTCTTGTTGTTTGGTGTTGCTATAAACCTTCCAACAGGAACACATTTCTATGTCCACCTTACCAACGAGCAAACTAAGCTTTTGGAATGGTAACTGTGAAAGACCAACTATGAAAATACATCACTGAGAATTCAAATCCAGCATTCCAACTGTAGATCCAGCTCTCTCTCTGCCTCCTACATCTACCTGTTGACACCATCACAACCTGCCCTTTGCAGAAAGCTGCAAAACTATTTAAAGGTGGGTAGTATCAAGCATCCTTTTTCTCCATTGCTTTCTATCAAAATAGTAGCAATGAGTCTAACAATCCTGCTTAACCAGGAAAATGAGTGCTCTGGGATAACACCTAAGTTTAAATTGATACATCTTATCAAAATACCCTGTTCTGGGCTTGTCAGTAGGTGGAATGCTTTTAAGATATTTCATTTGAAAAGAAATGATAGTTGGACACCTGGTCGGCTCAGTCAGTTAAGCGGCCAACTCTTGGTTTCAACTCAGGTCATGATCTCAGGGTTCTGAGATTGATACCAGGGTTGAGCTCCCTGCTTAGCTTGGGGTTTGCTTGAGATTCTTTTCCCTCCTCCCACTCCTTCCCCCTCTGCTCCTTCCCCTGCTCCCTTTTTCTCAAATAATTGAATAAATAAAATCTTTTAAAAAAATGAAAAGAACTGGTAGTGATTAGATTGATAGCACCTGAACCTGTACTGTACCTTCTCTCTATAGGGGCTCCTTGTCCACACTGAACATTGAGGACTTCCTCCATCACTGTTTACCTGAGGCATCTTGGGGTGAGAAGAGCAGTGGCCTTTACCAACCTCATTCCACCCTCCCAGAGCATGCACAATAGCCCCAAATCAGTGTTACCAGTTTCAAAAATCCTACTTCCCTTATGAATATAGACTCTAAATTGATTTATTTTGCTCTATTATAAAATGCTTCATTCTGCAATTTAAGGGTACTTTATTATGCTGACTCCAGAAGAAAGAAAAATATATTAGCTTGACTAACTCCTATTTCACCCTCCAGGCAGCCTTCCTTCACTTTGCCATATGGTCCCTTCGCCCTGGGCTTTGATTGTCATGTCTCTTAGAAGAATCTATTGCCCATCTTCTTCAGTTGTCTGTCTTAAGGGTGGGTCTGTGTCTGTCTTGCTCATCAGTGCATCCCCAGAGAAGAGTCCCCCCCCCACCCATTGCACAGACCTAATAAATACATATTGAATAAAACAGACTTATATAAACTGTGGGTATTATTTATAACTTTTTGTTCTTTGTGTATAGTTGAAATCTTCCATAATTTAAAACTATTTGAAACAATTTAAAAATTCTCTTAGCACACAGGATGAAAAACCACACATACTGGTGACAAATAAGTATTTTTGAGCAAATGGATAAATGTTGTACTGTGAACAGTGCAAGAGTTTTAAGCCTAGAAAAAGGCAAATCAACACTGGGAGCCATCCCACTATGTGAACATATGCCCACAAGTATGGAAGAATCTGAAGGTCCTTTTCAAATGCACCCTTTTATTAGAGAAGAAATAGTATTGTGTGCTCTCACTCAATAATGGGTACACTTGTTGGTAGTATTCCTTTTTTCTGAATAGGGAATAAAATTAATTATATGTGAGGATAACATGTATGTCTCCGAAGAGGCTGGTTAGAGGCCATGAATCAGAGATTTTGAATCCTTAAGTCTTATCTCCAGGAGAACATCTCCTGGATTCACTTCTTAGCTGCCAGGAGAGCCATGTTGGTCACTTCTTAGCTGCCAGGAGAGCCATGTTGGTCTCCTGGGGGTATTTGCATGGCCATGACTGACATAAATTGAGACTTGCCTTTTAATGATATGTGGGCTAATCCTGTTACTCGTGTGTCCTTTGCATTAAAAGCCACATATTTCCTTTTTTGTAAATGATATGCAGTTGGAAAAAGTCTACTCACCTAGAACATCATCATTTAGTTGTTGGGTAATGGCCAAAGGGACCTATGATTTTGAGGAGGTACAAACAGACTCAAAGAGGTCACATTTGCAAAATTGTTTTCCACATCTAATGTATTATTCATGCTTTATCTGATCTAGGACATTTTCCTCTCTAAATCTAGAACTTCCATGGAAGCTTACCCCTCTTTAAATTCTCCTGACATTGACTTGACTGCAATATTCTATCCCAATCTCTATTTTCTTATGGCATCTGTACCAGCTGGGATACTATCTTGTGCAATATTTGTCAAATTTCAATTCCATTTTCTTCCCCTTTTGTATGGTTTGTTATTTTCTCTATTTAACTCTTTCTTCCATCTGGATCATAAGCACATTAGAATTTTACTATCCTTGTATGCAATAAATTATACATTAATAG
This sequence comes from Neomonachus schauinslandi, assembly GCF_002201575.2. Classification (NCBI taxonomy): domain Eukaryota; kingdom Metazoa; phylum Chordata; class Mammalia; order Carnivora; family Phocidae; genus Neomonachus; species Neomonachus schauinslandi. The sequence goes on along the minus strand of NC_058418.1, from coordinate 38,752,023 downwards.
GATAGTTATGGCTTGTGAGAAGAAGTTATTTGTTATTTGCACTTAGAGAGATTTTAATCAAGTTTACCATTCTCAAAAAGTCTGTTTTGCATATAAATAAGGACCCCTAAAAATCGATCTGTTTTGCTCAATTATAAAATGCTTCATTTAGGACCCTAAGGGTAATTTATTATACTGAATCGGGAGGAAAGGAAGATGTATTGCATTATGCTTAATCTTATCAAATGGCTGCTATATTTAATGACAATGTCTGTTTATCATAATTATTATAAGTTGTCTAGGTTAATAAAATCAGAAGACCTATGTGAAATTTTCAAATGCTAAATTTATTTACATACTGCCTCAGATACCAGCTGTACCCCATGGATGTGCAGTCAACCCATGTGTTTGATTTCTGCTGAGGTTGCTAGAGAGATTTGTGTCTGCCAGACAAAGTAGACTATAAAATCAGGTCCTTAGAGACCTCTACAATTAAGTATGTAAAAGATAAAAATATAGAAGAGGAAGGAAATAGCACGTACCAGTTTTCAGGTATATTGATAAGTGTTTCACAAATTCATTTCTTCCATCACTGAAGATGTCCTTTCCAAACATGGCAGACTCAACAGGAACCAAAACAAAATCCCTGATCTATTAGAATTGCATAAATGATGGTGTGTATGTGTGGAGGGACGAAGGCTGGGGGTGCTTTAACATCAGATATCTTACTCTGTCTCCAAAAGTATCCTGTGATATATGCAACTTCTTCCAAAATTAAAAGTGAGCAAACTGAGCTCCAATTGGTGAGTAAGGCGCTCCAAGTCACACTGATGGAAGAGTCCTGTTTTCAACTCATCTTTCTGATTTCAACTCTAAACTTTTCCCATGATTGTCTGAATGTTTGTGTCTCCCAAAGTTCCCACGTTGAAATCCTACTGCACAAGGTGATAGTATTAGGATGAGGTCTTTGAGAGGTGATTAGGTCATGAAAGTGGAGATCTCATAAATGAGATCAATGCCCTTACACCAGTCTCCAGAGAGATCCTTTGCCTCTCCACAGTTGAAGATAAGGGGAAAAGTCTGCCATTTTGAAGAGGACCCTCATCCAACCATACTGGCCTCCTGAGCTCAGACTTCCAGCCTCCAGAAATGTAACACATGTCTATTATTTATGAGCCACTCAGTCCATGTTCCAGCAGCCCTAATGTGTGAAGACAGGCTACTGATGACTCTAAAGGTCGAGGTGAAGGGGCAGGTGAACAAAAGTTTTTAGGACTCAGAATTCAAAACCTATGGTTTGGTTCTTGGCTTCCCAGCTTTGTGATGCTGGATGAACCAGATTTTCCATCATTCAAAACAGATAATAATCCCTTATGTGTCTACCTCTTGGGTTTTCGTGAGGGTGAAAGTTGACAGTATTAGTACATATCAGAATTAACCTGTATATCTACTCAAACTCATTACTTCTGAAAAAAAATTACTAATAGCATCATCCATGAAAATGGTAGAATCACAGTCCATTTTTGCAATGGTTAGATCACAATTACAAGACAATGCAGTCCCATCCTGTTTTTTCCTATACCTTTATCTTAGCAGACATCAACTTACAGAAAAGAAGAACTCTGTTCACTCTTAAATATTTGGAACTCCCTTTAGAGACACTGTCTTCCAATTTGCCAAGCTCTCCAGTCCCTAGAAACAATGTTGGCCTGTGCTGAGTGTTTGGCAGCTGACATTTTGACAAATAGGGGTATTAAACCATGCATTGAATTTCAGTAAGGACTTTACTTGCCATTTTTTTTTCCAGATGTAGATGTACTTTAAAATAGAAAGGGGAAAAAATCACCATAGTAGCCTCACTTTTATGTAAATGCTGTCATTGCCAAAAGTAGTTATTTGCCATAAAAAAATATAACTGGTTTTTAAACTGGAAGGAAAATTCTATGACATGTTGCTCAGAACCTTAGTAGTAAGATGATTGCTCTGGGGAGATGACCAGGCCTGGATACAGGAAGGCAATGTCTTGCTCAATTTGTATGTGGTTGTAGAACTTGCCCAGGGAAACACTACGGAATTGAAAAGAAGGGAAAGCTAAATGAGGTGTGGCAAAGGCAGGGACCTGGGGAATCTGGTCCCTTCCAAACTCTTTGTCCAATGCTTTCAATCAGAAATCTCATTCTGTAAACCCTACCTCTTTGACATTCCTCTTATAGCTCGTTCTTCTCCACTTTAACTGAAACTACCAAGTTCAGGACTTCGCACAAACCTGCTTATTGCCCTCCTTGCTTTTAGTTTGTCCATTCCAATCAGCCCTTGAGCTGGGATGCCAGACCATCTTGACTATTAGCAAATATACTATAATTTGTCCATTCTCATCCATCACTGGATAGGAGAACCACCACGAAAGTTATAAAAAAATTACTGATAACCAGGGTCCATTTCTAAAGATTCGATTTCCATTAATTTGGAGTAGGGACTATGTGCTGGTTTTGTTTTGCAGCTCTCCAAGTGATTCTGATATTAGGGCCAAGTGCCACTGATATAACCCCTGCAAACAATCCTTTAGTATCTGTCCGTTACCTTAGCATGGCCCAAGAGGACCTCCAACATAGGAACTCATCTTTTTTTCTCTTCATAGATAAGCAACAGTCTTTGCTACTTGACCATAGGTTTCTCTTCATTCTTTGACTTTATTTTTGCTGCTACCAATTCTGGGACAATTACCTTCATCCACTACGTCAACTTACACACCTTTAAATGCTAAATTATAGGAAAGCTTCTCTGACCTTCCCTGACATGTGACATCTTTCTATAGTATTGACCACTCCTCTATACTTCATTGTACTAGTATATAAATATATGTGTATACCACATAAGTGTGCATTTATTTAGGTGATATAGCCTTAAAAATCTCTCATTTTCATGTTGTTTTCTCAGTGCCCAGCACAGGGCAGAGTCAACCTTCAAAGCAATGAAAAATGGATAATTAATGAGTGATTCTTGATAATTTATATTAATGATTAATTGAATGACTTAGGATAATTTAATCAGTGTCCATTCAGATAGAGATATGGAAAGAGATGGTATGATGAGTGTCCAAAAGCACTGATCTTCTCTTAGAAAGATAAAAGGTAGTGTACTAGGACTTATTTCAAAAGAAATGTGCCAAGTGTTAGCAACACCAACCATGTTAGGTCCATTTAAGATCCCTGATCAGAAGACTATGGGTTCAGTTAATGCCTCACATTGTGCAATAGAACTGTGTTTTCAACATGTATTAACCATTTCCTTTTTTACTGACTTTGCTTCTTCCTCCTCCTCTGTAAGAGATTTCTATTGTTGCTTTCCTCCAGGATCACTGTCATGGATTTGCCTTTAGAAGCCTTTTCCAATCAGGGTTCCATGAGGATAAGCTGTAATCTCTTAAGGGTAATATTCTCAAAATGGGGTTCCTGAGTCAGCAGCACTGGAATCACCAGTGTACTTACAAGAAATGCAAATTCTCAGGCCCCAACTCGGACCTACCGAATCAGAAACCCTGAGGGTAAGGCCCAGCAAGCTGTATTTTAACAAGCCCTCTAGACAATTCTGATGGATTCTTAAGTGTAAGAACCACTGGCCTAGAATGATCACCGTCATGGGTCTAGCCCTTAGAATGACAGGTCCAGTGCAGGTGTGTCTATATGAGAAACGCCTAAAAAGATTTTTAAAAATAAATGTTCCAAGGGATGCTTCTTACCTATTCACTTTTTCAGTGGATTTGGAATGGGGCTTTGCAATCTGAACTTTAGAACAGTTTCCTTTGGTTAATCTGATCTGCGCTCAAGTATAGGAATAAAGGGGCTGGATGGTCTCTGAGTTCTTTGTCAAGCAAGAGATGTTGTCTTCTTTCAGTCATTACTCCTTTCCTCTCCCTTAACTTCTGCTGGAGGCAGCATCATTACAGGGAGATGAACAGATCCCAGCCCTACCCAGAGTAAGTGAATCATGTCTGGGGGAAGGGCCTAAGTACTGATATTTTTTAAAAGCTCCCCAAGTGACAGCAAAGACAATATAAGTAGGAAGCCAGGCAATGTGGACACCATGCCACGCATGAACCACAGTTGCATATGAGACTTATAAGAATTTGTCCAGAGGCCATTGCTCTGCTAATCCCAAGCCATACACTTGAGACGTAGAGCAGACATACCTGCCAATCAGGCTCAGCCAATCATATTTTCCCCTGTGGGAACTCGAAGCTTCAGCACAGAGTGGACCACATCAGCTGATGCTGTAGAAGCAGAGTCTCTTTATGGCCTTATTCTGGAGAGAAGATCTGACAACTTTTGTTCCGACAGCTACCCTGGTTTATTTCCACCTACGTTTTGGTTGTTAAACTTTTCTTTTGATTCTGTGGGCTACTCTAGTATCCTCCCAAGGAGTTGTCATTTTTTTTCTAGAGTAGGTTAAAATTGGTTTCTTTAGCTTGCCGCTCAAAGAATTTTTATTAACACTTTCTATCACTAATTGATGATGTGATCTTGGGCATGTCATCTCACATCTTTAGGTCTCAGTTGCCCTCAGCTGCAAAATGAGGCTAGTGATCCAGATCCATATTTTTTAATCACTTTTAGAACAAGACTCTTTCTTAAAAAAAATGAGTTCTGAAAAACTTGAATAAATAAAACATATGGAAGTGATGAATGGTTTCCCCAGCTCAAATCTTTACTGTTTGGTAAAACTTATTTTACTCTGAATGGAGCCTCAGCAAACATCTGAGAAGGGCTAAATTTCCTTGCAGCACAGAGGATCTTAAAGTGTCATCTTTCTATAGTTTTGTGATTCTTGATTCAGAGCCTTGAGTCCAGGGACAATGGGAGTTTTCCCTTTTAGTGCCATGTATTCGTAGATGTAAAAGGCCTTGTAATAATACTTAATGGAATGCACAAAGTGGTAAATGTCATGCAAACTCAAATGTAAAAACTCCTTGTCCAGAAGGTCTTTTAAAAGAGAACTGATGGAATAATCTAATTTTTAGTTATAGCAAATGCTATCTAAAAATAGGAATGCTATTATTCTGGAATGTTTGGTCACCTGTGGAGTGTTGTCTCTGAAGTCTTCTAGGACACAGAGTTTAAAATCCATGAGAAGGTCAAGACAGCTCTCAATTTCCAAATTAAATTGCTTGGAAACACACTTCAGTAGGAAGCTGGGCTTGGGGAGGCCTACTGTGAAAGTTAGCAAATGAAATGTAAAATGTGTGAAGTTTTCAGTTTTAGAAAAAGTACCAGTTTTAAAAGATTGTGGCATTTTTGCTTTACCAAATGAAGCTCTTTTGGTGGACTTAAATTTATCTCTTGCATATTCTGAGGCTTAAATTTTAAAAAATCTTCAAAATGTGATTCCATTAAAACATGCCCCCACTGCTAAAAATTTAGAGGTCACAGTCTAAATTATTTCTTGGCGCATCTCTGCATGAAATTTCTGTATGACACTCTAAGCAGAGGTTCCACTGCAAAATAGAAAACGTATGGACATAATAGGGCTTATGAAGATCACACTATGTGTAAAAGCAGGTGCTGGGCATTCTTACAATCTTAGTCCACTAAAACCCCATGATTCTTCCTGTCAACCCATTTCCCACCTACTATAATATCAACTTTCTCCAATCCTCTACTAGGGCAGTCCTTAGAGTGTGTTGGAAAGGGTCTTCTAAGCATCTGCACCAAATAAACATGATGTTCTTTTCTTACAAATAATTGCTCTGCTGTATGCTGCAGTATGCATTGATGTTAGTCATTTTCTATTTATCAAAACTATTTACCACCCTTGACATTGGCTACTCTGAATTCTCTGACTCCTCTTCTCCTTCTGTGAACGTTACTTCTCTGTCTTGTTACTGAATTTTCTCCTCCCTAAATGTTGATATTTGCCAGCACTGTATCTGTGCACCACTACTTTAAACATGTTCTTGCCCCTTGGTTAACTCTACCAAATGCCAAAACCCATCCCCTCTGAGATTCAGCATCCCATATCCAACATACCATTGGACATTTCCGCCTAAATTAGTGTAGGCATCACAAACTCAGTATGCTGAAAGGTGATGTTTATTAACAGCGTGATCTCTGGCATCAGAATGCCTGTCCATGAATCCCTACTCAGCACTTATTATAGATATGAACTTTGGCAAGTTTCTTACCCTCCCTGGATCTCAATTTCCTTATCTCTAAGAAGTTTTGTGGATTGAATGGAACAGCATATGAAAATAAATTTCATAGAGTTTATGATACATAATAAATCTTAAATGAAACTTAGTTATATTTAACCATATCTCCTTTGAACCTGCTAATTCTTTTATATTGCTAATCTTTGACTTCTCACATTTGCTCACCTCCATAACATTTTACATTAAAAAAGTGTTTTCAAATCTGTTCTTTTTTCTGTCACCATTAAATTTTTCCTAGCTCATGTAATTTTTATGGTTCCATTTATCACCTCTATCTTTCTTATCTATCTTTCTATGTATCTATCATCTCTTTTCCTCTCTCACTCTCTGTGTCTTAACCTCTCAAAACAGGGGGCTTAAGGGTTAAGGGAGAGAGGAAATGAAGGGAACGGGTTGAGAGAGAGAGGGAGGAAGAGAGAGATTGAGGATAGAGATATTACTTGCCTTGAAAAATCTAGGACATATTTTTACCAAAGTTTTGTGATACTGGGTAAAATGTAGAAAAAGAAAAATCTATTAATAAGCACACTTGGACCTGGTGCCAGTACTTAAGGAGGTTGGCAAGCCAATGCTAATTGAATAGAACCATAGAACCATACTGTTGATGTGACTGTTAAAATAACCTTTCCTTCCTCTAGGGCTGTTTAATAAAAATGCAGTGTTTTTATGTACATCCTAAATGTTGCTTTATTGAGGACCTTAAAAGCAAGTTAATAACAGCATTCTTAGGGTTTAGGTGGAAGACTACAATAATGGCATATTTGAAAAGAAAAATTACCTAGTAAACCCAGTCACACACTGGAGGTGATTTTACAGATCAGATTTGGAATTCTAAGTAATCAAATGCAGGCACTGCTCAAGGTTACCCTATCTAGTAAAGTTTAATGAACACAAGGAAACATTCAAAGCAAATAATACCTTCAATATTTTAACCACTGTGGGGCTACTTTCTTATGTTTTCCTGATACATGCATGAATCTGAAATAAACACCATTCTTTTAAAGACTAATAAGGTTGAAAATCATACTTGAAAAATGGGATGAAAAATTTTAAAAAATACTAATTTTCTTATGGGCTATTTTGTTTCCCAAAATAAAAATTGGAGGCTCTGCTCACATTCTACAGCTTACACACACTTTCTTGTTCTCATACAACCAACCAAATTAGAGTCATGAAAGACTTTTCTAGGTTTCTAATTTTGTACCTTTACCTGAGTTGTATTAGTTTTAGTATAAAGTCTTTTTGGTACCTTTTAGTAACACAACCAAGTTGCTATCTAGGAATATCATTAATTGTACTTTAAAAAAAATAAAATATCTTACAACAGTTGTCATAATTTTTTAGTTACCACAGATAGAATTCATGATCAATCCCTTTATGGCTATAACTAATGCATACTGCACCTTCCAAATTGTGACCTGCATACAATAAAATGAGATTAAATGCCAAATCTAATATGTGGAACTCAACAACAATTTATGAATTTTTCGATATATTTTGCTACCTTGGAATTTAAATCAAAATAATTTCTCTCTCTCCCTCTCTTTTTTGTTGTTATTGCCTAAACCTACAGTGCTATTTCCCAAGTGTATAGCACTAATATCGTTTTGTTAATTTTTAACCATATTATCCGTTTATTTACAAAAAAGACACTTAAATCAGAACTATTGTATTTCCTTTAAATTTTAATTTATGATTTAATGTAGTGTTGCTTTATATTTTGAGAAAGGCAGAATTAAGGGGGAAGGAGATCATTAGATTGTATGTTTCACCCTCCTTGTGGAAGAATGGACAGGACTAAAGGGAGAGTTAAAATAAAATGTAAATATTATGATCAGATTCTTAAAGCCAAGAATTTATGAAGCTAAGTGGTAAAGAAAAATATGACATGCCCCACTCTGGAATAAATTTTAGTCGGATTGGGAAAAGACTTTATCCAAGAGAGAGGTGGTACTTTCTAAGTGAATGACAGGTAGGACTATGTAGCAATTTTTGGCTAAACATAGGCCTTTAAAACACAGAGCTTAATTTGAAACATTTTCCATGGCTGAGTATGATTATCACATGTAAAATCATTATAAAAAAATAAAATGTAATGAGGAACTAGAAGCTTTCCTGATAAGCTCAGGAACAAGGCACGAATACCTGCTCTCAGCATATTTTTCAGCATATTGCTGGAAGTCCTAGCTAATGCAATAAGACCAGAAAAGCAAAGAAAAGATACACAGATTGGGAAGGAAGAAATAAAACTGTCTTTGTTTGGAGACAACATAATCATCTATGTAGAAAATCCAAAGGATCAACAAACACCCCTGTAACTAGTAAGTGAAAATAACGAGGTTGTAGGATACAAGGTTAACATATAAAAGTTGCTTTCCTATACTCCAGCAATAAACAAATGGAGTTTGGAGTTAGAAACAAAATACCATTTACATTAGCACCCCACAAAATGAAATACTTATGTATGTACAAATCTGTCAAAATATGTTCAATATCTGTATAAGAAAAACTATAAAATTCTGATGAAAGAAATCAAAGAACTAAATAAATAGGGTGATAGTCTATGTTCATGAAGATGACTCAATATGGTCAAGGTGCCGGTTCTTCCCAACATGATCTCAGCAAAAGCCGCAGCAAGTTATTCTGTGGTTACTGATAAACTGACTCTAAAGTTCATATGGAGAGAAAGAAGACCCAGAGTATCCAACACAATATTGACACTACTCCACTTCAAGACTTACTCTAGAGCTATATTAATCAAAACAGTATGATATTGGCAAAAGAATATACATATAGATCAATGGAACAGAATAGAGAGTGCAGAAATAGAGACCCATATGAATAGAGTCAACTGACCTTTGACAAAGTAGAAAAGGTAATGCATTTTCAACAAATGGTGCTGGGACAAGACATCCACAGGTGGAGAAGAAGACGAAGACGAAGACGAAGACAAAGAAGAAGAAGAAGAAGAAGAAGACGAAGAAGAAGAAGATGAAGACGAAGACGAAGAAGAAGAAGAAGAAGAAGAAGAAGAAGAAAAAGAAAGAAAGAAAGATCTAGACAAAATCTAGACATTGACTTTACAACCTGCTTTAGCCAGATAGGGCTGCCATGTACAGAATGGGTGGCTGCAAGTCCAAGATTAAGGTGTTGAGAGATTAACTCTCCTAAGACTTCCCTCCCTGGCCTACTGACTACTTCTTGCTGCATCTTCACATGGGCTTTTCTCTTGTGTGTACATCCCCGGTGGCTCTTCTTCTTTTCATAAGGACACTATTCCTGTTGGATTAAGGCCCCACCTTTTAACTTCATTTAACTTTAATTACCTCTTACAAGGTCCTATCTCTAAATATAGCTACATTGAGGGTTAGAGTTTCAACCTGTGAATTCTGGGAAGACACCATTCCATGCATAACATGCCCCTTCACAAAAATTAACTCAAAATGGAGGTTGATAGCAGTGGGTAGAAGAACAATGTTATCAATTAGTCTGCTAGAATAAGTGGAGGTTATCAGTCAATCATCTCCATTCATCCACCGCTTGTTAAGTATTTAAAATAAGTCTTCAAAGTTGATGAGTATTTGCCAGGTCACCATGAAAGTCTGAAGGTATTTCAGGCAGAGGAAATGACATGCTTCAAGAGATGTGATTTGAAACAAGACACTATAGTTGAATAATTTTTACTTCAAATGATGTAAGTTGGATGTACAAATAATACCGATGATGATAATAATTATAACAATTTTGTAAGTCAAATGCTTTCTATGTATCAAGCATCATAGTTTATATATATATATATTAGATATTTTATTTATTTATTTGACAGAGAGAGAGATAGCAAGAGAGGGGACACAAGCAGGGGGAGTGGGAGAGGGAGAAGCAGGCTTCCCGCTGAGCAGGGAGCCCAATGTGGGGCTCGATCCCAGGACCCTGGGATCATGACCTGAGCCGAAGGCAGACGCTTAATGACTGAGCCACCCAGGTGCCCCAGTTTATATTTAATTCTCATACCAGCCCTACAATAATTATTGTATCAAGCAACTCAGGGCAAAGAGATTATAAGGCTTTCTCAAGCTCATATTGCTACCAAGCAATGTAGCTGGAATTCAAACTTGGTTCTCTCTAAATTCTGAGTCTGTGCTCTTATTATCTACATTTTGCTCCAGAGCAGCCAATGGTCAGGATGTCATGGCCCCCTCTACCTGTTGTGTGTGATTTGCCTTTTTTGTAACAGTGCAAGAGTGTCCTATTGTTCTCTGTCATACTGCTGAAGAATTAGGCTAGGGCCACTAGTTCTCAATAAAATGAACACTCACTGAACAGGGAAAACAGTATTCTAAATGAAACCTATTCGTCAAAGGTGCCTGAAATTACTGAGAAACGAACAGAAGAATCTATGGCTACCTATATTGGGTGAACACAAAAATAAAATTACGTTTTAACAAGTTGCAAATAGTTGCCAATAAGCACCTAAATAACAAGTTGTAAAAGTTGTCACATTTCACAATTTAGTACTTTGCAGACTCTTTTTTTTCCTTTTAAATTAAATGATATGTTTGGTGATACTATAGACAAATGGCGTGATTTCTTTGTCACACAGATGGTTTTGAAACATCCATCCCTCTTTGTCCCAAGAAATATGTAAAAAACAAACAAAAAAAATCACCACTTCTGTTTCTCAACAGCAGGAAAACAAACCAAACTCTTCAGGTTCCAACAAGAGTTGGACTTGTGAAGATAATTTTCTTGCAGTGATTGATTTAGTAGTGTCAAAGATAATATGGTTCTTATGACCACAAGAAGGCTGGTAATCTAATTTTGCAGAAATTCTTATCTCACTGGCACTGTGTTATCACTCTTAATCTTAGCATTTTCATTTGAATTAGCCTAGAAAAATTCAATGGGCTGCTTTCCTGACAACTCAACCTTCAGATTGGTCTTCCGCACTAAATTTTCTGATTCTGACGTTATGTTTTAAATCATGTTATCATTACTCTCAACAGTCAATTAGGAGTTATTTTTGCAGACTATTATAGGCTGGAATTGCTGGGTATAATTTCTTCCACACAGTAAGAACTATTCTTTTTAACAATAGACATTGTAAACTTAATTAGAATGTCATAGCTGGCTCCATGATGAATTTCTGCAAGGGATAGTTTTCAAGTATCTAGATCTTTGTAAAAGAAGACATAACTTTTTCTTGCTCTCTTGCATATGCCATACGGTCAGCAAGCCCCAAATTATGAACTAATTTCCCAAAAGCCTACAACTGGTTAAATCTTAAATTTGGTGGTCTAAAATACCTTTACACAATGACAACCAATAGAAGTGTCTCAGCTAGCTCCACAGTGATAGTTGTAAGAGTGTGGTCTAAATAATATGTCAGGCACTCTTTCCCCTTCAAAGCTACATTTAGCTTTTGTGAACATTTCCACTGGTAGGAGAATACATTCATGGACATCAACCCTTGTCATTCTTGATTCCACTCCACCAACTTTTCAGAACAGACCACACTGACAGAAGTTTAAACAAAAAGGGGAGGAAGGCAGGTGTTTTCTTCTAAGAATTCCATTGGATTTTAGCTACCTGCTCCACCATGTGTTCTTTTTCTTCCTGACCTGATAGTTCAGGTAATATGCTGCACACCAGGAAACAGTCCTTGGAATCGCCCCATGAGCACCTGCCTTTAAATATCCGTGAAATGGTCCTTGGACCAAACTGCTCACTCCATAGCTGAAAGAAGCTGAAGAGCCAATAGTCATGCTTCTCCACTTTGAAGTCATATTCAGCATCATATGTATATGTACACAGTTAGTGAAATTTTGCCAAAAGAGCATGACCTCTCCAACACCAGTAAAACTATCATCTGATGGATGAGTTCAATTATCTATAGAAAATGACTGAAGGAACACCTGGGTGGCTCAGTCAGTTAAGCGTCTGCCTTCAGCTCAGGTCATGATCTCGGGGTCCTGGATCGAGCCAGGTGTCGGGCTCCCCACTCAGTGAGGAGTCTGCTTGTCCCTCTGCCTCTCTCCTGACTCCTCCCCGCGCCCCCCCCACTCTCTCAAATAAATAAATAAAATCTTTAAAAAAAATGTACCTTAAGAAGACACACTGATGAGGCAGGAACAGCCAGGGGGTGACTCTCAAACTCTAGCCTATTTGATTTCATTCATATCTCAACTGGGAATGTGATAAGAGAAAAGGAGTGGTCAGTGCAAAAAATATAGAAATATGTGTTTAATATACGTGGAATTGGGAATGTTCTTTCTCCTCCAGCTAAAAGGAAGCCTGACAGAGGACTTTTTATCTATGAAAATGGAGGCATACATGCATGAGGGTTCTGTAGTTGAGAAGTCAATGCCTTTATACTTGCTTGACTATAAAGTGTTATGGCAAAGTGTTATGGCTCACAGAACATTATGTCATGTACTACTTTTTGTACATTTACACAGATGCAATTTTATAATAATTTGTGTAATTTTTTATGTACACCTATCATTTTCACTAGTCTGTAAATCTTAGAAGGACAAGCACCAAGGAAGATATCTATTTGTGCTAAAATTGTATCCCCGGTACATATCTCAATGTCCTAAATGAATGAATAAACAAATTAATATACCTATTGTTTATTATTTGAAATAACTACCATAATCAGAGAATTAAATTTACTAACCCAAATGCCTGCATTTAAGACCCTTGGCAATGATATTTATCACTTTTAGTTAATATGATGGAATATTATTTTCTGTCAGTGTTTTAGGTGCTTGCTTGCAGTCCTTTAGAGTCTGATTATATTTGAGTACACTACTAAGATGGTTTTATTCCAACTTTGGAGTGAGATATCCACCAATATCCCTATCTGGCTTCTTGTCTCAGCAACCACCTTGTCCCAGATGATTTTTATGCCTTTCCTTTAAAGGCAACATCATGAGTACTATCCACCTTAACTGTCACCTTTCAGAGTGACAGTTAATACCATTCAAATCACATGCAGACATCTACAAGCATCTCCCTTGGATTTCCCATGGTGAATATAAAAGTAAATATACACTACTTTCAACACTTTCCTCTGTAAGTGAATCACTGTTAAATTCTATCCAGTTTCTTTATATGATCCAATAAGGAGAAGTACTTTCCCTACATTTAAAGTACAGTACATACTTTAGTAGTATAGACTACTAATATCTAGATATTAAGTGCTTGCTAGTAAAATAAAGATACTGCAATGCATAATGCAAAATATCTCAAGAAACACATATGAGAAAAATGTATTTAAGATTTAGTTAAATATAAAAGCCACAGACTAAAGGATCTGAATATCTCTTTTTCTTTCTTGCCAAATTCAATTTCAGATTCAGATTAACATTTACTCAATACCTAGTATGCACTTGAGTGAAACAATTGTACATGTGTTATTTGTTTAAAACCCAGATACTTCACAGAGGTGGAGACAAAGGCCAGAGGAATTGTGTGATTTGTGAAGGTCAGAAAATGAGTGGAAGAAACAGAATTGGAAACCAGGAACTTCTCAATCCAGGTTAGAGAATACAAATCCCTTAGCTTCCTTCTCTTTGAAGTAATTGATATTAGTATCTATCTGTTGATACAAGTGAGGAATTTGAAAGTTTATGTGATAGTTAACAAATGTACACAAAATACTTAGAACAGCACGTGGTTCCTAATCAATGCTACATGAGTAGCAGATGTTTATGCATTTGTTCATTTATTATAGTCCTGAATCTGTGAGTACATTTACCTAATGCACTGATAACTCATCTTTACTGTATTTTAATTTTTTATTTATTTTTATATTATTTTGTATTTTTTTATTTTAAATATGTGATTGGATGTTATTTGCTAGTAACCCATTTATTGTATTAATAGTAGTTGATATATAATACAATTAAAAAAATAGTAGTTGATAAAATTAGAAATGCCTCACAAAAGTGAGAATTTCCTGAGGTGTCTTCAGTAGTTTTCAAAGAAGTTTGACTAACATGCAGTTCTTTGTTAGTTCTAAAGCTCCTACTGTACACACTTAGAAAACAGATTTTGAGAATTCTACAACTTGATCAAAAAGGCTTTTTCACTAACACAGCATCAGGTTTTCCTTGAAATGGTGTGGGAATTTTTGCCATTTTTGCTTTTCACTGCAAGTTACTGTAAGTTTAATTTCTTTACTAGCAATTTATTTATTTATTTATTAAATTTTATTTTATTATGTTATGTTAATCACCATACATTACATCATTAGTTTTTGATGTAGTGTTCCATGATTCATTGTTTGGGTATAACACCCAGTGCTCCATTCAATACGTGCCTTCTTTAATACCCATCACTGGGCTAACCCATCCCCCCACCCCCCTCCCCTCTAAAACCCTGTTTGTTTTTACTAGCAATTTATTGTTTTCAGTTGTCCTTAGAAGGAGAATAATGCATATTTGTGAAACATGCTTGTAATATTATTTTAACTGGACTTTAAAATGTGTATGAACTGCAGTTTAAATATATTATTACCTATACCCATTTCTAAAGCAGATGCCTATAATTACCCTAAATATGCCTGTGCAGTGATTTTTTATTAATGGGCTACTTCTGAAATTTTCCTATTTAAATAATTTGTGTCATATAATCAATAAAGTTATTTGGTTATTTTAAAGGCTGAATCACTTTGTTTTGCAGTTTAGAAATATATACACAACTGCATCTTTTTTTTTTCAACTACATCTTATGATAGACATTATAAACAATGAGGGCTATTTCCCTCCAACTGTTTGTTGTAACAACAATCTTTCAAACAGGGATGAATTGGGTAAGTAGGGCTAGAGGTTTTTGCTCTACTGAGCGCACAGTGTTCAAAAAGTTTGCAGGCCACTTCTCCATCCCTTGCTAAGTTCCTAATGGTAAAAGCTGCATACAAATCATTAGTGGTCATATCCTGAAAATGTCTGGCCTGTATTTACTGCTCAGCACTGGAATTTCTTAATAAACCCTCTCAATTTATTATTTTCTATGCAGTGCTCCCTTAGGAGTTTACAAAATACAGAGAATGTGTGCATCGGGTTTATTGTAAGCCTGTTCATCGCCGTTTAATTTTATGGAGTATTTCAATCTCTTTCCTGAACCCAAATCCTACTTGGACTAGGTTTGACATTATGTTTTCATTTGAGCTTTAGATCCTTAATCTTATTACTTCCTGTTTTCCTAAAACTAGAGTGAATAAGCTACTTATAAGCACATAAGCTGAATCTGTTCAAAGCCGTTTAACTGTATTTACTCTGCTCTTTGGTTGATCCCCACGTTCCTTGTCTTGTAAAAATTTCAGAAAAATTACAAAGTCCAAAAACACAGTCCTGATTAGGGCATGATTTGCCTGGATATCTAACTCACTGCTATTTAAGTTGATTGGTCTTCTCTGAACGTCAGAGTCACACACACACACACACACACAAACACACACACACACACACACAGAGGTAAGTTTGTTCCAGCTTGGTGCCTTGTCATTGTTTTAGTTAATATTTGCAAGGATTCTGAGAGAAAGTGAGAAACTGTTGCCCTCATTTTATAGATAAGATGCCTTAGTTGCAAAAGGGTTAACCCACTTGTCCAAATTACACAGAGCTAATATGGAAGAGGCTGGATTCAAATCCAGATCTGATCCAGTCCAAAAGTTCATCTTTGGGGTCACTGGACACACACTGCCTTCTGTTTTGAGTGCTCCAGACATTCACAGAGTGTAAGCATGTGTATGTGCTCATAAAGAAAGCTTTTGGCTTGGCTACAGGTAGCGTTACCCTTGTCTAGGCCACCAGGTTCAGG
The DNA here is from genome assembly GCF_002201575.2 of Neomonachus schauinslandi. Taxonomy (NCBI): domain Eukaryota; kingdom Metazoa; phylum Chordata; class Mammalia; order Carnivora; family Phocidae; genus Neomonachus; species Neomonachus schauinslandi. Next base: position 38,736,014 of record NC_058418.1, on the reverse strand, counting down.
GTGAAATTTCTGGGATTCCTGCAGTCCTGGAGGTGGTGCTTGACGGTGAGCTCTGCCCAGGGAGTGCTGTAGGGTCCTAAACCCTTGTGCTGAAGGCAAGAGCATTTCTTGTGTGCTTTCTCAGCCGCCCAATCCACAGCTGCCAAAGTTCTTTATTGCAAAGACATTAAAGCCAATGGATTGCTCTCTGTTTCTAAAGAAACCACATTAATGTAATCTCTTTGTTTTGCAATTGCTCATTCAGTAAGCCATTGTTCATTAGACTCCTGGGAGTTTGCAACCCTGGAACAATTGTTTCTCTGCTGATCTGGTCTCATTTGTCATTTTGCAGACAGGGAAATTTATTTGCTTATAACACAACCAAAATAATTAGCTGTTTACCTGGCAGGTTGGCCATGATTATGTACGACTAATGACCATAAATGAATAAATTCAGGCTTTGTTGAAAGAAAAGGACTGTGCCACTAGGCATGACTTTGATCATTGATTTTCCTCTGGGACTGACAGTCTTAAACTAAGCATATCTATCTATAATTACGGGCTATTTACCTGGCTTCCCATGTAGTGCCTTGGCAGAATCAGACAAACCAGGATTCTATTCCTCTGCCATTTATAACTGTGATTTTGGGCAAGTTTCTCAAACTCTGTGAAATTCAATTTCCTAACGTGTAAAATGGATGTGATGACGGTTAAGTCATGGATCGTTGTGATGATCACATGAGACAATGAATACAAAGTAACTAGTACATATTAGCTTCTCAGTATATACCAAGTAATCTCCATACTTCCTACGTTGCAATCACAAGCCCTTGGAGATGAGTGCTCCATTCTGAGATTCATCTTATTTATCTGTAGCATGTGAATAATATTTACCTTAAATGGTTCCTGTGAAAAGTACATTGGCTAACATGTTAGCAGTGTCTAACACACAGTAAGTACTTGGTAATTGTTATTTGTGTAGTTTTATATATGGGGGGCAAAAAAATCAATAGACTGGCTTACGCTGATGTTGACAGCGATGATGGTAGTGTGGATGGTGAAATATTCCCTGAGATTATCCATGGACTTTTCCAGCCTGTTTCAGGAACCTTTATGTAACGTCTCTTTCCTCCTGCCCAAGTTAAATTATCCTACCGAAATAACCACAGGGCAGTTTTCATATTCTTTCTCATCTCCCGAAATGTATTTGACCTCTAATCCAAACTTCTTCACTACTCTTCCTTTTAGGAGCCTGTGTTGTAATTCTGCATCTCTGACTGGTGATTACAGTCAATTCCTGATATCCGTAATTGCCTTGTTTTCTGCTCTATTGCAAATGCAGAAACATTTTCCACTCATTTCCTAACAAGATTTTTTTAAATTAAATATAGTGTTCAACAGCATAGTCTATTTTGTTTCTGTTCTATACAAATGACTATGATAATCATTATCTTGCTTTAGCAAAGAAAGAGAAGAACATTTATAAAATTCCTACTATGTGTCAGTCACTCCACCAAGGTCTTTGAAAACTATTGTCTTAATCCTACAACAAACAGGCCCGGGTTGTAAATATCATTGTCCCTTTTATTTATTATATTTCTATGTTAAGTCCTCAGACTCTAAGTACACTACAGTGATGCCCATGCCCATGCCCGCTACCTTTCTGAAGATGATTTGACAGAGAGAAGACAACTTAATCACACACAAGACATCTGACAATAACAGAATCACACTTTCCATGCCAGGACGTGGCCAATTATCTGCTCAATACTGACAGAAGAAAAATTTTATCTAAACCAAATTAAAAGTTAACTCTCCCTTTTTCTATTAAGGGTGGGGAAGACAAATTAGAACCTGTGACTCTAGCCAACACTAAGTAGAACCAAAGTTTATGTCCCGGGAGGAGACTGTGGATCTTTGCACTTCCCATACTGGGATTTACAAGTAGGTCCTTAACTCTGAAGCCTGAACAAATTTGGGTGAATCTGAGTCTGTTGGGAACACCATAGCGATTTAAGATGTAACTTGCAGAATCTAGGGACTTGAATTTTAATTCTGGCTTTGCATTTTACTCTCCATGAGATTTGGGCAAGTTACTTCCCAAGTAATTTGATATGTGCCCTAGTTTTCACATCTGAAAAATGGAAAATTACACCGATCTCACCAGGGGTAAGGAGTCAATGAAAAACAACAACAATAACAACAACAAAAAACAAATACATAAGGCACTCTACCTAGTGCTGCTATGCTGTAAGCATCCCACACTTGGTATTTCTTATCAATAGTACCTGAGTAGGCCCATTTTGTTTTTCAAAAGTAAACTCTTTGTATCCCCCTCCACTCTTGCAAATGAACACTGCTTATCACTCCCTTCCCCACCTCCCCTCTCTCTCTTGTTAGAACAGAGGCAATGCAAAGGATGGTTCATAGTTGGAAATTGTATTATTTCTAAATGTCAGTCAGTGATATTTTCTCAGGAGAAATGATTCTTCCCAATACTCCCAAAAGAACATTATTTGAGAGGAAAAACAACTGAAGGATGAATTCAGAGTTTTGAATTAATATTTCTGATGATTAGACTTGTCTTCCCTCTCTGTATAACTTTGGATGAGCTTTGCAAGCAGTCAAGGCATTTCTGGATCTGTGAGCAGGAGCCTCCTGTCCCTGATTATCTGTGGTACACTAAGTTTTACACACTTCTTAATTATTTTGTTTAAGAAGGGGTCTTCTGAGCTTTTATGAAAACATTGCAGATGTATTTGATGCATGTTTTCATCTTCAACTGGACACAACTTTGGAGAGAGGTTGTGTATTTACTTGATCCTATAGTTACCGAAGGGTGTTTACTGAGCAATCCTTAACAGCAGAGCTCTGTTGGGAGTTATGCCACTTTTGGAGGTAGCATGTATCCCTGAGCACTGGATGCCTACTAACTGAGGAGTCACTTCAATCTGGAGCCCTCCCTCCCACTGACGGTTGATTATCTCCTTCTTTGTGCATGAAGTGACTCATTAATTCCTCTATTGTGAACTGGAAATTAACTATTTGTTTAATTGTTTCCTATTCTCACATGGCAGGGCTGTTTCTTATTATTTATTAATAATAGCAAACACATTCTGAGCACTTGCTATATGGCAGAACTCCCTGAATGCTTTTCATTCTGCACCTCATGCATTTAAATCTTATATAAAAAAAAAAAACTATCCCCATGTTAGAGATGAGAAAACAGAGGCAGAGCAAGCCTAAGCACATTGCTTAGGATCACACAGTAGGATATGAACTCAGGTGGTGTCCTTCTTCACCAACCCATCTTTGTGTTGCCTTTATGACCCCTGGCTATATGGAAGGTCTTCAGTGAGTATGTGCAAAATTAATATGTAAATCCAGAACTTCTCTAAGTCTTGACGGTCTCATTTATAACATGGAGATAATAACCCCATCTGTTCTGGTCATTATGAGCGTTAAATGAGTTCACGGACCTGAAGACAGCTAGTGGAGAGTCATACATGTAACAGATGTTAAGTGTTCATCTTATAAACAAGGTACATTTTCTCTTAAGAAAGATACTAATACATTCGTGGCTCTGAATCTTTTTAGCTTATGATCACTGGACCCCACCAAAGGGGGGGTTTGAGGGGGATTTAGCATTGTGGGTTGCGTTTGGCAGTGAAATGCTCCCTACGGAAATGGAGGAGAGTGTCCCAGGGCTATTGTGGCGCCTGTGTTGGAGTATGCAGAGTGTACAGAGTAAAAGTTCTAATCTTGGAGCATCCAAGAGGCTTGGAGCCTTCAGTTGTGAGGACTGACCCAGCATGAACCTCTTTGTGGGACCGGGGATAAAGTGGTAGAGAAGGCATCATTAAGGGAACAGATATTTATAGAGTGTCTGCTGTGTGCTGGAATCTCTCTTGTGTTTATAACAAATCTGGAATGGAGATTAATAGCCCATTTTACAGATGAGGAAACTGACTCATAGGAGACCAGTGGCTCACCCAAGAGCACATGGCTGTGAGTGGCAAAGGCAGAGCTGTAATGCAGGTTGTGCCTGAGGGTCCCACCTGCCATCTTTGCCCCTTTGGAAGGGGCTAAGTCACAGTGAAGCGAAAGCAAAGGTCAACACCTTTAATTCTTTGCTTTTTGTTCTGATTGTTTTCCAATATCTCACTGAAAAAAGAACGTCATCCCCCAAGTGAAGGCTCCAGATATAGTTTGGGGAGCATTCCTGAAAGACAGAAAGTGCCACAGTGCTTTGTGGAGAGGTGCTTGAGAAAGGGAGGGGCTTATCAGCTGACTTATTTAATAACTATTTAAAGTTGCCCTCCTGTGTCAGCCACTGGGGAAGCATGCATAAGGCATTTTAGGAGCTGAGAAGAAAACTAACACAGCTTTGGATTCTGAAACACCTGGGTTTTAATCATGACTTGTGGCTTTTACTAACTTTAGCAAAATTCCTAACTTCTCTGATCCTCAGTTTTTTCTCCTACAGCTTACCTCATAGCAATATAATGAGGCCTCAATAAACCTGAGAGTAGCCGATAGAATAAATGCTGTTTTTTCCATCTTTTTTTTTTAACCAACATATAGGAAGATAGAAAATATGATGTTAACCGAGCAAGGCTCATGGATGAACATATTTTCATTTTCAACTCAGGATTCTGAATTAGGTATTATAGAAACTGAGGAACAGAGAAGTTTAATAACAGCTAAAAGTGCCCAGGTTGCACTTTTAATTCAGGATGTAGTCCATGCATATAATCACATGGTTTTACTCCTGCTCGGGTTGATCGAGGAATTTGGGACTAACAGAGAAAGTGGAGAGGGGCCAGGAAAAGGTGGTTGAGGCGGCAATGCTTGAATTGCAATTGAAATGTTCAAGGTGTCACCATTTGGTATTGCTTGCAGAGCAATATTGTATGCACACTGTTTCAAGGAGGAGAAGGGAAGAGCTATGCTTTAAGCCAGAGCTTTTGGCAGATAATTAAAAAGATCAGAGCCAGTGTAGACCTCCAGTGACTCAAACAGCTGGTGCCAGGAACTCACACCCAGGGTCCCATGGAGGTCCTCAGGGCCTCCCTCCTGCTCTCACTCTGTCAGCAAATTCACAAGCAACTGAGAATCTGCTTTTTTCTTGAAAGCACTCATACAATGAATATCGCAAACCTAAGTCCTCATGAAGAGAAAATGTTTCTTAGTATATTGAATTTGAATCTTTTCAATTTGCCATCTGTTTGGGGAAAGAAAAGTAGAAACATTTCTTTGGGTTTTCAGCTATTTCCTCAATACATATATCCGCCTTGTATCCAAGTCCAAATAGTTCAATGTTGAAGACTCAAGAAGATAAGTGAGGCAGGACAGGAAAAGTTGTGTTAGTGGGAATGTGAGGACTGCACTTGGAACTAGCTTAGGGATTGTTAAGAGGGATACCTTCAATTTATATCTGGGAAAACACCATAAGGAGAAGCAAGAATATGCAACAGAATTCAGTTTACTTCCATTTACTAACATTTGTCGGGCGGCTTCTCTGTGGCAGATGCTATAATAGGCCCTAGGGACACAGGGGAAATTTGGGTAAGTTCTGGATTCCTAAGGCACTTTTTGATTTATTCATACAAAGTATTCATACATATAAGAATGTAATTTTATAGTCACCATCTTAGATGTGCATCAAGGCACACTGAGAACACAGAGTAGTTCCCTAAATCAAACCAGATAGAGGCCTCTAGATAGTTTCCTGATATTATCTGAGATACATTTTGAAAGATTACAAATAAAGTACAGAATTTGGAAGGGTATTATAGGAAGAGGGAACAGAATAAATAAGAACCCTATATAATGAAATAGGCTTTATGTTCAGGGACCCATAGGCAGTTCAGTATGACTGGAGTAAATTGTACAAGGTCTAGAATTTCTATTCCCTAAATAAATAAAGGGCATTTCTCCAACTTCATCAGTGCGTGAAAGAAATGATAACATGAGAAGAGGAATTTTTACTTAAGGAAAGCTCCTTAAAGTGAGGAAGAAAAAAACACATTTAAAGCAGGCTATTCAAGGGTGTCATTAGTATATACAAGATATATTTAGGAGGAATATCTATAAGATAAATTGGATGAGCAGGTTTTAATTTTAATATATATATTTGAATGCATATTAGAGCAATATAAAGTAGCACAAACCCTGCAATTTTATGGAAATTATTGTTTAGAACAAGACTAAAGCCATTTAGTAAAAATAAGAGTTGTTTGAAATAAAATTATTAAAGCTATTGGTTGGGTAATCCAAATTGTGTTGACCTAAAGTGTGATCTATTATGTTGAAGGAGGAAAAGGAATCAATACTGGTTTGACATTTATAAAAGTACAGATATTAAGTTTAGAGTTCAAAGAGAGCTTGGAAGTAATAACAAGAAGAAGAAGGAGAAGGAGACGGAGAGGGAAAGGGAGAGGAAGAGGAAGAAGGAGGAGGAGAGAGGAGAGGTGAGAAGAGGAAGGGGAAGAAGAAGAGGAAGGGGGGAGGATGAGGATGAGAAGAAGATGACAGCGGTGGAGGAGAAGGAGAGGAAGAAGAGGAATTTGGGGGGGAGGAAGTGGAGGAGAGAAGAAGAAGAAAGAAAGAGAATTTACCAATATTCGCACTCTTGCCATCATGTACAAGAGCTGAGACAAGAACATGGTTGGTGTCTCTCCATGTAGTAATGAATTCTCAGCAAAAACCAAGCAGAGCTGCACCCCTCCTTGTTTCCCAGGCAACAGTCAGACTCCTCCATCATGCTAATGACATAATAACAAGAAAGCCATGTGTAAGTGGTGGAAACAGTAACGGAAGGTAAGCTATTCCCGTCTGGCTTGCACCACTGGAAGGGAGTGCTTGAGGAGGAGATGTGGAGGTAATTGGGCAGCAGTCTCCATGGCAAAAGTCCATGCTGTGCTCAAGAGTGGATGGGGACTGTGTGCTTTAGAATTTGGAGTCCTGACTATGGAGAAATTTCACTTACTAGTTGTTGTTATTACAAGTGATATTAATTAAAAAGAGCATATATTTACTCTGAGAAAAGGAGCTGCCATTGAGACCTTGTTAATGGACAATGGGCTCTGGAAATAAAAGGTGTTTGCTGGACCTGACTCCAGGCCTCATCATTCTTGGGCAGACAGCTGCCTCTCCCTCTCCGACTCCAGAAAACAGTCTACCTGAAGTAGCACTAGGGCAGGAAAGTGAGGGTCTGGGTGTTTCAGGAATTTTAATCTCTCAATTTCCCAAAGCAATCAGACAAATTAAACCAAATTGTGGGGAAAGAGCGATGATTTTCTCAACTTTTTCCTGGTTGGAGGTGGGGGTGGATATTGAAGTGGGTGAGTTTCCAAGGCGTTTTACAATCTGTTATCAACCTTGCATTTTACTCTTATCTGTATCTACTTCCCTAGAAAACTTATGCTTTAAATCTGCATTAACTATTCCAATTTTGTGTTGACTTCTCCTGCCCCTCACTTTCAGAATATGAACTCTGTGGGGCAAAGATTCATTGTTCATCAATCTAGTGCACAATTCTGACATGAAGCATACTTCAGTAAATGAGCATTTAATTAAGTCATTTCTTTTAAAACATTTAGAATCTTCTATGTGAAAAGACCTATTGGTGGACAATAGGGTGACTCAATAAATGCTTGACATGAGTTTATGGACTATAAAGATTCATGAAGAATGGATGCAATTATCTATTATTAGGGAAAGAAAAGAAAGAAAAGGATAGGGAGAGAAAGAGAGAGAAAGCAAGAAAATAGAGCCCTGGGGGATACCATTCCCATTTAAGAAATAGTGTCTTGGAAAAGTACAGAAAAGTGGCTAGAGATTTAAAAGAAGAAAATGAAAGACAGGAGAAGAGATTGAAGGGATAGGGGATGATTAATAGTGTCAAAAACTGTATTGTGTCTTTTTCACAGGAATGTGAGCTCCCTGAAGGTGTGCAAGCTGCAGAGGATCGGGAACAACCTATGCACTGTTTACTTATCAATGTTTTTCTAGAATCTATCACAATTTCTTACATGTGAAAAGCCCTTAATAAATTAGTTCATTTATTTGTGTTTGATGACTAGCACCATGCACAGTGCCTGGCATATCATAAATGCTTTCTCATTGCTGTTCATGAAGTGAGGAAGTAGTCACTTATTTTAAGAACTGTAAATGGTGTACTGACAATTACACATTCATCAGCTCCTTGAGAAATTTCAACTTCAAATATGAGTGTGGTTTCCCCCTTCCTGTTTATTTGCCTCTTGGAGAAGCTTCACTGCTCCACCAAGTGAGAGGACTCTGGGAAATACAAAAGAATAACAACTCTGGAAATTGTTTTACAGCAGCATCTTTCAAAAATGTGGTTTTTGGAAAAAGAGTCATGTGAGATACTTAAAAAAAAATCCATGGTCCATTCCATTTGAGAAACTGTAGCTATTGGGGATATGATGTGGCATAAAATTAGATATGGTCCTTACTTACATAGTGCTTAGACTCTAGTGGGAAAGACAAAATTAGTCTACTCACAAATAAAATACTAAATTGTAATCAGTTAGTATTATATATTAAATTATAACTAGGAGGCTATGAAAAAATATGAGCAGAAATGGTCTAGTAATTCTGTATCTCTCTTGAGCATTTAATATGTACTCTGCCCTCAACAAAATATTAGAAAACCACATTTAGCAATATATTAAAAGGATCACTCACCACAATCAAATGGGATTTATTCCTGGGATGCAAGGGTGGTTCATTAACAAAATGAAGGATAAAAATCATGATCATCTCAACAGATGCAGAAAAAGCATTTGATAAAATTCAAAATCTGTTTATGATAAAAATCTCAACAAAGTAAGTTTAGAGGAAATATACCTTAACATAATAAAAACCATATCTAACAAACCCACAGTTAACATCATACTGATAGTGAAAAACTGAGTTTTTCCTCTAAGATCAGGAATAAGACAAGGCTGTCCACTCTCACCACTCATATTCAGTATAGTATTGGAAGTCCTAGCCAGAGCAATCAGATAAGAAAAATAAATAAAAGGCATCAAAATTGGTAAGGAAGAAGTAAAACTGTCACTAATTGAAGATGACATGAAACTATACTATACTGTGTCACAGGCAAGGGAAACAAAATCAAAATAAACTATTAGGACTACACCAAAATAAAAAGCTTTTGCGGGGTGCCTGGGTGGCTCAGTCGTTAAGCATCTGCCTTCAGCTCAGGTCATGATCCCAGGGTCCTGGGATCGAGCCCTGCATCAGGCTCCCTGCTCCGCGGGAAGACTGCTTCTCCCTCTCCCACTCCCCCTGCTTGCGTTCCCTCTCTCACTGTGTCTCTCTCTCTGTCAAATAAATAAATAAAATATTAAAAAAAAAAGCTTTTGCACAGTTAAGGAAACCATCAACAAAATGAAAAGGCTACTCACTGAATGGGAGAAGATGTTTGCAAATGATATATCTGATAAGGGGTTAATACTCAAAACATATAAGGAATCTATACAGTTCAACACCAAAAATACAATCTGATAAAAAAAAAATGGGCAGAGGACCTGAATAGACATTTTTCAAAAGCAGACATACAGATGAACAACAAACACATGAAAAGATGCTCAACATTACTAATCATCAGGTGAGGGGATATCACCTTCTACCTGTCACAATGGCCAGTACCAAAAAGACAGGAAATAACAAGTGTTGGCAAGGATGTAAAGAAAAAAGAATCCTTGTGTACTGTTGGTAAGAATGCAAAATGGTGCAGCCACTGTGGAAAACAGTATGGAAGTTCCTCAAAATATTAAAAATAGAAATACCATACAATCCAGTAATTCCACTACTGGGTATTTACCCAAAGAAAACAAAAACATTATTTCAAAAAGATATATGCCCCTCTCTGTTTATTGCAGCATTATTTACAATAGCTAAGATATGGAAACAGCCTAGGTGTCCATTGATAGACAGACGGATAAGGAAGAAGTGGTATATATATGCAATGGAATATTACCCAGCCATAAAAAAGAAGGAGAGCTTGCCATTTGCAATAACATGGATGGATCTAGAGGGTATTACACTAAGTGAAATAAGTCAGACAGAGAAAGACAAATACCTTATGATTTCATTTACATGTGGAATCTAAAACAAAACAAAATAAGACAAAAGAACAAACAAACAAACAAAAGAGCAGAACCAGACCCATAAATACAGAGAACAGACTGGTGGTTGCCCCAGGGGAGGAATGTGGGGCCTGAACAAAATGGGTGAAGGGGAGTGGGAGATGCAGGGTTCCAGTTATGGAATGAATGCGTCAAGGGGATAACAGGTACAATATAGAGAATATAGTCAATAGTATTGTAATAGCATTGTACAAATAATAAATAAAAATAAATAAAATGCGGGGCGCCTGGGTGGCTCAGTCGTTAAGCGTCTGCCTTCGGCTCAGGTCATGATCCCAGGGTCCTGGGATCGAGCCCCACATCGGGCTCCCTGCTCGGCGGGAAGCCTGCTTCTCCCTCTCCCATTCCCCCTGCTTGTATTCCCTCTCTCACTGTGTCTCTCTCTGTCAAATACATACATACATACATACATACATACATACATACATAAAACTGAGGTTTCCAGGGGCACCTGGGTGGCTCAGTTGTTAAGCGGCTGCCTTCGGCTCAGGTCATGATCCCAGGGTCCTGGGATCGAGCCCTGCGTCGGGCTCCCTGCTCAGCGGGGAGCCTGCTTCTCCCTCTCCCTCTGCCTGCCTCTCTGCCTACTTGTACTCTCTCTCTCTAATAAATAAATAAAAATCTTAAAAAAAAATAAAATAAAATAAAAAAAAAAAAATAAATAAATAAAATGCATTCTAGCCCACTAAGGGCTCTGAGAACCCCTGGGATGCAGATATTCCATAAACATTTCCACTAGCGCTGCATATACACCAGCAGTGTGGAACTCAGCTCTGACTTCATTTTCTCACACCTGAAGAGCCTGAAGAACATACACATGTGTGAGCCCCTTTGGGGACAAATGAGCCAGAATCTGTGAAATAGGAGCCCAGCTGATTCTCATGTGTGGGGAAGGTGAAAAAGTTCTTCTCAACCTTAATTGAGTTTGGCACCAGATTACCCCTGTTTAATTCACACAGAAGTAACACCCTGGACAGCTCTGCTCTTAGTGCTGGGTCTTAATATGTCCCTCTTCCCCATGCTCAGTATTCAGTGTCCTTCAGCACATTTTGTCTGCTATGACCCCATGGTGGGGACTCAGTGAATACTTGCTAAATGAAAAAGTAGCATTTTTGGTCATTTTTAGTAAGGAAACATATTTATTTAGACAATTTTTGAAGTTTTGGTCAGTATCATAAAATATGACACAAAAATATAGTAAAAAAGGAAAATATTATGTTTTACAGATGTCATGTCCTACAGATTATTTGCACACAGTCCAAAGAATTAAATAGAAACTACTGAATGACATCAGTATTAGGTCTCATTTAAAAAGAAAAAAATCTGAAACTGAATGAGTCTTACTATCATGTGTCTGTTTAATATGGTTATATTTTAAGTTTTTATTAAATCAATGGTATATTTTACAATAAAAGCTATTTTAGGTTTTAGTAAAATGTCATTTGAATCAATAAATGTTTATTATACTGGCTGAGTACAAGATAAATAAAATCAATCGTTCTTCTGTAAAGAGCAGTAATCTGTTACCTGATAAAAACAAAAAGTTAAATCCTACCTTCACTGCTGAAAGCAAAGTAATTTTAAAGTAAACATAACAAAATATCTGTGACCTATATTTGCAAGTAAAATACATAATAGGAGTCTTGTATAAAAGGAAACACTCAATGTTTCCACAGGGGAAAGCTGAACAAGATAAAGATTGCCTTTCCAGGTTAATTTTTCAGATATAGATGTGGTTGACTAAAATGTACCAGTTCATTTATTCATTCATAAAATATTTTGAGCCCTTAATAGATGCCATATCTTTTTTTTTAAGATTTTTAATTTATTTATTTGACAGAGAGAGAGACACAGCACAAGCAGGGGGAGCGGCACGCAGAAGGAGAGGGAGAAGCAGGCCCCCAGCTGAGCAGGGAGCCCAATGTGAAGCTCGATCCCAGGATGCCAGGATCACGACCTGAGCGAAAGGCAGACACTTAATGACTGAGCCACCCAGGCACCCCAAAAGATGCCATATCTTATGCTGAGTGCTGGGGATTCAGTGGGAGAAATCCAGGGGGGTCCCCACAGAGTTTAAAATTTGTAATCTTTAGTATACAATTTATGAATAAATGAGACACATAATTTTAAATACTTGTGTATTTAATTAAATGATAACAAAAATACAAGAGGCTTATTCTTCTGAAATAATCAACAAATGTGTTTATCAAATATCATTTTGATAAAGAAATCCCCAGCAGAAATCCTTTGCTGATAGATAGCAATAAAAACTAGGGTTGTGCCTCCTTCAACCACAAGAATTTAGAGAGAGCAAAGGAACAAAATAGACCCAAGGAAAATATTTGATAACATATATAGAATTTAATATATGATGGAGTAGGATTTCATGTAATGGGGACAAGAGTAATCATTTAATGATGTGGGGAAAACTGGTCACTGGTTGAAGAATAAAAGTTAATTTTATTTATTTTTCTTAAACCAGAGAACACTCTTTTTAAAATTATTTATTTACTTATTTATTTTTCTGTTTTTTTAATTTAAATTAAATTAGCCAACATATAGTCCATCATTAGTGTTCAAAAATTCTTCAGTTATTTATTTATTTCTTAAGTGATCTCTATGCTCAATGTGGGGCTTGAACACACAGCCTCTAGAATCACATGCTCTACTGACTGAGCTAGCCAAGCGCTCTTAAAAGTTAATTTATATCCACATCTTACAGCATATGCCAAAACAAACAATAAATGGATTCATTAAGTATATGTATTCATTAAGTATATGTGTATACACACATACACACACATTCGTACATAATAAAATAGAACTAGTCAGATTTTATGAAGTGTAACAACTTCTTAAGCTTTAAATCAATAGGGAAAATCAGAAAGGAAGAGATGAATTTAATAGCACAAATATTGAACATTCATGTATGGGAAAATAATATGATAAAAAATTAAAAATACAAAGCAAGAAAAAACACTGACACCAAATACAACTGACATAATATGACTTTAATATCCGATGAGAAACTAACTCACACAACTTGATGAAGAAAAAAAATAAAATCCCCAACAGAATTAGAAAGTAAAGGTAAAATTCACATGAGAGGAAATACATTTAGATGTAACAGATATATTCTGTCCAGATAATCACAGAAATGTATAATGAAGACATTAAATGCATAATCTCTATATATTAATAGAAACAAGGACAACATTACTGTGAAATATCTATACTTAAAATGTGGTGGTTTCATTGTAATTGAAAAGCCATTTGACAAGACCCATTAACCATTAACCTCTTTCACCTGACCTATGGCTTACATTCTTAAGGCACTGTTAATTCTGCTCCCAAAATATATCTTGGATCTGATCAACTCTCTTCTTCTTCCACTGCCTTAGTTTTAAGCCACATCGACTCTTGTTTGGAAGACTGTTGTAGCGTCCTCCCCGATCACCTTATTGTGACTCTTTTTTATTCTGCACCCTAAAGACAGTGGGATCATTACAAAACATAAACTGTGCTAAATTCTTCTGCATAAACTGGCTTGTTATTACATCTAGAACAAACCCCATGCTTTTAATTGTGGCCCACAAACCACAGCATAATCTGGCCCTCATTGGTCTTCAACCTCATTTCCTAATATCCCTATTTTCTCAAAATGCCCTGACTACTCTATCCTCTTTCTATTCCTTTTCCTCCTCTAGACCTCCTTTGAGTATGCTGTTCCTTCTGCGAAGAATGCCGAAGAATTCTGGCTTCTCCCCCTCCTTGACTTCTCTAACACCATGCCCATATCAAACTCCCTACTTCCCACTCCTACCCACTGCCATCCTTGACATTCCTTTTCTTCTTTGCAGTACACACAACTGTGATTACTCTTGCTTTGTTTTTTTTTTTTTGATCAATCTTTTCACTAAATTCCAAGTTTCACGAGTACAGTCTATTTTGTTCTTTAAGAACCATGCACAGTGCCATGTACATAGCTAATTAGCTATTACATTTATTTATTAAAATATTTATTTATTTATTTAATATATTATATTGTCCAAATGATAACTATTTGCAGAATGAATGAATGAATGAATGAATGAATGAATGAAATCTCTCTGCCCTAAATACTCTCATCTGTCTACTTCCACACCGGCTTTTCATCCAGTGTAATCTTTTCAGTATGACCATTTTCTGTCTTATGATAAGCATGTCAGTGGTTGCTTACTGTGCTCATGATAAAGTGCAAATTTTTAACCAGTTTATTTTTTTCCTAGAGCTGCCATAATAAATTACATGGAAACGCTGAAAATATTTATAGCATATTTTAGTCAAAAAAGAAATCAAAATTATAACTACATTATGTATACAACTATCCAAAATGTGCATGGATATAGAGAAGGGCTCAAAGGAAATACAGAAAGATAGAAACTGTCCACAAACCAACTGAGGAAAGTAGGAGGGGTAATACTGTGGGGTCTTTCTCCTATTTCTTCTAGTGTTGTCCAAATGTTATTTGTATAGTACAACCACTTGGGGGCAAAACCCTCATGAAATTTGAAACTCACCAATTTGAAAAATCTAACAGCACCTCTTATGGGTTTCTTGGTTAGAAGTGGAAATGCCTGGCTTTGACCTTGCCTTGGGATGATAATGATGATGAAGATGATGATGATGAAGATGAAGATGAAGATGATTGTGATGATGATGATGATGATTTCAAGAGAAAGGAGTAGAAATAAAGTAATCCATGTGATCTGAATTTTGGAGGACCTTGCCCAAGTTCATTTACTCTACCATGTCCTCATTTTCATTTTCTATAAAATACAGGAAGTTGGATAAGAAAATTGCTTTTCTTTTTCTCCTCAAAGAATCCCACAAACATACTTAGTATTCCATAGATAACTCTTTGCTTACTGATATGTTTACTGTCTTAAGTATTCCACCCGCTGGTGAACACCTGCAGAAGTGCTTCTCAACCCTCGTTGCATTAGCTTTATTTATCTGGAGAACTTTGAAAAATGCTGATGTCCAGTCCCTCCCCACCACCACGTTTTCTGATATAACTGACTAGGGGGGAGACCAAATGTCCGTATTTTAAAGTGTGCTGGCAGTCAGGGTTGAGATCCACTCTCCTGGAAAGAAATTTCTGCTTCTGCTTCTGAGACCCAAACACTTCTCAAGGACATATGGGGTATGTGTGGGTCTGCACTGGTTTGGTTTAAACATGCAGGTGTTGAAAAGGCATGTTCCTGGAGTGGTTGTCATGAGTTTGCATTTAGGGGGCTGCATCATATTTCAGGTCTCATTTATTACCCATAAGATAAACTTCTCTGACCACCTCATCAAAAGTCAATCTCCATTTCTCTCTGTCATAGAATCCTCTTTGTCACGTACCCAAAGCCATTTTGTAAGGAGGAATAACCACAATGGTGGGGTCAACAGGGAGAGGAAATACTAGGACTCTTCCTTCCTGAGAGTGAAACAAGTCAGGTCACTCACTTAAACTATCTGAGAGACCCCTCAGGGAACCCAGAGACAAAGATATTGGTATGGCACTGCATTTCCTACCACTCTGTTAAATTTAATTCTATAAATTAATATTTGTAAGTAACAGAGAGGTATAAGCTATTCAAGTAACAGAAAAAGAAGAGAAACATGTCAGAGAAATGAATGTTGCTTCTAATTAAAGAGGGTTTTTTTTTTTCCTTCTTCATAGACCTTAGGAGTTTTTCTCTACTGACTACATGTTACTTCAACAAACAGCAAAGTAATGGTAATAATAATATGTCTTCCTTCAGAAAAAAATGCTGATGTGAGTCACAAGTGAGTTTAGCTTTAAAGCAACTATGAAGATTGCTTTGGAGGGGGAAGCGACTCCCCCCTCCCCAGGTTCCTTTCAAAATCCAACATCAATAGTCTAACGCTCCCAAATATTTGCATTTGCAATTTTATTGCTTTCACCCAATAAACTGTTTCTATAATTTCTCAGTTCTGCAGAATTTAAAATGTGTTTCTCTCTTTTAGCCGAAATCAAGTCAATTTTATTGGCTCCTAAAACTGGGTAGTTGGTTGGTTAGCAAGACTATGAAGAGGTATCAAATGACTCCAGGTTTATGGAAATAGCTTTAAATAGATTCCAAGTTTATGGAAAGATTGAACCTCAACCATGCTGACTGCAGCAGAAAGTGGAAATTAAGTCTTCCCTGAGGATGGTCGACTGTTTAATATAATTTTTAATGATGAAACATCTTTAAATTAGGAGGAGTCCAGCTATTTTGACCACAGAGGGAAATATATAATATAAAACCCTGAAAGAATGAAGAATGAAAGTGAATTGAATAAGAAAAGATGAGAAGCAAAATAGCATCTCAAATCCTAAGATGATAAAAGTATGTCCTCCGGGAACCGGTTTTCAAAAGTGTCCTCTACAGTAACATCTATCCCCAAACAGCAGTGGTGTTTGCAAATAGGTCTGAATTACATGACTCGGTTATGGATTTAAACCAGCGTCTTATGCACTGACTAGACTCAATGCCGTTTTTTCTACCGCTGTGCCCTTGCAGTTTGGGATGAAGGGCAGCTTCACAGAATTGCAAATAATTTTCTCTTGGGTAGTGTAAGGGAGGGAAATTTTTACTTCTACCCTTACAGGTTCTTTTAGTTGGTCTATTAATTAAATTGACATGAGACAGATTAACAGGAGAAAAACAAATTTAATTTTGTACGTGCAGGAGCCCCACAAAGATGTGAGAGGCTCCAAGAGAGTCTGCCAATTGAGGCTTCTATGCCCTCATGAGTTAAGAAGGGAGTAGGAGTCTGGAGCTTCAAAGGAAAGAAAGACAATTCAAAGAAAGATGGGAAGAGTAGGTGTTTGATAAATAAATTGTTGTCGTACCATGCAGAGACAACAGGACACAGAAAGCAATTTGACTAGACATGCCCTGAGGAGCTCCCTCCATTTCACCACACCTAGCCCTTGCTCTGTAGCTATCTCTGGATAGCTTTCTTCCTGGACCAGTCCCCCAATCTAAATTCTTAAAGACTGTCAAGGAGGAGGTAAAAAGCTCTTCCTGAGTCTTTTGGACTTTGTCTTTGGCTTAAAATAAGCCACATGCCAAAGTGTCACATTTCGGGGAGGTATATTCTGAACCCCTTCAGTAAGAAAACAGAGAAACACATCTCCAAGGTGATAAATGTTGTAAGAAGTGTCAGAGGGGGTGAAGTTTGCAGCTTTCTCATCTTGCTTGCATGACAAAGCTGCAGACAATTAGTGTATGTGGGCGCGCGCGCATGTGTGTGGGGGGGTTAGTTTTGCAGTTTCATCTACATTCACTGACATCCAAAAAGCATTATATGCATATTATTTGCAATATACAGTTAAGACCTGGGTTTGCTTTTGTTCTTCCAGATCACATCTGACCTTTCCAGCAACAGCAGGTGAAAACATACTTGCTTTAAACCATAGTATTTAGAATTCTTATTTGTTTGTAAGAAAAACAGACTAGAAGGTCAGTCTCCTGACTCCTGAATTTGTGCTCTTTCCATCAAGCAGCACTTCCTAAACATGAATATGCATAGAAATCACATGGGGTCTTGTTTAAATGCTGACTCTGGTTACTCTGGTCTAGAATGAAGCCTGAGAGTCTGTCATTTCTAATAAGATCCAGTGCAGCTGGCCCAAGCACCACACTTTGAGAAGCTAAATATTAAATCACAGTAGCCAGCCGGAGCATATTACTTAATCATACTTTGGCCTGAACATGCTGAAGTGAACTCATTTTTTCCAGGATAATTTTTCTTTCCTCTGGTGAGAGGGTCCCAATTAAGGTAAGGAGAAAATGAAGGAGTAGGGGATAAAGTTTCTCAAGTCCTTAATATGTGCTAAGAATTGTGCTAGTTTCTGCCACTGACATCTGTTCATCCATTATATCATTCAATTCTCACCGAAACAATGTGCTGTTTTCTCTTTTATATCCACCGTGAAATATCCTCAGATAGATTAGGACCGCTTTCCCAAGGTAAATGAGAAAAATAACAGAGCAGGGGTACAACCCAGTTCTGACCTATAATCCCACCTGTGGTTTACATTACACATAGTAAAGGTGGCATCTTCGCACTAATTAAAACACACCTTTGTGCCCTTTGTTTTTTAATGGGTTTTAGTAATTCCAAGACTGAAGGGATGTGACGCTTATAGCAGCTGCTTTATTTATTTATTTATTTATTTATTTATTTATTTTTAAAGATTTATTTATTTATTTATTTGACAGAGAGAGACAGAGAGAGAGAGGAACACAAAGCAAGGGGAGTGTGAGAGGGAGAAGCAGGCTTTACCAGTGGCTGCTGATCCTGACACAGAAGTTCTCAGCTTGGAGGAGGTGCAGGGAGTTTGCAACACTGTCCTAAGATATAATTTTGGATGGATACCAAAATAACTTTTACTCTTCATCCTTCCTATGTAGAAGATGAAAATCTTTTTAAAAGCTGGAGCCCAAAGAAATGTAAATACAGCTTATTCAGGCCTGACATTTCAAAAGAGGTCACCCCCCCACCCCGCCCCCAGCAGTGCCAGTCCCTTGTCTATTATCAGGTTTTCTGTCACTCGTGTTGATTAAGGTTGATAAACAGTGTAAAGCACTGGGTGTAGGCCAGAGGGCACAAAGAGAGATGTAGCTGACTTGAAAAGGACTGCATTTCCTGAGAATAGAAAAGCCCATCCTCCCTCTATACCTTTGCCTCCAAATAGGAAATATTGTCCTTTCAGAGATGGAGAAGCATCTCACAGAGTTCTGTTAGAATGCCAACTGTGGGGACAGTTAACCAAGCTAGGAATCCACTGGATGAAAGAGCAGCTGCTATAATCACCTGGCTCCCATTGTGATCCCCATTCCATTCCCTCAGACTGGTCCTAGATGGGCTTTGAAGTCAGGGCAAGAGGCGACTGGGATGCATGAAAGCTGTTGTGATATAAAGGAAGTGTTTTCGTCAGTGGTGTCTCAGCTCTATCTGTACCAGGGTCCTGTCATATCCCAGGGTAATTCTGATATTAATTCTAAGGTGTGGGGTTTTCTTCTGCCAACAAGCAACTGTCTGACATCAGCTGAAGTGTCCTACAAATCAACACAATTTTGACACTGTCTGCCTGCAGATAGCACCAGATCTCACAGGTTAAGGGCTCAGTCTGTCCCTGACCCAGGGATAACACTGTCCCCACCCCTAACCCCCAAATATACACACCTACTTCAGACACAAGTTTAGGTTATCACCTGTGCTTCTGAATGACTGGCTATGGAACAGAGCTTCCAACAATCCCCTCCTTTGGTTCAGTTAATTTGCTCAAGAGGTTCACAGAACTCAGAAAAATATTTCACTTACTAGATTACTGGTTTATTATAAAAGGATATTACTTAGGCACAGCCAATCAGAAGAGAAGTATAGTGTAAGGTATGGAGAAAGGGTACAAAGCTACCACGCCCTCTTTGATCATGCCACTCTCCCCCATTTCCACGTGTTCACCAACCTGGAAGCTCTCTAAACCCAGTTTCTTGGGGTTTTATGGAGGTCTCATTACACACCACAACTGATTAAATCATTGACCAATGATGAGTGATTTAACCTCCATCCCCTCTCCCCTCCCCCAAGATCACAGGTGTGGTACTGAAAATTCCAACCCTCTAATCATATGTTTGGTTCTCCTGGCAACCAGCCCCCATCCTTAGGTGGGCTCCATAATCACTCCATGAACATAATGAAAGACACCTTTCCTGTTCTCATCACTAAGGAAATTCCAAAAGTTTTAGGAACTTGGAGCTAGAAAAGGGGACAAAGACTACATATTTCCTGTTATGAATCACAATCACACCCAGCATTGGAGACAACCCCATGGGCTATGGTATCTACCACATAGTCTTTCCTCCATCTGAAAGAATGGTGCACTTGCTTTCAATTACGGCCCCTGCTGCCTTCTTAACCACTGTGAAGCAGGAGTATCCCAAGCAAGCCTAGGCAAGTGTCCAGGCCAGTCTTGTCCCCTGATTTGGGTAATCCACACTCTCTTTCTTCCCCACTTTCCCTTTAAAACACATAGCATTTTCTTTTCAGTATTTAGGAATAGACTTTGGATGCAAACAACTGTTTTCTGTTTTGCAAAGTCTCCAAGGCAAGGAAATAAAAAGGGAAAAGAAACTACAAGGAGGGCATACTTAAATTTGTATCTCAATAAATTAGAGCTGAAATTAATTTTCTTTTAGTTTGCTTTTTTCCCCTCAGAAACACACTGAGGAAATCTGATAAAGACACTGGACCTAAACGGTCTGAGATTTGATGCCCAAAATGTTACAGAATACTGTGTGAATTTGGGCAAACCTAGGTTTCATCTACTGCAAAATAGTCTCATAATATCCTATCAGGTTGGCATAAGAGTATGTCAAAAGTTCTAATGCTGATTGTCTTACACTGCCCAATAAATCGGAGCTCTGTTGCCTATGATGTATTTCATCAAACCAGAGGATATATTCCAGAGAAACAATACTATTTATACCTACCACATTCATAAAGTTTTGAAAGGAAACTTTATACTAATGTGAAATAATCCTGAAGCTGTAACATTCTAAAGTAAGATTAACCCTCAGACTGATACACCACAATAGTAATGATTTAAAGAAAAAAAAGAAAGAAAAAGAGAAAGATTTGAGTACAGAGATCATGGGTAAATTAATTTTTGAGTTCTATCTTCTAAATATAAAAGTTTGGCTCTATCATATAAAATGTGGAAAATATTTCCCAGTCATTTTTATATAATGATGAACAGAGAATATGATCATTTTTGCACAATACTCTAGATTAAATAGATGAGGTTGCTTGTCATGGAAAGCAATGGATATTTATTTGCCTTTTTTGCTTTCCTTTTTGCTTTTTATAGATTGCCAAGTGCATTTTAATAATTCTGTATTAATTAAATGTACGGTATTTTTCATCAAGGAGAGGTCTGTGCCCATCACTTCCCCTACCCCCTACCCAGTGATGGGGCAGTGGCAGCTGCCCAGTGGGTATCCTTGATCCAAGTGTGTAAAATCAGGCAACAAAAATATGGGCCTCCATCAGCAAGAGGAGATCTATCTGTGGGGAAAAGCAGGTGGAGGAGAGACAGAGAGACAGAAGGAGAAAAGGAGAGAGTTTTAAAATCATTAAGCCCCAAATCCCGCAGTCATTTGACTTTCAAATGATTTGGGGATGTTGCTTACTCTGGGGGAAAAAAAAACAGTGACTTACTTATGGTCTTTAAGAAGGGACAGGCTCTAGAACGAGACTAGGCAGTAAAATAAAGCATAATTGACTAAGTGGTTCAAAGGAAGGGGAGAAATGTAATTCAGTAAGTAAAAGTACTAAAGAGATATGCAAAATTCGTGGGTTTCTTATGCCTGGCATTTTAGGATAAGACTGTTCCTTATTTTAAAATTGGACTCTTTGGCAGGATTACTCAATATCAGCAGCATTGAAGTTGGCTTTAAAGCCATAATTTAAGGTGTAAATTAAGGTGACCTCAACTAGGATGAAATACCTTTAAAGAAGCTGAGTTGATAAAATATGAGCCATTTTCAGGAAATGGAAGACAATTGGGAGCTGTTGAAATGGACCAACAAAAGTGAAAAGGGGAAATAAAGAAACAGATTACAGGACAAAAGCCTGAGCACCTAATTTAAAACAAAAATGGTTTTCTATGGTTTATGATGAGTGATAAACAGAGTCCACTGTGTGACCATAAAAATATATCTTTAGCTCAGAAAATATGAGTCTCACTGTCAGCTTAATATCAGATTTAAGTTCACAGCCTTTCTCCTTGAAAGAGTTACAAGGCTGAAGTTACCATTCTAAATGATGTGCATTTGGAAATTATGCACTATGACCGAGAGGCATTAGTTTTTAGTGCAACTTAATCATGAATTTACCTATTTCCAGTTATTGTTAAGTTACATATTTCTTAGAGTAGCTGGAGTGCTGGAGTATTAATAGCTATAAAACTTCATTAAACTGGCATTAGACTTCTGAGAAAAACCCATAAAACTGGAAAGAAAGCCCAGCACTAGAGTTCTGCCTTCCCTGGCTCGAAGTCAACTTTGTTATAATAAAGTCGTTCAAAAGACTCAACAAGGAGCCAAGAGGGTTTATTGAGAAACCTTGTAGTGTTATAGCAGGAAATCTCTGATTCACCTAGAAGACTAATGAGCATAAAAACCATAGGAAATCTGAGATAAAGCTTCCTAAGAAACATTTTAATGGCAAATGGGGATGTTGACTCTATTGGCATATAAAGACAAAGCAAAAGCAAAAGGAAGTAAGCAAGTGAGAAAGAAAGAAAGAAAGAAAGAAAGAAAGAAAGAAAGAAAGAAAGA